>NC_139925.1:22294855-22877738 GCF_963514095.1 Eutrigla gurnardus
CGTCAGTCCGGACTCTTGTTCTTGAATCCCGGCTGCTCGGACTAAAGGACCTCGGCTCTGGAGCTTCCTGCCTGAGGGTCTGAGGCCGGCAGAATCGATCACATCTTTTAAATCACTTCTCCTTTTCTGTAGTGCAAGGTTACTGTGTTTTGTATATTTGCCTGCTTTTATTTGAGATCGTTTTTTGGTGAACATCCTTTTTAGTGAAAATAATCTTGAATCGTAAAGTCCACCTCCATATATTAAGGTTAAATAAATCCATTACATTTTTCATCGATCATCCCATCATCAAGTTATTCAGAGTGTTTTTTGTCTCTATTCAGGATCAAATCTTATATCGTCCCATCCCTAGTGGAGGGATCAGGAAGCAGCGACGTCTCATCCCCCACTGGGAATATAAGTGCTGCAACTTGAATGGAAGCCTATTACCAACGGACACGCGCGTTTGTATGATTGTGGAATTTACTGTCTCATCACGTGGCCTTCCTACCACCTCGGCAGTTTTCTATCATTAAAAGTCCACAGCAGTTCACACAATTAACATGTAACACTACAGTCCCATCTGTGGTCCGTACTCCCTTTAAAAAACGAAAGACCAGCAAGAGAACGCATGTTTCCATGTCATTAACCTGATCTAGTATGCCTTCCTAAAACGTTTCACTGGTGACGGCTCTCTGGATCTTAAATGTGGAAAGAGGATAAAAATTGTGATTCAACTCTCAGTATATTATCATAAAAACATTGATAATGAATCAATTTTACAGTGAAGACAGTTCTTTTTTTCCTCCCAGATGACGAATGCTGACTCTTCTATTGAAGCTGGCAAACCTCAGTTGACCAACTCGCTGGAAAAACACACACGCACGCACGCACACACACACACACAAACACACACACACACACACACACACACACACACACACACACACACACACACTCTCAGTCTAACAACCACATTGCGACAGTAAATCTACGTCTAGCAGATAGATGAACTAGATTTTTCATCTCCATCTGCACCTTTCTCTCTGTCTTTTTCTTGTTTCACACATAAACACCAGCTCCAATATGTGAACACACACACACACACACACACACATTCACTTCCCTCCTCATGACAAACGCGCTGGCTGTACAGTACACTGTCCCTTTGCCATGGCAACGCAATATTTGGTTAACCAACAGGGGTGGAGAAGATTGTTTCCAGACCAATGATGTGTGTGTGTGTGTGTGTGTACTGACAAGTGAGTGTGTTTGAGAGAAAAAAGAGGTCACATACTGTACACACACTACTTTAATTTGTATCAGTTTGTGTGTGTGTAATAATGTGTGTGAGAGAGACTGACGTTACACAGTAGCCTACAGTGTTTGCAATAAGGTGCCTCTCCTTGTGTCTGTATGCGATCACATGTTGATCGACAAAACCATACAGTACGTACAGTAAGGGCAGTGTGTGTGTGTGCACGAGTATGAAGTGTGCTGAGAATCAGACCCACTAACACCCCCCCCCCCCAAAAAAAAAATTAAAAATAAAAAAACCCTTACCTATAGCACTCTGATCGTAGCACTGTTGCTCTTGAAGTACTAGTTTACTCAGATGAGGACCTAACACTTGTTCTATTTTTGGCTCTTACTTTATCGGCAATGATACGTTGTGGTTTCTTTGTTTCCTTCTTTTGACAAATGTACTTATTGTAAGTCGCTTTGGACAAAAGCGTCTGCTAAATGACCTAAATGTAAATGTAAATGTAAATAGCGGCACATTGAATGGGACATTTTCACTCTCCACACACACACTTATGTTTGTACTCCTATCCTTGTGAGGACCCTTATTGACATAGTGCATTCCTTAGGCCCCCACTTTGACCTTAAACCAAACCTCACCTTTACAATAACCCTTAAACCAACTCTCAAAAATCCCTTTAACAGAGGCTCAAGGAAAAACAAACAAAAAAAAGAAATCCCTAAAATCTCAAAGCTCGCTAATGAAATTGGTCCTCACAAGGATGGAAACACCACAAACGCAACACACTTGCCGAAGCAGAGGTGGCATCACACTTGCATGGCAGCGTTCACAAATGTGTCACACCAGCATGCTTTCACACCCACACACAAACACACTAAAGGTATTTCTGCTGCAGGAATCCGGAGATTCACACACGCAACACAGTGTGTGTGTGTGTGTGTGTCTCCTCTCCTTCTGAAAACACTGAACGTCTGAAACAAGTGAACGTCTGAGCAGCTGCGACACATCTCCACACTTCTCCATCGCACTCCCGTCTCCTCTCTGCCTCCCGCTCTTTCAGCCGCCATTCCTCTCCGTTGCCTTTCGCAAACACGATTCCCGCAACTCTTTACCTCGCTTGGCCTTCCTGTCAGAGTTTACAAAACATTTCACAGAGACTGTCAAATAGAGAAAACTTCCCAGGAATTAGCCAGAAAAATAAGCAATAATGGCGTAAACAGCCGACTGATTATTCAAAAGTGGTGGATACGTTCATAAACACACACCTGTGAATGCGCCAAAGTAAAGCTTCTCCTTTTTGCAAGTGTGTTGGTGCTCCTGTTGTCATGACTTTCCACCCTCGCCTCCTCACAAGATAAATGGTTTTGCAGGTTTTTGGCTCTGGTGCTCCTGCAATTTGGAGCCTGAATATTTGCAGTGATACTTTTTTTAGGCGGAGTAGAGATCGGCAGATGTGGCTCATGAGCGTCAAAAATGATCATCACATCCCTGATGATAACGATGTTTATTTCCAAAGAGGGACACTAGAAGTCCAAACAGGTCAGGGGGAAGATATGTGGCAGTGTTTATGTTAGAGATTAAGGCCGAAGAGCAAGAAGGCCACGTCCTCTGAAGGATCACATCTAATGTCTCCTCAAACTTTTGCTCTTGACGTATCACAGATTAGTTTGAAACGAGTCCACGGAAGTCCATGGAGAAAACTAGTTGGTTCACATGGGAAGCCTTGCGTTATCATTCTTAATTCCTCCCTTCTATTGGTTCCGTTTAAAACAAGTTTGTGATTCATCACCAGCAAACATAAACCACAACAAAAGCTTGTTCCCTTGGAAAGTAATTCCCAGTAGAGTTGAGTTGTGTGGAATTGTAAGTTTTAGGAGACCGGACCGATCTGGTGTATGTGCTTTTATTGTTGCCACATACAGTATATACATGCATCAATGTTTATAATAGTATTCTGTTTTCATCATTAACACCAAAATCACAGCAGAGCAGCGGCAAAGTGTGATCTGTGACTGTTTTCTGAAACATACTGCAGCGTTTCACATGACTCAACCGTGTGTCTGCCTCTATAAAAAAGTTAAAGGCCTTGTGCATCATGTCTTATGTAACATCTTATGTGTGTCTAATTTTCTATTTAAATGTCCAAGTTCTAGGTTTATGCACATACTGCATCTAGCTGAGAAAACAAAGTGGCTAGTGTGCAGTTACCCGGTTACCCAGAGAGCCTTTCTGCAATGAACAAAGCACCCCCTCCCCTCCTCACACACAAACATAAATAGACAGGAAGTTGTAAAGCACCATAGGCAGCAGCAGCGCCGGTCACTCCCCTTTCCTCAGCAACCTGCCTTAGCGACGTATTTGGATCGGAAAATTTGAGTTTGGGAACCACCGCTTTATTTTAGTTTAGAGGAAAAAATGCTGCCGCTCAGCTGGTCAGTGTGTGTGTGTGTGTGTGTGTGTGTGTGTGGAGGAAGGGGGACAACGGAAATCTAGGTCCAATTTACATGGCAGTGATGGAACAAACCTGTGATTATAACATTTAAAGTGGCAATAAAAGTGACGTATTTCAAGACTTGCTTACACAGCGGATGATATGAGTGTGTTCACATGCATGTGTCTCCAAATGTGAGTTTGGAAACGTGTGTGTG
This sequence comes from Eutrigla gurnardus, assembly GCF_963514095.1. Lineage (NCBI taxonomy): Eukaryota > Metazoa > Chordata > Actinopteri > Perciformes > Triglidae > Eutrigla > Eutrigla gurnardus. The sequence goes on from NC_139925.1 coordinate 22,298,747, forward strand.
TGTGTGTGTGTGTGTGTGTGTGTGTGTGTGTGTGTGTGTCAAAGAAGTGGCTTTTCAGGCTGTGAACAGATTGCTTGTGGGTGGACTTCGGCCGCAGACTAAACAAAAGAAGTGTGTGTGTGTGTGTTTGTGGTGTGTGTGTGTTTGTGTTGTGTATGTGTGTGTTTGTGGTGTGTGTGTGTGTGTTCGTGGTGTGTATGTGTGTATGTGAATGGATGCCTGTTTGTGTGTTTAGACATTAACAGTCACAGTTGGACAGACGGAGAACAAGAGTGTGTGTTTGTCCCCACTTAAATGTAAATGGGATTTTATTAGCAGGAGTGTGTTGATGCTGTTGTGAAACACGGCTTAACGCGGTGCGTGTATGTGTGTGTGTGTGTGTGTGTGTGCGTGTGTGTTTACATGCAGTGGTTTTATAAGACAAAGCTGATAATGATGTTGGCTGCAGAGGGAAACCACAACAATAGGCCGGCAGCGCTCAGCCAGGCCTCCTCTAACAAGCTCCAATCTGCTCGCTAATACACACACTTCATGGAGGCTAATGGAAACACAAAAAAGGTTACACGCACACACACACACACACACACACACACACACACACACACACACACACACACACACACACACACACACACACACACCAATCAAACACCTGCTGCAGGGCTGCTGTCAGTCCCACATGGTCTACATTATTAGATGTTTACTTTGTGTCTCCGTGGTGGCTGATAGAGCTCTAGAGATTCTGATGTAACATTTCTCAAACACCTCAAACATCAATTGTCTGTTAATTCTTTTTTCAGTTTAATAATCCTTTTAAGACGAATAACAATGTATTTTACCAAGCCATTTTGTTTTCTTTTGTTTCTTCACCACAACTCTCAAGCTGTTTTAAACTGTTTTAATCTGTGGAAGTTGGGTCCATAGTTGAGAGGGCTGTTTAGTTGTGTGTGATGTTTCCATGACACTAAACTGCACTCTTCCAAGGAAATGTGTTTTTTTTCTGGAGCAAACGGCCTTGTAACAGTTTGGGACACTTGGGGAACCTGCAAAGCAGAGCAAAACCACTACACGCCATAATCAGGTTTAGGCAACAAAGCCACTTGGTTGTGTTTCGTAAAAAAAAAACCCCATCATGGCTTAAAATGACAAAATAGAAGCAAAACAAAAATGCAACAAAAGTACTTGGTTCACAGAGGGAGAAAAACAACAACAACGTTATCCTGGTAACCCTACTCTTTCTGCATTCAAACTCATTTAATGTAACTCGCTACAGTTTGAAATTGAGTTGAATTGTTTGCAAGATAACGTATAAAATTATCGCAAGATAAAGTAGAAAGACCGAATACAACAAAGAATCACATAAACTTTGTTATGCTCTTATTGTGTGTATTTGAAATAAGTCCTGATGATTTCACACCTTTCACCACCTTATGAGGTGACGATTTAATTGACATGACGATTTAATTGACATGCCCGAAATAAATAAATGAGATTGTAGTTGTTTGGGTTAAAAACTCTTCTAGATTCATCCGATCTGCAGAGTTCCCTTGAATGCACAACAAAGACGCTTTGCTCACACCGTTGTTAGAATAAATTAGAATAAATATTGAGCAAATGCTGACTGTTAATGACGTTCCTCTGCAAATGTATTGTTATCCTGGAAGGAAATGAAGAAAATCAATGTTCAACTGGTGGTATGCTTCAACAATATGCTGTATGAATGGGAAAATATGGTTCAAGTCTGAAATGCTGAGAGGGTAAATCTAAATCTACGTTTGACTGGGAAGCTTCCAGCTGTTTAATGTTCTGTCAATTTCCCAGGATGCATCCTTTCAGAGTAGGGAGTTTAGCTCCATAACATGTCTCTGTTTCCTTGGAGAAGCTTTTACAGCTTCCTCAACTCGGTGAGGAACTGCAGCGGTGGCCATTTTGCTCTGCTCGGAGTCACTTTATCAGTCTGATACCAAACAGGGTCGTAAAGATAATGTTTATGGTAATGGTCAATTTCAGTGGACAGCTCTATGCAAAACAGTTGATGAATCCATAAACAGTAAGCAGTCTCCATTTTTGTCAAACCAGTGTGTGTGTGTGTGTGTGTGTGTGTGTGTGTGTGTGTGTGTGGGTGTGTGTGTGTGTGGGTGGGTGGGTGTGTGTGGGTGTGTGTGGGTGGGTGTGTGTGTGGCACCCTCCTCCATGTCTTTAAACTGTTTTCCATCATCACAGGGAGTTTCCCTATCTTCGCTCTCTCCCTGCATTCCTATCTGCAGTTTATCTTGTTAACCTAATAAGGAGTTGGGAAAATCCTGGGGAATCCCTCACACACATCAGTGTGTATGCACAACTGCAAACACACACACAGGAAACGTCTTGGGGGAGCTCGTAAATGGGATTGAAAACACTGTGTGTGTAGGACTGTGTGTGTGTGTGTGTGTGTGCGTGCCACAAAACCTTCCACCAACTTCCCAGGAATGGATGGAAGCTTTTGAGAGTTCCTGAGTGACGTCCTTTCGATGACAGCTTCACACTTGAGGATGTGTTGTTGTTGTTTTTTGTAAATGTATAAAGTGTGTCTGTTCAACACCCTCAAAGTGTTGCAGTGAAATCTGGATAATCACATAATGTAAAGCAATTAAACTGCAGAAAAGCATACACTGCTTTATGGTCTATTTGACTCTAAATGGACCACAATGTACTAAATGAACACCATGTTGTATTGAAGAAGACTTGAAACTAGAGATTGAGTCCATAAACTCAAGTTTACAATGTTTACTGAGAGAATAAATCAAGAGAGAAGTAGGACCATTTTCTAATAGACTTCCATGCAATCAAAGTTCTTTTTGCCACAAGAATTCAACCAAGAACAGCCTCTGATCCAAGAAGCTCTTCAGCCCCCGAGCTGAGTCCATTCAGGCCTTTTTACTTTCACAGAACGGGCTCGGGTTGAATTCTTAACTTCTCTCCTTTTCATTGCACTTCTGTGGTGCAAAGCACACACATGTGGGGGATTGAAATAATACATAATTAATTTTCAAAATTGACATGTAACATGTCTTTTATTTATTTTTCATGATATCACCAAAATAAAAGAGTTTGCTCATTTGCATCAAAAAAGGCAAATTTTGCACCAAATATCTGCATTTTACTTAATTAAAACATGTGCAAATGAATTTAAACTGTAAGCTTTTTCTTTTTGTCGACTGTGTGCAGGTTTAGCTGCGGAACAAGCCTTCTGTGAATTTTCTTCTCAGACTTTTCTGTTATTTTGCAAGTCAGCACTAGTGTGTATTAGCGAGTCCAAGTTCACCAAAATCGTAATCCACACCAATAATTTGTGCAGTTTTCTTCAAACCATGTGAACGAATCAGCTGATCAAGTGAAATTAACGGATTTTGCTGCAAAAGGCTTCAGTCCCCAACTCCATCTGTTTCTTTCATTTTTTATCCCATAAAATGCCATAAAATTATAATAATCTGCTTCAAGGTTGTCATTTGCAAAACAGAGAGAGAGAGAGAGAGAGAGAGAGAGAGAGAGAGAGAGAGAGAGAGAGAGAGAGAGAAAGAGAAAGAAAGAAAGAGACTAATTAATGGTGTTTTAGTTAGGATTAAGTGTGGGATGGCTGAGCGCTGCAATTTACAAGCAAAACACACACATAGACAGACACACACACACACACATACACTGCAACTTCTAATTGCAATCAGAGCAGGAAAATAGTTAAGAGCTTAGTTAAGGGGTGAGCGATGAGGCTGCGGAACAAAGTGATCTATAAATATAGTGCATATAATATAGTGCTTATATATATATATATAGATATAGTGCATTATGCGCTATAAGAACCCGCTGCATACTGTAAAGGGGTTGGGGGGAGATGGCCTGTGTGTTAGAGGCAGCAAAAGAGCGAGCCAGGATGTGAATGCTAATCAGCCGAAGCTGCCAAAGCAGCTGCAGCGCTCCATCATTTTCAGGCCATTTATGAGCTAAGCTGTGCGATGGGATCAGCACTGATGGAGAGGGACGCACATCAAGTGGACCGAAGAGCCTCTGGAGCCACAAGCCACAACTGTGGAAGTGAAAACACTTCGTTTCTCCCCACTGCTCCCTGATTATATTCTAGACTTCCCCACCGACATCAGAAATCCAGGCTTGAGAAGACCTAGTGGGGCGGGTCTCTGTGGGCTCAGATCCTTCAGGTCACAGATGGAACGTTTATTTGCTGATTAGAAGCTGATTTGGTTTCAAGTCTCAATATTTGAGTTGAAAAACTGACTCCGACTCATGAAATTTTGGCACTCAGCAGGACAACAATGCCAATAGAAAGTGAATTACAATTCCTTTTTTACGTGGTGGACACATGAATTAGACACATCCACGTGACTATGCAACAATCAACAAGCAACAAGCAATATGACTTTCACCCATGAGACCTGTGTTCGAGACTGCGTGTGACACGTTCGTTATGGTTTCCCTAAACCAACCTGAGAGGTTTTATTGTCTTTTTCCAACGCTCGCTTTAAAGCGTCATTTCGACCTGACTGACAAAAAAAACGTGTCCAGGCATGAACATTCATTTGAAAGTTGTACTGAGTAAATGGAAAAATAATGGAAAATTCATGTCCTTTACACGAATCAGTAGGTTTCGTGACCATTTCATGAACTCCCATGTGACTGTGTTGTGTATATTCAGTATAATTATAGTTACTCCATGAATTAATTACCATAACCCTACAGCTACATCATTGATCAAAGAAAATTGTGCAACATTGTGTTTTGTATCATTCTTTACCACTTCAGTGACTTTTACAACTACATTCCTGCATGGCAACTGCAGGATGTTTACCCTGCATGCTGCCCGGTTGCTCCGGCACATGTCCAAACTATACTACACACTTGTGCTCAAACACTCACCTATCCTGTTTTCGCTCTGATAATGCTACATTGTCAACAACCAATCTGTGTTGAAATCAGCAGAAGGAGAGCTGCTTAATGTTAGCTGTAAACTGTTAGCAGCACAGTCATGCTAGGCTAAATGGAGCTAATGCCCAACATTAACAGAGTTGAGTAACATTATGTGTTCAAGTTCAATTCAGTAAAAATTAGTATTGGGCAAAGATAAATTATAATGTAATGACATTTTCAAATGTAAAATATAGAGCATTTTATAGCATGCAATACATATTGTTTTCACAGTAATATGAAACAGATATGGGAGGGACCTGTTCAACTTCCTTACACGACTGTAGCTCTAAGCAGCCTACAATACATCATTAAAACCAATGCCAAGATGTATTTTTCATCAAAGCAAATATTGAAATAGAGATACAATATATTATTTCCTGATCATTTAATTGTGTGTTTTTATGCAGATGACAATAACAAAGTAAAAGAACAAACACTATGAACACTGAAGGTTTCACAGTGACTTCAAAGCGGCTTGAAATTATTGTTTGGGACGGTTCCAGGACTATATGAATTTGTTTTTTAAAGCGCTGGTATTAAACCGATACGCAGTATTGGCTGATACACAAATTCAGGTATCAGAATAGGTTTAAGGAAGGAATATGTATATATATATCAGAACTTCAATAATGTGAAGGTAATTCCTAAAGATTCTGGCCCGATTATTCTAAAAGAAAAGCCTTTAACAGATGTTAAGAAAGAGTTTCCTTTCTCCGTTAGAAAAGGCTGGGGCAAGTCATTTGACATGAGTAACATAGAGTATGATGTATATGGTGGGATTTACACAATCTATTATGGCATAATATCATTCCAGTATGCTCTCTCACTCACTCTAAATCAGTATTTAGCTCTGGCACTGGATTGAGATGTGATGCCGATGACTGTATATTTAAACAACTAAAGAGGCTTTTTGTGATGCATAAATGCAAACTGAAATACGTTGAAAAACATTGCAACTGTCAAGGTTCAAAAGAGAAATGCTTGACAAACTAAAAGGCTGTGGAAACAAGCTCGGTGGTAAACCAGGAAAGCATCCCTATGATATAAAAAGCTTTTATGTGGCTGTTGAATCTCGACGAATGAATATTTTCCCCAGAGAGTCGCGCTGGAATCATTTTCTGACACTTGTTTTTCCAACAAATACTTGCCGATACTTTCTGAATCCAGCAGGATCATCTTCTGCATGGTTTCATTCCTCCCCCCACGTTGACTTTCAGTCAGAACAGATGTCCACGTTTAAGTTTTGTACTGTCAGAAGCGAACGCCTCCTGTGTGTGGGCTCTTATTTTTTCTCCATTTCCCCAAACAACAGGACATCCTTGTCGGTAAGTCACAAAGTGAATTATTCAACAACTGAATGCAGTCGCTGATCCTTTAGGTTCATCGCTGACTGTCTCTTTATGTCTCTGCTCGACTGACTCACATACTTTTCTTTGTCGCCCATGAGACAAGAATAAAACAAAACATTCAACAGGATTTATTCAAAACCAGTTTGTGACTCAACACGTTTGCCTCTTTTTAAATCTCCTGAGGACCCAAAGAAAAGTGGGGCTTCCGGTTGGAGACCTGTGTATTCATTCATCTTCGATTTCTCTCAGTTTTGAGAATACTTTGCTATATTTGAACGTATTGATGAGAAAAAGAAAAAGACAAAACCTACAAAGCATATGCCAGATTTGAAGACCACATTTTTTTAGACATGCGAGACATCTACCACAGAGTGTCTAAAATCCTATGTAAATGTCAATGACCAGGTAGCCCCACCCCCTAAAACATCCCCTGCTTTCTGGTCTATTTCACTCTAAATGGACCATAATGGACTAAATGCACATCATGCTATATAGAAGAAGACTTGAAAGTAGAGATTGAGACCAAAAACTCATGTTTACAATGTTTACTGAGATAATAAATCAAGTGAGAGGTGGGAACACTGTCTCATAGACTTCTATGCAACCAGACTTATTTTTGCCCCCTGATGGCCAGCAGAGAGAATGCAAGTGTATGGAACTTCAGCCCTTGCTTCACTATTCAGAAACTGAGGTTGCCGCCTGGTAAAAACAAAAGTCCACATTGACATATTTGTCACCTAACTTGAGGAATGAATTGACGCCACTTCCAAAGTTATTTTGAGTTAATCCTAAAATCTTTTCCTTAACCTAACCAAACAGTTTGTCGCCTAACACTAACCAAGTTATCTCCTGTGAAGGTGGACGTTATTTTGAAAAGACTGTTTGGTTGCAGCAAACAGAAATGTACATGTGTTGATGAAAAGGAGAAAAATGAGTGATGACTTTTCGTAGCATATCATATGAACTGTGGCATGAGGATCCGTTGTTCATCACCATAAAAGCCACACTATGTTTGCAAGACTCTCCCTCACATATTGCTTTCTTGATTTACTCTCTTGATCTCAGAATGCACTTAAAGAGCAAGAAACCCTTTAACCCTTCAGTCTTCTTTTTAACCTTTATGTGTGTTTGATGTATGTGCCTGCACTTACGTGCTTTATATTCTCATCTACTTCTATTTTCTCTCACCCTTTCTTTGATTGCACGCTCAATCAGACACTCTGTGTGTGTACATGTGTGTGTACATGTGTGTGAGGAGAGGACGGTGGCTTTAATACAGTGCAGAGTACGAGAGGCCAGCTGGTAAATCCAGGGTCAGAAACTAACAGATTGCTTTCATATAGAAAAGGACAAGTACACAAACTGCATTCTGGGAGCTGGTGAAAGACTTTCTTTTGTTGGATTGCTCTTTGCTGCTTTACAACTTATTGCTGTGCTGTTTCTGCATTGCACTAAATCACATGTCAATCGAGCTGACATCTTCCTTGAATTGTCTTGTGCTGAAACTCACTGGATTAAAAATACACCATGGTAGAAAACCTCCTGAGACAACATGTTCTTTAGGTATCTTTATACTGTTGGGGTATTAATTCAAACTTAAATCTGCTGATGCAGCAATGTTGCAATGACTCACTCTGTGTTACAGAGAATCAGACAAAAGTCTCCATAAAAAGAAGTAAATGGAAGTTGTATTTAACAGCAAAAGTAAACTTCCTGACTTGTCCTTTTCTGTTTTTTTTTATTCTTCGTTCACTGCGGAGGTATGAGAGAAAAACTAAGTTATATTCAAGAAATCAAGCTAACATATGGTAACTGATATACAGATGCTCATATTGTTGGGGAAAGTATTCCTTTAAACTTGCATGTCGTTATTTATCACTGATTTGAATGCACATAATTTATAAAACCCCAAATAAATGTGACAGTGGATCAATAACCATATGTTAGCATTGGTAAATAAACCAACAATAATATAATATATAACACTAATACAGATCAAAACAACCCATTTTACTACCCACTTGGTAGTAAAAAAAGAGGACCTTATTATGATGCATACTTATATTTCAGGTTACTAGAACACGTTTACATGCTTTATTTATTCTGTGCTGCAGCAGCTCTTCTCAGCCACTGGTTGAGCTCCTGCCCCTCCCTCCCAAAAAGCCCAATCTGCTCTGATTGGTCAGCTGGCCCACGCTGTTGTGATTAGTCAACAGCTTAGCATTTGTGTCAAATGTTACAAATCAATCAGCAACACAGACTAACAATTATTTACTTCCAACGCAGCAGCTTAGTACATTTTCCTGTCTGAATGTTTCTACAAACACATTTATCGTGTGCGACCTGCAGCGGCGGCTCTGACCAAGTAGCCGGAAACAGGTCGCCGGTGCCGAGTCTGACCGCACAAAAGACAGGAGGGGAAACACAAATGGCAGACCTATTTACGGGGCTGGACACCATACAATAATACTCACTGTCTGCCTGCTTACTCTTTGCCATTTTCCCTTACAAACTTCTCAGGGGGAAATCCTCTTTTTGCTCTCTCTCTTTCCTCCTGTTGACATTTCCTCTCAATCTACAGATTCAGTGGCTCGCTTCTTTTCAAACTCTACCTCCGTCTTTCCCTCCTCTTCTTGGCTGATGCAAGTCAATGGCACACTATTCCAGTTGGCAATCTCTCTCTGCCGCATGCAAACTACAAATCTTTTTCATTTCGCCTCCAATTTCCAAATTAATTTACTGGCATGTAGTGAAGAGGTCCATTCACCTTCCTCTTCACCGCCTCTCTGTTTCTGTTTTGAGTTCACTTCAATGACAATAAGTCTTTATCCTTGTCCTTCCTTTCCTCCCTCCCTCCCGTGTCTTTGTCTCCTTCGCTCTTGTCAATTCAAATAGCTTTTTTTTGGCACACCTCAATGTAACACTTGCAGGCGCTCCAATACTGACTGAACTGAGTATGTAAACCTCAATACGCCAGTCAATTACAATGTATTACCACGATGAAAACGTCTTATGTATCTCTGTCTAACACTTGTCTTCATGTATCTTTTATGAGCTCTCTTCTTCATTCTGCTCTGTTTATCTGATATTGTCCTTCCTCCCTCTCCTTCTCTCGCTCCACTCTTCATTATTAGCATAAATGTGAATCCATCACAAAAAAATATTAAGTTGAGTTAGTTATAGAGCTGCCAGTTCGCAGGTCCACTTTGCACTGGAGTGGGAATGAGAGCAGAAAGGGGTCGGATTGTTTCCACGGCAACGTGTGGCCAGCGTGGTTTCCAAGGCGTTTCCAAGGCAGTTTAATGGCTTGTGCTGCCAGTTTCTCTTAAATGGCTGAGCCTACGGAGGCTGGAGGCAGGACAAGAGGATAGTTGAAAAGAGAGACGTAGAGAGAGGCGGCGTGAAAGCAGAGGGGGAAACTACCATCTTTCATCTCTTCCCTATTTCCTATTCTTTAAATAAACCACATTCATGCTATAGTTAACGCTGGACCTATGCTGTTAAAGAGGATCTATGCTGCTTCTTTTCTGGTGCATTTGTATTTCAGGTGACTACTGGAAGATGTTAACCTGCGTCAGTGCTCTAAATGCTTTACTTTTCCATCCTGGTTGTGCTGCAGCAGGTCTTCTAAGCCTCTCTCTGAAATGCTCAGTTTGACCTCCTGCCCCTCCCTCCGTAAAAGCACATACTTGTTCCTTTACCTCCTTTTCCCTTGAAAGTCCAAACAAAGGACATTTCTCCACTTAGCCTCTCTATCTGGATACACTCGGGTATTAGACATATCGACCCATGGCAGGTCAAAGAGAGCCAACCTTGCCAGGTTAAAGTATAATTTAGACCTGATCCGACTCAGGTCAGGTCTCTGACCCTCAGACAGAGCTTTATGAGTTTAGGTTGCTGGTTTCCTGTTAATAATCAGTTATGATATTAGCAATTTATTAAAAATCAGATTGATTTACCAGTTACATAAATTGCAAAGTTGATGAATGGTGCACCTAGATTTCACGTATAACATTTAAATATTTTCTGTCTTGAAAATAATTGAATGTAAAAAAAAAAAAAAAATGCTGTTCTGCACAGCAGATGCAACATGAATAAGGTGAAACTGCAGTGAAAGCACATCCTACTATGCCCATATGTGGCCACTGCATTCACACCAGTAACCTTTTGATCCCTCTCTATATAAGGTTGTGTTTACATGGATGGATGTATACAAGTGTCAGCATGACAAGCCGAGGTTCAGGGGACAGAGTGGACTGTTGGGGAAGATAAACAGTCTCTTTTCCTCCATCTTTCTCTCTCACGTATAGTTCTATTGTATTGGCTGCTCGCGATCAATCAGCAAACCAAAAGAACCAATGAAGTGTGGCCTTGATTTCCTGAAAAAAAATCAATATTGATTTGTCTTAATGCATGGATATTAATTAGAGAGTCTCAAAATGTAAACGTGGATGCTACACATGTGTGTTTGAAGTGGTGTTTAATAGGGTGAAGACTGAAAGTGAAGATTTTCCAGACAAAATGTCCAAATATTTGGCTTTTTATTCTGGCTTTTGTATTCATGTCAGAGTGAAAACATTCCCCCAAATAACCACTCGGCTGTTAACCAGTGTGACATAGTTTTACCAATTTAAATGAAATGTAACAACATAAAAAAAATGTTATGAATGTTGTTGTTAATGTTAATGTGTAAAATATTCAAACATGCTGACATATTTAATAAAAGCTTGAAGTGAGGCTGCTGTAATCACATCCAGCCTTCTACTGATAAAACAATGAATATAAAAAGATAAATGGCTTTTAATATTAACCTCTGAGTGTTAATGCATCCTTATCTTTCATGTGGTTATCTATCGCTCCATGTCTCCCCCTGTTCCCGACTAAACTTAGTCTGGGGAACAGATCCTTCTGAGGTCAGGGCTTTGTGACAGATATGTTGTTTGAATGTCTTCAGCTCTTTGATGTTGTCAGACGACATGAAATGTATCTCTTATGCAAGGGAAGCATAGCTGGCCGGCAACAACCGTCACACACACACATTCACACACACACACATACAATAAAGGCAGACGCTCACTCAACACTGATTAAGTCTTCACATGTGTGTTTGGGTCTGGAAATACTGTTAGGTACTCCTGTTCTGGTTTGAACAGCTTTGTGTGTTTTGCGTGTGTGGAGTTTACTCTTTGACTTTCATGGACACACACACACACACACTTCGTTATCTGGAAAACAGAGATGAAAATGTGACACAAAAGGAATGGCCGACACTTGGCAGCAGGCGGTCGTAAATGCACACTCACATTACTTCATTTTCCGGACATAAAAACTGAAAACTGACCTTCAGTCAAGCGTCAACCTCCGGTGCCGAAGCATTAAGCCCACGTGGACGTGCCAAACGCTACAGTTCCTCAAATGGGCACTTGAGTGCTCCAAAAGTGATTCGATCCCCAGGCTCAGTCCTTCCAGTGGACAACCATGGGACCTCATTTATAGAATGGACATACGGTAGTCGAGTCAAAACATGATCCCGTTTGGATTGTGACATGAATCCAAATGATGTTTGTCATTTTAAAAGATAATTTTTCATGTCAAGAAAGTCTAAATTTGTTGTATAACTGGTGAAGAACAATAATGTGACAATTCAAAAGACTTTCCACCAGCAGTGAGGTAAGTGGTAACAAAAATAAATCATACGACTACAAATATACGACACACAGACTTGCTAAATTATCCTCTAAATTGACAACCATCATGTGTAATTCATTGCACAATTCATACAGGATCAAAAAATGATTTGTCTCTCGCTGCTGACTACCATTCTCCCGAAATAAAATCTCATGGGGACACTGGAAGGGACAGGACTTTGCCTCTCTATATGGTAATGGACCTGCATCTAGACCCCCAACTTTATGTTTCTCTATAGCTAATATTCATGCCCATTCATGACAACTGTGCGATTCTTGTATAACTCACCCGTTTCAATTATGTTAAGGTTTAAAGTCATGCATAATCAGGGTGTGGCCTCTTGAAGAGACAGGTGGGTGTCTTCTCCGGTCGCAAGCTGTCTAGCTGACCTTCACAGACTCTTTAAAAAGCACAGCGACCCCTCTGCACCACACGCTCACCTTCATAAATCACCTCGGATCACATCGCCACGCTGACAGGGGAGAAAATAGGTAAAGAGATGAGACGGAGAGGATGAGCTGATACAGAAATGTAAAGATGAGCAGCTCCCCGGCAGCATCATGGGGTAATTCAGCGAGCTACACCGAGGATAAGGGCGTGTGCTGTATGTCACACTATCAGGGGAAGAAAACAATAAGTGATAAAAACCTAGGAGGAAGGCCGACACAGAGTCAGAGGGAGACAGAGAGCTTGTGACTGAGCTGAACAGAGGTTAGCATGATAAAACGGTCCCTGAGGTCAGGGAGAGGTCGACCAATTAGAGATAAGCATTTTTTTGCATTTACATAAACAGCTGGTCTTTGCGGCAACAGCAACTAGACTTGTTCCTTAAATACGAGATGAGGTATCTGCGAGTATGCAAGTCATGTCTGAAATCACGTCATCATTTTTCAGCTCATTTAGGCTACACGACAAAAACGCGTCACTCGCTACCCAACACGTACATCCTGCCCAATAGCTACTGCATATGCGCAACATGGTACTACACACTTGTGGTTAAACACTCTCATGCAAACTATTTTTCAGCAGCTCGTGAAATAGGCACAACACTACATCCGTTGATTTGTGTACATGGACACAAATGCATGGAAGTATCGTTTTTTTACTATTTCACAACCTGCCTTGAGATGGGATAATGCTACATGTGAGCAAGCTCCTGTTAGCTGTTAGCAGCCTGTGAGCTAACAATAACAGGTTGCATTATGATGCATTTAAGCTCAAATCAGTAAAAAATAATCTAAGGCGAAGTTATATTCTAACATTTTAATGATGTGCAATCTTGTAGAAGTGAGTTTTTGGCGAGAAACTTGAATAAATTATGTTTGTAGGAGATGTTTCCACCGCAACATAAAAAAAATATTAGGGCAGGAAAAACCCGTTTACTGTTTTGTTTCTAACACACATTGGATCGATACTATCGGTCCGTTGCTGAGCAGTGCATCTTCACAACGTGTTGGTTTTTTGGTTTTCCTGCCTGGCCTTGACAACGTCTTCTGCCTGGCCCCTTACGGAACGATTACTTGGCATAGAAGACACTTGTTCTCCAGTTCAGCTCACCCAGCTGGGGATTCTGGGCCTGCTTAAAGCCTCTGTTGTCAGGAACTGAACTGTTAATCTCCTCTCACCAGGTTTTGCTGAACTGCAATCAATCTGGAAGTACACTTTTATACAGACGAAGAAAAGTTCCCTTCCTCAGGTGTCTGGTTGGAGAAACGGTCAAAAATGCCACTGTGATCCTTTTCCATGATTAAAAGTGGGGATTAAAACTTAATGGAGAACTCATAATAAGTCATTCCTCCGGCTCTGCATGACTGAATCAATATGTAAGAATGTGATTAACACTCAGCCAAAGCTGGCGTGCCAAATACCAAAACCCTTATCCATGATCTGCAGGGAGGCGTCAGAGAGTGAGGGAGATGGAAGACGATAAGAAGAGACATTTAGCAATTTGCCGGGTCTGAAGTAATCATCCCCTCTGCTATCTGGACCCGGCACCTCAATTGACACCCAGATGCTGTGAGGGACGTTGACAGCAGGTCTGTCGGTGTCAAGTGAAACCTTCCCTTCGCTGGGGAGACGGTTAAGCTCCATCTTCTGCTGAAGTTATTCTGCACTGGGTAGACGCATTAAGTTTGAACCCCCAATCACAACCGTTTACAGACTTGCACCTCAGGTGGGCAGCCGCAATCGCTCTGCTTGGCATTTAAGAAATCAAAGTCTGTTCATAAGTCAGAGTCAACAGGAATAACAAGCCTCCGCTGAGAAGAACATGAAGGAGGTTTTTTTTTGCCTGATCTTTTCTTCCAGAATGTAATTTTTGTGAAATACTCAAAACATTTAAATCGACTTGTACATTTTTCCCCATGTCACTCAACATGACTTCCAATCTAACGTATTTCAGTTGGAAGTATTGTTCATTTCTGCTGAAAAATGATCCAAATTGACTTTCCATTGGCCTTGTTTCAGTGCTTAGTGTTTTAGAGAGACACAATGAAAAGTGTCTCTGTGCATGCAACCGTAGATTGCATTTCATGACTATTTCACAACCTGCCCTGAGAATGGGCTGTTATTTTTTTTTTGAAAGTGCTGGAAACACCCATGGTAGGTCTGAGACTTTGCAGATCGTTCTAGCACTCCTTAATGTCGTAATTGAACTATGGATTTAATCTGCTTGCTGTTGAACGGAGGCTTGGTCTGTATAAAATATAAAACATTCCACCTATCAGCTCTGAGTCCTCTTATTGATGGTAATCACAAGGTGACTCTAATGTGCGGCTGCTCTTACTGGTCTGTAGCAGAGAGAAGGAATGAAATGGAAAGCAATCACAGCGGCAACGTTAATGTAGATCACAACCACCTCGCCATAAAACACCCCCCTCGTATAATTCTCTTCTTAGCCCTCCGGCTGAATGGGGTGAGGGCTGAGAAACGACCAGCTCCATCATTAGCATCAGATGGATGGATACTTTGCCCCCCTACTCTCTCACTCTTTGTTTTACCTCTCAGATTGCGTCACTCTTTCTAATCTTAAGGATTTAAGAGAAAACCTTTGTCTTGAAAGCAGAAATTAAGGCAACAATCAAACAGTGAGGAAGCAGTGTCACACAAGCAGGATTTTAAAAGCAGCCAGAAGAGCAACAGAGAAAAAAGACGACAGCATAATGGATGCCATCGTGAAAGCAACCGATGAACGGAACAAGAAAAGTGGATTTTCCAAACGCAAAGCACACTTCAACTGATTCAACCCAAATGTTTTTGCATTCTGCTCGGCATCATCTGTCCTTTGGCTCAGACCGGTTACACAACTCGTCTCTCTGCACACACTCATAAACACACATCAAGACGCACACAGACAGTTGACCCCTCTCTGCTCCTGCTGTTGTTTCCCTCGGGAGGCAGTGGAGCGTTGCAGCGCTCGAGGCAACTGACGGCCTCGACAGTCAGTGTGTCACAGATGGTTCAGGAACCAACGTAGAGGAATTAACACAATGACATAAAATAAAAGAGATTATATTACTATTTTTTAACATTATCGCAGCTTTTTTGTTGGTTTCACAAAGGACATGGTCTCTTGGATGAAAGTCCTTTGCTTGTTTGACCCATTCCTCCACCTCGACCTCCTTTGTACACAGACTTGGATTAGAAACATATTTGTGATAGGTTCAAAGAAACGTGATTTCAAAAAAGAAAGAAAATATGTTTCCCTTGAGACATAACTGACGATGCAGTTTCGTTTTATGGGGAAATCATTTTAAGGAGACCGGGCTGCATTGCCCCTTCGCTCCATCTCACCATTAACACCTCTCCAGGGTGCGAGTTTGGGGTCAAAGATCACGGTGTCAGTGATGAAACATTGATTGGCTGTTGCCATTTGACTTGACTGACCTGCTCATTAGTCTCAGGACAGGGATCAGTGTGTGTGGGGAGCCTTTATAGCTTTCGGTGTGTATCGGTGACGCCTACACGTGCTGCGTGTGCGAGCTCATGCCCTCATCATGGTCTGTTAGGAGTGCTTGCTCAGCACATGAACAAAGGCAGTCAATAAAAATAAAAGTGAATTCCAGCTCGAGCTATTCTCTCGGCTAAATGTCAGTCCTGACAGGCACTTCATTCACTGAGCGGCCCGACCTAATAGATTAGCTTGTGTATTGATCAGGAAAAGTCTTTCTCATTGTATTGATTACGCTGGCTGGGCTCTGCTCAAACAAACCTTCCTATTTGCATTAATGATTCTATCGGTCTTGATTAAAGGCGTAGATTTTGACTAGTATATTTGATCTTCTTTTGACCTTTGGAAGATGGAAGAAGCTTGAAAAATACTTAAGTTCCAATTGAAGATCTACTTAAATATAGAACAAATGGAGCCTAGAAAGCCCAGAAATATGAGTTCATAATGGGTTTTTTTGTTTTGTTTTTGCTGCATATAAAACTTTTGACTATTTCTGCCGAATCATTGGGAACAACAAACACACACTGGTGCATTAGAGATCCTTGATAGTGAGTTTAATGTTCAAACTGAATCATGGCCAAACTCAAAACTCTTCAAAGAAGTCTCAGAATGAATGTAGGGCCAGCCTCCGAGGAAACGCCAGCCTTCCATTTCTCCATGTAATAAACGCAGCAGGGGCTCCCGCTGTAGTTCCTGCAGGCGCACTTTAATGTGTCGGTGGCAGAAACATTTTCGACTTTTCAAATGTAATCCCAATCAGCTGTGTGGTTTTAACGCACAGCCTTTTGTACAACGTGAGATATAATGTGGGACATTCTCTCCCCACAACTACTTGTCAGCAAACCCACACACACTCGGAATAACCGCCGTCATTATGATGTGACAGTGACGGAAGCGCTGTGACAAAGCGCTTGCTTCCACCCTGATGTCAGTGGACACCTGTCAATCACGGCCCGACACCCACCTGAGCAAAGAGGTCACCCGCTCCCACACACACTGCTAGTTAGGACGCCGCCACCCACTCTCTACGCTGTGACAACTTATTGCCAATGGTGTCTCGACTCAATGTGTTTAAACACTCTGTTGACACTTTTCAAATTGGGACGTCGACAAGCATTTGGATATTCCAAACTTTCGATATTGGTTCACTAAACATGATCTTTTTGTAAACTCCTTTCTGTTCCATTTTCTAGTGACTACATCATGAAAAAGTCTACCTCATCACAAAACCACAGCAGATGCTCGCCATGCTGAGACTTATTATCGGAGCTCTTTAATCAAATGAATTATGAGTTTCATGTGATTTGTGTTGGATTTGAGGTATTTCAATACAAGGAAGAAAGATAAAAGCATGACAAATGGATGTGGCATACATTCTCAAATTACTTCTGAGATGTACTTTCTGATAAATTTGTGCTGGAATTATGCCTTTTAAAAATGTCACGTCAAGCTAAGCATTACAATGCTGCTGGGAGTAGTGGGAGAGAAGAGATGCAGGCTCTGTGATTATGTATAGGATCTGTGTATTACTATAATTATGTAATGTGTGTGTGTGTGTGTGTGTGTGCGTGTGTGTGTGTGTGTGTGTGTGTGTGTGTGTGTGTGTGTGTGTGTGGTGATATTGAGCAACGGACGCAGAACCACAGAGACGGAGAGTTAGAGAATATTTGACCTTCGCTTCAAGGTAAACAACTCGTGACTTGGCAACTCCAACTACATCACACATACGCACACACACACACACACACACACACACACACACACACACACACACACACACACACACACACACACACACAGTCCTACCGTCTTGCCTAGAACTGCAATCATGACAAAAATATCTTTATGAGGTAACGTGTTTCATGTTGTTTTTGAAAACGTCTCCTCTGAATCTGGAACAACAGAAACAAAAGAGCGACGTCTCTCCTTCTGAAGATGACAACAACGTCCATCTTCTGGCCATCAGCTGCAGAGAGACAGCCCGTTAAACCTCCTGCTCTACAAGATCCCTGGATATGGTTTTAAAGGTGAAGAGACACTATAAGTTGTCCTTGTTTCCTTTTATTCTCGTCACATAACAAAAAGGGACTTAATGAAATTTACCCGTCAACCAAGGTGAGCACTAAACTCTTGGCCGCATAACAAGACCGTATAAATCAAATCATCATTTTATGATCACAACATGAATATAAATTCTGATTATGATAATAGCTGTATTGTGTCGTTGGCTATATTGACATTTAAAATGACACATCACAGCGAAAGAAAGAGGCAAATGAAAACTGCCTTGTTTCCATTTAATTTATGTCAAGCTATTTTTAGAGTCGCCTGGAAGGGCGATTGGACCAAGTTATCGGTTGATTACATTACTGCTTGCCTTCCCCCCTAATTTCATGGTCTGTTTCTGAAGAACCAGTGAGAGCTGCTGACTCCAGCATGTCATCAAAATGGAAGAAGAATTTATGACCTGGCTTTATCCAGTGTTCATATCTCTGTTCTAGAATTGTATGCACATTAGCACACATATTTAATAAGATTTGCATGTTTATACAGTAAATAACGAATCATTTCAGAAAACTTGCAATACAAAAATAATTGCCAGGCGGCAACCTCCAGTTCTGAAAAGTGAAGCCAATGCTGAAGTGTCTTAAACTGCCATCCTCTCCAGAAATGAAGTGGCTCATTGTATCATAGTTGGTTGATATTGTTTAGTTTCAATCAGGAGCAGAAACAACACTGACGAAACATTTCTCTGTTGCTGCCAAAGCATCAAGGTCTTTGTTTTCATCACCTGCATATAATATTTATGGCCAATACATGAAAATATAACTTTAGAAACGCAATTAAATCTATACAAAATATAATAAATTTGTATTTAAGTATGACTGACTCTTGCTTTAATAAGGGACAGCCAAGTAAGAAAGGATACACCTTAATAAGTACGTTTTTACTGCTTGACTGCAGAAAATCCTGAGTGTGTGTGTGTGTGTGTGTGTGTGTGTGTGTGTGTTCGCCCAGCCAACTGAGAAATTGTTTCCTCTTTGGTTGGTTTCGTTCGCGACTCTATAATTATCACCCCATCTGCTCCTGGAGTTGAACTCATCTCCCACTTTCTCTGTTGTAACAACCGCTAAATGAAAAAAAATCCTCAACACAGCCAGCAGGAGGATTTCTCAATGCAAACCAACGAGACCGCTGCCCAGACAGTCAACGCGTTGATAGAAACGTAGTGAAAAAAACATCCACCTCGTAATTCTG
The DNA here is from genome assembly GCF_963514095.1 of Eutrigla gurnardus. Classification (NCBI taxonomy): domain Eukaryota; kingdom Metazoa; phylum Chordata; class Actinopteri; order Perciformes; family Triglidae; genus Eutrigla; species Eutrigla gurnardus. The sequence goes on from NC_139925.1 coordinate 22,317,947, forward strand.
TGAAGCTGTCTTCCAGAGGCCTCATTAGAGTGAATCTATATCCCTTCAGTCTGCGGGTGACTCGCTGACTTACAGCAGGCAAATAGGTCCTGATTACTAAACCAGCAGAACAAATGATGATGCAGAGGTTCAGTTCATTTGAGGTTCATGTTGTATATTTGTTTTAACCCCTTCAAAGGTGCAACTCTAATACAAGACACAAACACTTCTTCCCTAAAGAACAATAACTTTCCATCCAACCTTCAATTTCAGTTTGAGCAAGTTGGGCAAAAACATTCTCTCATTTCAATGACAGAAAGTTGACAATGTTTTTGTAAATAAGCGGCAATAAAGAGTACGGATGCTCTGTTGAACCTACTGTACACCTGCAACAAGCAGCAGACTTAGTTAGTGACTAGCTGGTGAAAAAAGAAATGGAGCATTTAGCAGTTAAAGAGGCAAATCTTTCCCTCAGAAGTTGGAGGAGACCAAAAACAGAGCTAAAAGGTGAAAATTGGATTTAAATGAATCAGCTGGGCAGAAAGTAACACTAGGCTTCTGCTACATGTGTGAATACTTAGGCCACTGTTTTAATTTTACATGTAAGGTGATGCCAGCTTGTTACACGTTCACCTGGCCAAAAAATTAATTCATACTGCTCGGTAAGCTGATGTCGGCTTCATTTCCGCGCCCTTCGGTGCGAGGGGTGCAGATTGGTTGTTTGTTTTCTCAGTCCCACGGCGGCCACAGAGCTCTGTTTAATTCCGTTCCTTTTCCTGATGACATAATGTACTGATCCCTCTGAAATTAGACAGGCCATTTCACCCAGTATAACAAAAAGTGCTTCTGAACAGGATTACATACCCCATCTTTAATCCAAAATTGGGCACACACATACAGAAATGGCCATACTCTCATAGCAACACAACCGAGATGGAGTTTTTAAAATATGCACCCTCCGGTCATAATGTTTGACATGTCTGGGAGGTAAAATACATTGCAGAAAAATATCTCTGAATGTTAAAACATCTAAGAATAATCAATATTTTCCATTCAGCCTGCATGGAAACCAGAGATCAAGCTTGCAGACGGAGAAACGGAGATGAGCATCCTGCTGATGTATGGTGTGTAGGTTGAGACGATCTAGTGGATTCCCAGAGGGAAACAGCTCAGCATCCGTCTCGTTGCATTGCTAATTTCCAGTCCCACACCTGACTGGTGTGGGACTGGAAATTAACAATGCAACGAGGCCGTTAACTGGCTGGAAAAGGACAATTGGAGCAATGTGCCAAACGTTCTGTGCAGCTGACGTGTGGACGTGTGAGGAGTGCATGCGTGTCATCTGCAGGTGCATACATGCCAGGCGTCTGAAGGCAGCCTTCATGCACACGGGTGTGAAAGTGGAGCTGTTTATAGAATGTGTATCATTGAGCATGTGTGATTACAGACGGCTCTTTTTGCATTCGCATCTTGGCATTTAGCGGATGCTAAATCGGAAAAAATATTCCTGGATCACATCCATCAATAATGAAGTCTATAATGCCACAACCTACACTGGTGCTACAACACAGTCTCCTGGCAGACACATTTAAAATGTACTGATTGGGTACAAGGACATTTTGTTTGTTCAGCACAACTTTCAAATGAACATATTTCAATTGGAAGTATATTTCTTTATATTCTACCTATATATCACCATAAACATTACAATGAAGTCTTTTTATGTGCTATTATTAGTTTGGGGTTGAAAAAATACAGAGACTATAATGCTACAACCTAGACTGATGGATAGGGGCTGTAGCATTACATTCAGTGGACACACACACATACACACACGCGCACACACACACACACACACTCCTTAATGGCATTGTTTTCCAGGCAGCAAGGCACCGATGGCATCAAACATCTCAGAATAGAACTGCTGAGGTTTCAGACGTGAAACCGGAGCAGTTTGTGCAGCAGAGTAATGGACCTGTGTGGTTCTGAATCTGCAGACGGAGGATTTCATTACACAAATGACACCTACACCTTATAAAATAAAGACATCTATTCCAGCATGAAATTACACCTCATGGGTCAGCGAACAATAATGTAGACAACATGCTATTTAGAGGTGAAAAAATGAACCTGTGTGTTACATTACACTGCATGCCCGCGGGACATCTGTGCAGGTCCGTGTTCATTTTCATTCCACTGCCATGACTTACAAACAGCTCAGTCAAGATGATGCTGATAGTCAAGTGTGTTACTGAATAAGCTTGAGGGCGGCTGGTCAACTCAGGCCAGCTGCAGGAGGAGAACTAGATTCTCTGCCGACAATCGATGCCGTATTATGTGACCCTTGCTGCTGAGGTTTTATTGGTGAAGGATCAATGACCTCCAGTCTGGACTTACTGGATCACACGAGACTTATGGGATTCTCTCTCTCTCTCACACGCACGCACACACACACACACGCACATGTTTCTAAGGGCCTATTGGATTTCTCCAGTCTGCAGTCAGTTGCAGCGACGGTTGTTTTTGAGCCAAGATGGCCGCCTACCTCCCCCTATGCAGAGCGGCAAATGCACACTCACTCACTCACTCACTCACTCCAATTTCGACGTGTCAGAAGTGATGATCATTTTAGCGAGCTCTTACACCTGCAACACTCACAACAGTGTAACACAGATATGTTAATACAAGCATCTACATGACCCTTCTATAGATCAATAAAAGATGCAATTTTAAATATGATGTTAACCATGTAAAACGAATACAAATATAGTGTTCAGACGGATTCCTCTGAAGAAACATTAAAAGCTGCTAATTTTAAAATTCAGAGCGTGTCTATTGCTGCCGAACGGCTCTCAACATGGTGATGGCTGAGCCGGCGACTTGTAGCTAACATTGCTGACACTGCAAACAACAGCACAATCTGCTGACAGAGCTAACGGTGTCAAGCGGAGGGTGGGAACTACACTGTTACGACTGTAACCGTCGTATGACAGCAAGTACTTAAAGGTACGCAGCCGACCGGCCACGAGAGAAGAAAGCAAGCAGGAGGTCTAATAACAACACACACAGAGGGAGACATTACTGCACATAGACATGGATATCTAAAGAGAACTTTGAACGTGAAGATTGTTCGACACATAAAATAACTTTCCAACATGTCAGGTTTGGACAGTGAGTTGTAGATAAACTACAGGTGTTTGACAAACAGTGAGCAGGTCGACCGTTTTCCACTGTGACCTTTGACAAACAGCAGCCAGTGTTTACGCCGCTGCAAGACTGATGGCCTTCGCTTCCGCTGACCTTTACAGAGCTGGGTTTAAGGACGCCGCCGGCGAGGGAGACAGGCGGGCGGACAGACAAGAGGAGAAGGAGAACGACAAAACTTATTCTCTACGATCACACAGATTTTTTTGTTTGTTCTGAACAGCTGGGGTTGACGAGAGACGCTATGTGACCGTAGTGCACAAATAGGTTCTCTTCTTTGCTGCTTTATATTGTCCTCGGGTACATACACAAGTTAAGGCGGTTGGTTAATAGTGCTGCAGAAGGAGCCAATGCGGAGGCTTACACCAAGACTGTGGAGGTCACTGTGGGTCAAATCTGCTCATTTTGTCAGTTTTGTTTCAGGGTTAGAGGTTAGTGGCTTGAATCATTATTCCACTCTGACAATGTCTAGCAGGGCTTTTGATCCGTCCAGATGCTCATTAATACACATTCACTCTTTGAAGTGTGAAAAGTTTGAGAGGCAAGAGGACAAACTTGACACTGAATTAGCTTTGAGTGGCTTTGATTTAGCGCTGCGATGGCAGCAGGTAAATATTTCATGAGCTCCGTTATTGATTAAGGCAGTGGAGTGTTAAAGTGGAGTTAGGGTCCCCTCAGGGTCAGTGGGGGGAGGTCCAAGCTGTCACCCGCTCAATTACTAATTATACACTTTTATATAAGATAAATGACGATAAACGCAGAGTGGAATGGCAGGTCACAGCGTGATTAGAGCACACAATTCAGCTGATCCGATGAGCTTTGTGGCCCGATGTGTCTGCGGAGGGACTTTGTTCAATGCGGGATTATAAATTCTAATCGTTTAGTTAAAATGAAGAAATATGATCTGCTCTGTTTATTCCATGCTCTGTATACCTCCATGACCGCACACCTACACACCTACACCTACACACCTACACACCTTCACACCTTCACACCTACACACCTACACACATACACACCTTCACACCTTCACACCTACACACCTACACACATACACACCTTCACACCTACACACCTACACACATACACACCTACACACCTTCACCTACACACCTACACACCTTCACCTACACACATACACACCTACACCTACACCTACACACATACACACCTACACACTAACACACCTATACTCCTACACACATACACACCTACACACTAACACACCTACACACATACACACCTACACCTACACACATACACACCTACACACTAACACACCTACACACATACACACCTACACACTAACACCTACACACATACACACCTACACACATACACACCTACACCTACACACATACACACCTACACACCTACACACTAACACACCTACACTCCTACACACCTACACACCTTCACACCTACACCTACACACCTACACACCTTCACCTACACACATACACACCTACACACCTTCACACCTACACACCTACACACATACACACCTACACACTAACACACCTACACACATACACACCTACACACATACACACCTACACACATACACACCTACACCTACACCTACACACATACACACCTACACCTACACACCTTCACCTACACACATACACACCTACACACATACACACCTACACACTAACACACCTACACTCCTACACACCTACACACCTTCACACCTACACCTACACACCTACACACCTTCACCTACACACCTTCACCTACACACATACACACCTACACACTAACACACCTACACACATACAGACATACACACCTACACACATACACACCTACACCTACACACATACACACCTACACACTAACACACCTACACTCCTACACACCTACACACCTTCACACCTACACCTACACACCTACACACCTTCACCTACACACATACACACCTACACACCTTCACACCTACACACCTACACACATACACACCTACACACATACACACCTACACACATACACACCTACACCTACACACATACACACCTACACCTACACCTACACACATACACACCTACACACTAACACACCTACACTCCTACACACCTACACACCTTCACCTACACACCTTCACCTACACACATACACACCTACACACTAACACACCTACACACATACACACCTACACACATACACACATACACACCTACACACATACACACCTACACACCTACACACACAAAGAGTCTCTTACTGTGACGGATGGGTAAATAAAAGTATTGGCTGGTTTATTGATTCTCTGTTGGCCGTCCATTCACTAACTGGTTGGGTCGAATTCAATGAGGAACATACATACAGTCCATCTCAAAATACCCTGCGACATCACTGCACCGTCTCTGCTGTCAATCTTTAAAATTGATCACAAATATAAAGTTTAAGTAATTTCCTTTTTTTTTTTTTTTTTCAATTAAAGAGTTTTTAGTCACTCTGTTAAGAACTATTTTCATCTGTGGATTAATACACAATTTGTGTGTCGGTGCAAATTTTCAGCAACAGTGTATGTAGGATGGAGTCAACGTAAACTGTGTTTGTGACCCTCAGTACGACAGTGTGGTTCATCACCATGGTGACCAGAAACAATGTTGGCATCGTACGTGTCTGCGAAACACGCAAGGTTGAATCAGGACGTTTCTCAACCCAAAATATGTTGTGAAATGATTGGTTACATTTATGCGACAAAACTACTTGTATATGGTTGAAAAAACGATCATGGTTTGTGTTTAAATAATAACGTAATAGCATTACAATGTAACAACATAACGTCACAACGTAATGTAACATCAAAATGTCACGGAAGAAAATGCATTGTAACAACATGATGTAACAATGCAACAGAGAATGCAACGAAACAGTTTAATTGAATACTAGCTTTCACTAATGGTTGCTACATACTGCGTCACCTGCTCTGCAAATTGCTCACATTGTTACTCTGAAAGCATCCTAATTCAGTGGATTGCAGAAGCTAGCCACTTCTAATTGATGTATGGAAATAGTGTTTGAATGACAATGTGACGGAGGAGGAAGATACATCAGCTTCACAGGAAATACTGTTATAGCGTCAGTTCATTGCTGCTTTTGGTCTTTTCATGGCATTTGTTGATACAGTTGCTTAAATAGAGCAATACAGAGTAGAGGCAGTGTAGTGTTTACTGTTCCATCACTATATTTGTATCCAACAGCACAAGCAACCATGTAATGTCTTCTCTCTAAACACGGCAGTGCATCGCAGCCAGTAAAGAGAGAGGAAGATGGAGGGAAACAGTGAAATTACAGTGAGACGCTGAAACGGTTCGTCACTGTCGGTTTCTGCTCCGAACAAATATTCACTCTGGCTCCTTATCTTCTTTATCTTCTCTCTCCTTTTCTTTTCTGCCCTCCTTTTCATTCTCACCAGCAAAAGGAAAGCCCATTCTGAAAATATGGCTGACCCTAGCTTCGAGACTTCGAATGCATTATTTACCTTTTAAATGCCATTGTAAAAGGTCTGTGCTTATATAATGCAATTTAGGATATTTTCGTCTTTTTAGGACGTGCAAAAAAAACCTCATACACTCAGAAAAGGACTGAAAATCCCCCAAGCCTTGGAAGATTCAATTACATGTGTTTTTAGGTGCAGGGACCTGCTGATTAAAGTTGAGGAGTTCTTAAGAAGCCTGGCTTTTTGGGGGACAGATGGTCCGGGAGAAGCCAAGTCTGGTCTAATCTAGCAGAGATAATGAGGTAGTGAAAGGGACAGAAAGTGGAGAGAGGTAATTTAGTAAGACAAGACAAGATAAGTGTAACAAACCCAAAGAGATTAAAGCATCTGGGGAGATTGAGAGGTGAAGATCTTGCCCACGTTCCCTCCATGTTAAAGTCAGAGTTTCAACTTTCCACTGATTGGTCTACAATACCAGTTTTTTGTTTGTTTGTTTCCGATGTATAAAAAAGTAACTCCTCCGTCATAGAAGCATGAAAAGAAACGGTCACATATAACGCTTATGCTTTTCCCCCTCAAATTGCCAATTACACAGCAGCAGCATAGCGCTTATTGTTGATCTCCATACTGCTGGGAATCCGGGCGCTAAAGCTGCGTGTCCCTGCTGTCAGGTACAATTTGCACTTTAACTCAATCGCAGTGGTTTTTTTGTTTTTGTTAGTTTTTTTACTTCACAAGCATGCAGAAACAAGACTGTAACAACATCATAAAACAGGACCTCTGGCTGTGGAGATGATTTGGCTCTCGGATGCAACGTTCCTCCCCGTGTGTGTGTGTGTGTGTGTGTGTGTGTGTGTGTGTGTGTTGAATCGTTGAAAATACTCTGCTTATTGTCACTGTGATTATGCTAACAGGAGCTGTGCTTTAGAGTGCATTTAAATATTTGTACACTGCGTGTTCATATTCCACCGTCGTATTACAGTCTTCTTTTTGCTGTGTTACAGTGTTTTTTTTGTTCCAAGCATTCTAAAGGAAAGTTTTAACCCCAATCTGTCGGAGCAGATCCGGCACAGGTTCTCGGTGGAGGGGAGCTTCTGAAGCAGCGTCAGTAAATCTTCCCTCTGCATTCAGCTGCAGCAGCCAACAGGCTCACTGCAAGCTGTTTAATGTCTTCCCCAACACCTGACGCAACACCCAGTGTTTACGAGAGAGGACTCTGGCAGTCTTCTATAACTGTCTGTCAGCCGTAGCGTGTATATGAGAGGTGGACGTAGTCATGGTGACGTCCCCGGGTGGTTTGACTACGGTTTTGCATTGGCTCACATCTCTCCAACACAACGATAATCAATCCTGTTATTTTCACACACATTTAGCCTTTGACAGATATTATGCCTCCACATTAGTCCATATTGTTACTTATTCCAATTAAATGATTCAGCCTAATAATCAACTTAAAGAAGACACGTTGCCAAAACGGCACTCATTCCTTTAATTCTCTTAGAGGACCGACTCAGACAAATAAACCTTCTGCTGAACATCACTTCAGGAAGCAACCAATCAAATCAGTCCACTTCAATATTTCTGCTGCCAGGAAAGAAAGGACAAAATAACAACAACCTTTTTTCAAGATTAAAAGCATTCGGTTATCAAACTGGCTTTTAAAGGATTCCATAAAGCAGAGGAAGCAATGAGTCAAGTGAAATGTAAACACTGAGATCACCAACGTGGACTCTTCTACTATTTACTGTTATTGAAAAGACGGAGGTAGAAACAGTGAGGTGGAGTGAGAAACTTTGACTTTGACTAGCAGAAAATCCAGAGTGTAACTATAAATGTTGTTACACTTTCTCTCTTCAAATGTCATAAAACAGGTTAAAAATAGTCTGTCTGTGTGTGTGTGTGTGTGTGTGTGTGTGTGTGTGTGTGTGTGTGTGTGTGTGTGTGTGTGTGCGCGCGCAGGAACACAGTAGGCTTCAGTGCTTTAGTAACAGTCAACATCTGTCATGTTAAAGCTCACTTAGCCTAAACATGGAAACTTTTCACTCCCCTGTGTGTGTGTGTGTGTGTGTGTGTGTGTGTGTCTCATATGGAAGCACTTACAAGCACTGCTCTGCAGACACACACACACAGACACACACACAGAGGGAGAGAGAGGACATGTCAGTTTCACATGTGGTTTATTCATATTAGATTGAGTGAGGGATTCCCCATTTAAACATGCATCCTCCACCCCTCTCTAGTCTCATCAACACCCCTCCCCCTCACTCTCTCCTTCTGCCCCTTCTCTCTCTCTCTCTCTCTCTCCAACTGAATTCAGGAATGTATGCAAGTCAAGGAGTAAAACAAGTGCAACCTAACAACATCCACCCTTCCTTCCTGCAGTTCTTCCATCCACTCTTCCACTCATCCTTTATTCATCCACCCATCCCTCCCTCCTTCCACCCTTCCTTGTTCCATCCACCCATTCATCCTTCCATCTTTACATCCTTCCAATTATCCATCCATTCTTCAGTATATCAATCATTCAGTCCATCCATCCTTCCTTTCATCCATTAACCCAGTAGCTTGTAATCCAATTACCTCAAACCAGCATCAGCCGTTCTATTATCCATACAGAGGGGCTCTCATTGGAAACGCAAAATGCACACACACACACACACACACACACACACACACACACACACACACACACACACACACACACACACACACACACACACGCACGCACGCACACACACACACACGCACAGAAAGCTCAGGTTTGTGTTAGATCTGAGGGAGCAGCCTTTGAGTCGATGCCTGGAGGAAGAAGCCAAATTACAAACACACACACACAAACACACACACACACACAGGACATATAGGACACACACACGCTTGCCTTTGTAATAACTACTTCCATTTCATTATTGCATGACTGCATTGGTTATCTTCATTTTATAGTTAACTGAGAGGCGACATGAGAGACGATGCTGCAGTGAAGCAGTGCAGCAGCCGGAGCATGCGGCATGCGTGATAACAGGAACTGTGGCATGTATTAGTGTGTGTGTGTGTGTGTGTGTGTGTGTGTGTGGTGATATAATATTAATGCTCCCTGATGGAGTGTTGCACCAGTTCCACATCAAAGCAGAGCGGGGCATGAAACCAGCCAGTTACAAGCTTCTTAAACAGCACAACAAAACCCTGCAGGGAGGGTGTGTGTGTGTATGTGTGTGTGTGTGTGTGTCGGAGGATACCTTTGCATGTATTGTTTATGACTGGAATGACAGTGTGTGCGACTGTGGTTCAGAACAAGTCTTTTAAACTTCATATGACATGAAGTCCCAACGTGTCTTTTGAAGCACACTCTTCATTAGAAACCTCTCGGCTGTGTTAATGCATAAGGCAAATGTTGTCAGATGTCAACTCCTATAATAAACTGGGGAGTGAAGATACACTCAGACCCAGAAGGACAAGTAGGCCCCTATTTAAACCCCGCTTTGGACCTTGCAACATTTCATCAGGCCTTATACAGTATATTCTGAAAGGTTTCACACAATTTCCACCAAATTGAGCCATTTTCATGTTGAAACTATCTTTACAAATACATTCTATTCCCCTGGTTTCCACTAGGGGCCCATCTTTCCATCCATCCAACATTATCCATCTTTCCATCCATCCATCTTGTCATCCATTTTCTTTGTCAATTCATCCATATCTCTATTATCCATCCATCCATCCATCCATCCTCCCATCTATCCATCCACCCACCTTCCCACCTTCCCATCCATCCATCCATCCATCCATCCATCCATCCATCCATCCATCCATCCATCCATCCATCCATCCATCCATCCATCCATCCATCCATCCGTCCACCCACCAACCATTGACATCATTCAGTATCTGTGAAACTACACGTGAAGCAGAGATCCGAGTAAACCTCCGTCTGTAACATGACATCAAAGCAGCGATGCGCTCCATTTACACCGACAGCGTGTCTGTACACTGTTCACATGAGCACCAGTCTGTGATTCACGACGGTGATTTGCTCCATTTCCTGCAACTCTCTGTTCGGGTATGTGGACATACACTTATCAGTGTGTGTGTGTGTGTGTGTGTGTGTGTGTTCTGCAGTGAGAGCCTGAAGTCATGGAAAATATGCAGCTAGTTTACACTGCTTCTCTAAACAATGAGAAACTGACACAACGTGAGTGAGACATGCATGAGGAGTGAGTGTGTGTGTGTGTGTGTGTGTGTGTGTGAATGAGTGTGAGCAAAAGGAAAGAAAATGAAGAATAAACTGAGTCAGAGGAATCAAAGGAGAAAGTGAAGAGTGATGAAGAGGAAAACATCTTTGTATCGGCTCCATTTGCTCCGTCCTTGGCTGGAAAATCCTGTTTCCGTTTCTGAGTGTGTGTGTGTGTGTGTGTGTGTGTGTGTTAGTCAGCAGAAAGCATACGAGAAGTTGCGCTTTAACATTTCCACACGTGCAACAGTCCGTGTGAGACTGTGTGAAGAAAACATCTTGGCGGTTCACTGCTGGAAAGGTCATTTTGAGTGAATCAGTGTTTGTTTAACTTCTCCAGTTGATTAATGAAGTGTTATGTTTACATGGATTTTATATAGAATAAAAAAATATTTCCATTAGAATTGGACTTTTAATCAGTTTGATATAGACCTGTATCGTGTATTACAATACATTGATTGTGGTGAAATCATAATATTGACTAGTATTTTGAAAAAGCTATCATGGTGGAGTGAAACATATAGAGAACTTCCCTATAGATTACTGACATTAAGACAATTATTTTTTCCATTACGAGTTTTCTGAAATAGTATATTTAAATATGCAAATGAGGGATTTTCTAACGGTAACTTTTGTTGAATTTCGGATAAATCTGCACAAATTAACAAAGTAGAAAAATACACACTTAGATGTGTATTTTGAATGGTTTATCCCCGTAGTGTCTGTCCTTGAGTTAAAAGTTTAGAACAGACTTTGCTTAAAAATACACAAGTGTCCCCTGAAAGACAGGGTGTCCAATTAGATCTGATCCCCCTCAGATAGAGAAAGAGCAACAGCTGCTTCCACACAACAACTAACGACGTTAAACTGAATCCTGAGTGAAAGCTGCTGAAAAGAGAGAGAGCTGAAGTCCATCCTGAATTAATGAGAGTAACGAAGAGCAGAAGTCAGTCGGAAGCTGAGCACGGACATCCATCATCTGTCTACACACACACACACACACACACACACAGAAAGATGCGCTGATACAAAGAGGACTGCAGATACATTCAGCGTTTTCTGATCTGCTGCTCCGATCAACAGGGTGACGTCGGTTCTGTTAGGAAGCACATTTATTGTATGACAACACTGCGGTTCACCGGGGAGGCACGAGAGGAAAAAAAAAAAGTTTTCTTCAAGAATTCAGGCTAACGCGGGGTGAGTCCATGTACCAACACTCACTGCGGTTCCTAAAATAGTCCTGAAAAATCTTCTGATTCATGTGCAAGGACATGAGTTTTGCATTTTTCCGTCAGCACGACTTTCCACTAATGTATCTCAACCGGATGTAGGGTTCATGCCCGCACCATGTTTTATGTTTTTGTCAGATGAGACGACATTACGGCATTTAGGCACCAACACCACTTAGTTAGATTTAGGAAAAACATCATGGTTGTGCTCTCATCACTGTGTCACCGAGTATGCAAGTCTATGCTCCAATCTGATATCACCTTTTATCATTTGCGTATCATTTAACGGCGACAACACGCTACTGCACATGTGCAAACTAGTGCTACACACCTGTGGTTCCACACTCACTTTCTATCACAGTTTGTGAAATATTCACCGCTCATTTGTGTACATGGACATGGAGGTTGGGAAGGTTCAGGAAAGCAGTATTTTGGGACAGGAAGTGTCCAACACCGGTCTCGTGGTTGAAATGCTACATCACTAGCTGGACGTTGAATACTCATGTGGATGTTTAATTCATTTGTCCAAAAAAGGACTTTCCTTTGGCGTCTTGCTGTCCCTGTACACAAAACCAAAAGATAAAATCTTCTGTGAGACTGAGTTGGGGGTGAAGTTTTCCGTTAAGGTTAGGAACATTTGTATGGTTTAAAGAAGCCCACATTGATTGTCTGTCAGAAACAAGCAAGAAGCAGCGGTCCCCTGATGAAGTCCAGTGTTTTGTAGTCCGGTCCAGCCACCCGAGCAGCACTGAACAGCAGCACACTATTTGTTCTTCTGCTCCCGACAGACAGGAGTGATCATTTTTCTGTATCTTTGCCTGCATGTAAACATGCCATGTTTGGGGAGGATTCGCTTCAGTGACTGATGCCGTTGTTTTTCAACCAGACACACGCTCCAGACGCACATACTTCTCATCAACTTCAGATTCACAAGAAATTGATTGGTGGAAATAAATTCTACTTATTTTTTCTGGGGCCGTGCAACCCTGCTGCCCGTCTGCATGAACAGCCCTGCTGACAACAGCTGACAATCATCCTGCCAGGCCATTGGCCAATTAGGACAGGGTTGCCATGGTTGCCGGCACACACTCGCACTCTCACTTCTCACCTCCGTCGGTGTCCGCCTACTCACGGCATGGAGAGAAATGGAAGGAATGATGGGAAGATTAAACGAGAGAGGTGAAAAAATGAAATGAAACACTTTCTGATTCTGCGGATGCAGAAGATTTGATTCCTGCATTAGAAACTATAGAAGAAAGCAGCAGCGAGGGAGCAGGCTGGACTCGCTACATCGATAAAAGATGTGTAAACAGACAAAGAGTACTTTTTCTAGACATCTTCTAGTGCAAGCTCCAGCAAGATCGTGTTGTAATCTGAAAGATTTTATACTCTTAACTAGTTTTTCTTGGAACTGTCACAAGCAAGAGGGACAGACATCGTCACCAGCGTCTCCAATTTGGTCCAAGTTTGACTCCAAGTTTGACTTCTGAAAGATTCATGTCAGCGGGGAGTCAAGTTCCTGCCAAGTCCATAAGAAAAAAGGCAGTTTTTTTCTGAGCTGAGCAATGGGAGCTTCAACACGCACCAGCTATGTCCAATATTTCTAAGAGAGTAACAAGAAAAAGCATCTGAATGATGGCGTACAGATCATTGTTTTTTTTTAACTGAAACTAGGCGTTGAAAATGGTCCACGTCAAATCTAACATCTACAGTTAATATCACAATGGATTCACTGTGTTTTTCTTAATCACGATTGCGCTTAAAACTATAACATTGTATCATAAAACTCAATGTTTTTATATTAAAAGAAGGATAGCACTCAAAAATAAGTCATTTCAAACTGTTCTTCTTATAGAGATATGTATTGATGTATTGAAATACAATGTGCAATAAATGCAAGGACAGACACTTGGTTCCAAAGGCATAAGATCTTGTTGTTGTATTGTATGTAAAAGGTTCTAGATGGATGAAACCTGACAGACTGAAGAAAAAGCTTCTGCATCTTAACACACACACACACATGCACACACACACACACACACACACGTTTCCCTCCCACATAAAAATTCAGACTGGAAGGAAAAATCAATAAAATGCTTTTTAAATTCCTGAGCTTCTCAAAGGGAGATCGAGTGCGAGAGAGAGAGAGAGAGAGAGAGAGAGAGAGAGAGAGAGAGAGAGAGAGAGAGAGACGTCGTCTGACAGTTGTTCCTGTTCCTCGCTCTTCCACTTCCTCAGATCAGAGCAGGAAGAATGGAGGGATGAATGGGCAACAAAAGAGAGAGACGGTGGGAAAGGGACAGCGAGATCTGACCAAGTTATTTGAGGAACTGAAGGAATGCAGGAGGAAAATGAAGACGGAGCCCGAAGGCGAGTGAAGGAAAGAAGGAAGGAAACAAAAGGGATGGAGCAAAAAAAAGGAGCAGTGGAAGAAAATGAGTGATTAGAGCCTATTAGAAAGAATAGAGGCAGAAAGATGCCAGGGATTGAGAGAGAAGAAGAGATCAGACAAAGGCAAATATGAGGAGTGAAGGATGACGGGAGTGAATAAGAAACGAGGAGGGCAGAGAGAGGTAGGACTGAAATGAGCCAACAGAGGTGTAGAAGGGAAAGAGGGAGCTTCAGAAAGAGAGATCCATGCCAACTGTAAAGCAGGATGGAGGGAGGGGACACATGCAGGGATGGGAAAAATGAAAAGATGGGAGGGAAAAGACTGTGGATGCCGGAAATCAAGAGGGGAAAGAGAAGTCGAGGGAGGGAGATAAGCGATGAAGAGGGGGTGACATGTGGAGATCAATAGTGATTAAGTTAGAGCACAATAAGGAATCCAGGGAGGACGGGAGAGATATACATCAGTGGAAGACACCATCTTACAAACTTCCACGGGGGGATCACACGTTGCTCCCGGCGGCCATCGGCTGACTGCAGACATGCAATGGATTCTGTTAATAGTCGCTAAATGCCTGACAGCTTCAGCCAATGTTACTGTTAAATCACAAAATGTTAGTATGATGTAAAGGGGCTGTGATGGCGCTCATCTCTCTGTTGGGGTACTTGGGTTAGGGGTCGGTTACTTGTTCCAGTTCAGGAGTGTTTGATTACCAACTGGCCAGAGTAGAAAACCCACACAGGTTAATGGTAATTAACTCTCTGGCAGATTCATTAGAAACCTGTCCTCCCAGCTCGTCAGACACCGGTACTTTGTCAGGCCATTCTGCGCTTGATGGCGACGCACAGACGCACCCTTTACTGCCTGCTTGAGATCGCCAATTTAAACTATTCTGCGTCGTTATTAGACACTCAGAGCAAGTGACGTGGTATAAAGAGAGAGAAAAATCCACTTATTTCTACCTTTACCCAGGACTTTCACCCAGGAGCCCAATGTTCATGTCCAAACCACGATGTCTGAAAAGGAGTGCAAAGAAGTATACACTTATTTAATTCTACCCCTTCGCGCTAAATTCTTTTCCTCTGTCATATAGTTTATTTTATGTTTTTAGTGAATTCTTTATATTCACATAAAAACTAAAAATGATTTTGAAAAGATACTAACAAGCAGGAGCAGTATGATTCCTGTGAAAGAGGACATTCCCAAACACGACCAACATTGACACTAGAAGGTAGAGGGAGGCTTTTTTAACGAAGGGCCAGTGACCGAGCGTCCGTGTTGGACAAGTTTTTGATGAGAGACTATTAAAGTACAAAATGTCCTGCACTTAATCTCGTGTTCCCGTCTTCTAGCGAGGCGCCGGCTGTGTTTTATTGTTGTATTATACATTTATATTGTGCTCACATTGTTTGTGTTCCTAAATCATTTTGTGTTTAAAGGTGTAGAAGGACCCGACAGAAACTATATAACATGCTGATCTGCACACGTCAGCAGCTCGGGGTCGTCTTCCTTCAAGTTTCACTGCAAACTTTAAAGCCACACCTTTAACTCTTCACCTCTGTGCTCAATGATAAACACTCCATGTCACTCTGTGTGTTATCACTGTGAGGCGGGTTGCTGGCTCACTCTTCCTGCCAGTTTCTATTTCTGAGATTGAGACCACGTCATATTCACCAGCAGAAGACTGGGATTAGAATCTATATTCTGGAAGGGGTAGAAAGTGAAAGTGGGAGACAGAATAAGGAGGTAATGATGAAGGACTTGACTCTGAAGATGATGTTTTCACCACACACACACACACACACACACACACACACACACACACACACACACACACACACACACACACACACACACACACACATATATGCCGTATGCATCATTCAGAGATGTATCTCCTGAAACATTCATTACATCCACTACAGAGCTGCGTGTGGGCCGTCCATCATTTAGAACCAGGAAGCTGAGGCATATTTTCAAGATCGATGTGTCAATTGCAGCACATCTGAAAGTGCAGCCCAGGACACAGCGGCGGTCTGTGCTGGTTTTTACCAGGACACAAGACTACCAATTCTCAACAAATAGTCACGTTAAAGTCAACATTTATTTGAATTGGAAGGACTGTCCATGCCTTTACCACGTTGTTGTTTCAGCCAGGAAAGACAGCATCGTGCTACAAAACCAACCTTTTAGGTAGATTTAGGGAAAACAACCAAATCACATGTTTTTGAAACCATGAATCCCTCCGCCGGGGCTTCTGGTTAAAAGAAAGTGAGCCAAACATCCTCCTGGGGTATCTGTCACACTGCTCTAAAATAGAGGCTGTTACACACCAGTCATGGACCTAATTGGACATGGTGTGATTCACACACACACACACACACACACACACACACACACACACACACACACACACACACACACACACACACAAAACACACACACACACATGCATCTATTAAAAATTACCTGGCAATCAAGAAGTTTTACCATTTATCCAAGTGCTCTGCTTTCCAAAAGTAGATTGTAACCTCATTGAACACACACACACACACACACACACACACACACACACACACACACACACACACACACACACACAGTCGTGCCAGTTTGTAGCTAATTGGTTCTCCATTGATTGCTCTGATTGGTCACTAAATTAAACCATCCAGTTTGCAGTGATTACTGCAGCTGCATGGCTCCATTCTTCACTCTCTCAACACACACAAACACACTTGCAGGCTTTCAAGTGCGACAAAGCCCTATAACAAGCTTCCATTTGTGAATCAACTCCAGCAGGATGACTCAAGTAGGAACAAACCGTCACTTTAAGACTCCTTATATCACACAAACATCCTCCTAAAATATGGGAATGTGACTGAAATAACTGATGAAGACACAGAGTGAACCTAACAGCATATTTACCCACGGTGCATTGTGGCCGTGAGGCAATTGTGACAAGTCGGATGCACAGTTGATTCTGGAGGCCCCAAAAAAAGCTCCCAGCTCAACCCTTTCGTCATCGTATAAACCGCACAGAGACATGCGCCAACCCTCCAGCCTCCGAATCTCTCCACACACCACCGTGGATGCATGAATTATGAATTTGCAGAGTGGCCGGGTGAATAAGAGATGACAGCGGAGGCAGCGTGGAGGGACCTGCGCTGTCATACGTTACTAAAATCAAACCTAGCTGGGATTTCCTCGCTCCCCCCGTGTTTATGAGGAAGTGTCAGAGAGCAGCCGGGTTAGATTCCTCCGAGGACTCGAGTCTATCTTTAGTCTGCTCGCCTGTCAGGTAGCGCTACTGCTCGTCCAGCTGATCACTCCAACCTCGACATGCCCGAAAGCGAGTCGTAGCACCTTCTTTTCTTTATTTACTGATCACTGCAGGACTTGAGTGCAATCACGGCTACAGAGTGTTTCATCAGTTTAAGCCGCAGTGGGAAAAGCTGCTGACTTTAATTCATGTTTGTGTCTTCATTTTAAAAAGGAAGAGTTCCACATTTCCATTTTACTCATTTCTGCTTGTTCAATATGAAGCCGGTCACTAATTAACATGGTGCAGGTTTATTTATTGGATTATTTATTGGCCGTGACTTCATTCGCTGGTTGCCTGGCAACTTTGTGGTGGCGACAAGATAGATTAATCAAATACTGTGTTAATTAGTTTGATTTATAGATGCTGTTGTTACTTGTTAGCCAGGCTAGTTGTTTCCCCCTGTTTCCAGTCATTATGCTAAGCTAAGCTAACAGACTGCTGGATCCAGCCTCGTATGATAAGATGAGTTAAGAAAAGCTGGTATTGATCCCCAAAGGGAATTGTGTTACAGCAGCAGATACAGAAATAAGAGAAGTAAAAATAAAAAAATGACAGTAAATAACATAAAAAGGAATTAAAATAAGAGGTATATAGTAGTTATAGAACAAACTATACAGGAGAAATTAATTTCAGAAGTGACACATTTAAATGACATTTACATGAAGTTATGAGGTAATATCTGATGCTCATGAGATATGAGAGTGGAATTATGAACGTTGCTTGAACTAATCATGTGTGAGGAAGACGTCAGTCTGTATATATTTCATAATAATTACTTGTTTCTACATCGCATAAAAAAAAATCACCATAAATAAACCGAACCAGATCCTGTAAAAACATAACAAAGCATAAAAACAACTGTGAAACCCCTATTGACTCGATAGAGTCACATGACCAAACCCCTGTTAAACTTAGACTGACCTGGAGGCTGTTAACGCAGTGTAGAGAGGACAGGAGGGGTTGTAAGTAGAGGTTGTAAAAATGCAAACAGTTCAGTATAGCACATGAAGGAAATGAGGTAACACTTAAAATATATAGATTCCATCTTGTTTTTTGTAATATAAATTATCAAAGAAATGTATGTAAACTATGATTCACACTGCACAAAATACAACCACTTCAAGGCATGACTGTGCCGTTTCCATGGAGCTGCAGGACTCGCAGTGAACAATGAGGCCACAGTGAGCAAAAACCTTGAAAGTCCTTGAAGCTCAAAGGGTCAAATCCAGATTGAGAGAAGAGAATGTGGAGCTACACAACACCTCGTGGCATCTATTGATGAACGGCTTGTCATAGATCGCCATGGACACACTTTTAATAACAACTACAGCTGAAACACCTGCTCAATGCAGCGTTTCCATGGAGTCAAGAGTTGACAGCATTATTGTCCAATCAGAGTGTAATCCTGCACGGCACCGTCTAAACCGCTCTCCCTCCGTTACGTCACAAAAATAACATGTTGACAAAAACAACAGATTCTTTATTCCCCGGCTGTTTGTGGATGTCAGAGAAGATTAAGAGGATTCACATCTGGCTGACAGCGGGAGAGATAAAGGACGGTTAAAAAAAAACAATAGAGGATACAAAGATGACATCATCACAAATAAATCAGCTCTTTCACTCCTGAATTTACGGTATATTCTCAGTATCTTTCTCAAACACTGGTTCAAAGTGGTGATGTAATCTAGTCTGGAGGCAGAGGAGGGAGGGAGGATGATGCAGCAGTGAGTGACGGGGGAATAGATGAATCAAAGTTGAGGATCAGGTTGGCAGACCGTCTCAGTGTTTTTATATGGTGGACCCATCTGGTCCTCAGAAAGAGATGCTCCCGGCTGATCTGAGTTTTAATGAT
Organism: Eutrigla gurnardus; assembly: GCF_963514095.1. Taxonomy (NCBI): domain Eukaryota; kingdom Metazoa; phylum Chordata; class Actinopteri; order Perciformes; family Triglidae; genus Eutrigla; species Eutrigla gurnardus. Next base: position 22,337,601 of record NC_139925.1, read on the forward strand.
CAACCACAGGACACGGTGACTCTAAATACATGCGTCCCAGTTCAGATCAGTCCACCGAATATGAAACTGCAGGTCAAAGGTTATTTTTAACTAGAGCCCTCCACATTCTCACAGGGCTATTCCTTTCTCTGAGTATATTTATAGGCTCGCCCATGAAGTTGGAACTATTTGCAAATGCCTTGTCTTTTATAGCGCCAAACAAATGTTATGCATGAATTCATTTCACCTGGGTCATTGGGACACATCATGTAATCATTGCACCTGGTCAAAAGTGATGACTGATGCATTTCAATAGGGATAAACGTTGAGCATTGTGTCTGAAAACAAAATATTCAACTGTCTGCATGGTATTCCCACAGCGCAACGTATTCTCATGAATTTCCGTATGGAAACGTACGAAAAGTTATGTAAAATGTTTTCGTGTTTTATCCTACGAATATCAAAATGACGCCAGTGCGCATGCGCGATTCCCTGCAGTGAAAAATGGCTTCCATTCCTTTCATTCATAATGGAACATGCAGCATAATGCAGCATTTTAAAGCTGTTTCGGCATTAAAGTACGTTTTGATGACATTCCTAGCGAAAAATATGCATTTTGTTCTCATATTAATCCTTCAGTGAATGTATACAATCTTTCGTTTGTTGGTTAGGGTTAGGGTAAAAGCTAAGGTTAGGGTTAGAATTGGAGGAGCCTGGTATCGAACCGGCAATCTTACGGTAGCTGGCTAAGCCCCTCTACCTCCTGAGCTAAACTCCCCGAAGTTTATGCTCAGGATGGTCTCTAACTACCAGCATAAAGCGCATCGTTTACGTGACTACGGCTCTGTGTAATACGTAGGAAATCACACAAAAATATCGTGCTTTACTTTTTGTACTTTTTAGTATGAAAGCTGAGTGAGAGCAGCCTGCACAGCGCGAGCCCTGTTCTACATTTTCAACATGAATCCGTCTCATTTTATCGAGTCCTGTCGGGGTGTAATACTATATATATTGAGTATTTTGTATTGAATACATTTGGCTCTGAATTCCCTCCCATGTTTCTCCATCAAATGTCCAACCCAGGCCTTTATTATTCCACTGATGAAGCGATATAAGAGGTGGACGTGTGGAGAGCAGCCCTCCTCCGTCTCCAGGGAGCACATTAAAGAGACCAGTAAGTGTTCATAGCGGAGTGATGAATTCATTTAAATGAATACATGCCTTAATGTGTGGACTGAGGAAGTGTGGATGAAGAGCATAAGAAGCATCAATAACAAAACGCTGTGCAAAAGTGGATGAGCACATAAATAGATAATGAAATATTAAAGTAATAAATGGAATAAAATTAACAAATGATTGTTTATTTACAAAAAGACAATATATAATTGAAGATTAACAGGTTGGTAAATTAATGTTATGTTAATGAAGTTATGGAGTAAATACATGAATGCTATACTACAATACTTATGAAACGAGCAAGTGAGTGAATGAAAATTAATGGATGAGTAAGCGACAAACAACTGAATTAATTATTTACGAGGTAAAGCAGCATGAGCAAATGTCTAAATGCTAGCTCCAAGGGATCAGTGAGTGTGTGATGACACACACACACACACACACACACACACACACAGACACACGCACACATCTGGCCCAACATCTGCCTTTCAACAAGATAAGATATACCATTGGGGGGGAGAAGCAGAGGCAGCAGGTTTGGCCCCGAAGGGTTCTGAAATAATGCAACATTTTTCTTGAACAAATCATTATTATAATAACAGTTTGCTGAGTAGCTTCATTTCTCATCTGTATTCTCATCCAATGAGACCCACTGGCTCAGATTGATGACTTCTATAATAGAGAACTAGAAGCTGAATTGACTCCAGAGGCAAAGCATACTATATATCGTATATATATAGTATAGATATACTATATGTATAGCTCCAGCTATTTTGAACTGGGAAAGCAGACAATGCCTTGATGATGAATCCAGGTACAAATGTGGAAAACAGGAAACATCTTATTCCCAACAGCACATTACATACTTATTACCTGTTAAAAAATATCCTTTTCCAACGATCACAATATTAAAGTAACTCGATGACTCCAAATATGCAAACAAAGACCAGAAATGTGTCTATTATTCCATCTATAAACAGCACAGTTCAAGTTCCGCTATCTAGCTGTGAAACTGAAGGACTCCCATCGTTCTGCACATTAGTGTTGCCTGGTTTTAACTGCAGCAGTGCCCATATCAATTAAATTAAATGAACCTGGTCTGTTCCGTTTGCCGGACCGAGAATGTGAAGATGTTGACTCATTTCCTACCAACCGTCTTATCACGCTGGCATGAATCTCCTCTCCAATCCAGATGTATTTAAAAAGCACGTTTAAAAACAGCGGTCGACCACAGTGCTGCCAATAGAGCAAAAATAGATCTCGTCATAAAGAACGATGTGGAAGAAGAAGAAGTGTTCAAACCCTTCAGCTTCGTGATAACTTGTTCTGCACTGTGTGGTATCACTTTCCTTCTTTCCATACAAAATAATGAGGACATTTCCACCCGTGCAGAATTCCACTTTCATGCTCCTACATGAAAATAAAAACTTAATTTATGATCAAGTCAAAACAACAGAGCCTGGAGCCTTTTCCTTAGCAGGTTCTAGACAAACCAAATTGCCCAAGATGATTGACTCACAAGTAAAATGGACTTAGATGTGGTGGCTCTTGCAGTTTAACAACCAACTGGAGCAAAAAGAAGGAACAAATGGATTTGATGCGGCTCTGATCACATATTTTCCTATCAGGAGGCATTGCTATTTAAAGACGTGGTCGATTGTGAACCCCTGCAAGCAGATCACAATACCTCTTGTATTTAAGGTCCACTTAGTGACCCTGGCCCTCCAAGACACGTACAACTAGACTAGACAAGCAGCAACGGCGTTATTAATATCGTGAACAAATTAGTTTTGCCAATTCTGCTCAGTGTGAAATGACGAAATGGAACAGAGCCATCTTCAATGTTATTAGTTACACCTGTGCTGCTGTGTGAGTCTCTCTAGGGCAAAACACAAAGCTCTATGGGAGTCTTTCATGAACAGAGTACAGCCTGAACCACATCACAAGATGGAGATGTTACCTACGTTCCAAATCTGCATGTAGGTCTCTACGTGACTCAGCAGGAACACAAAGACCAGGTCTGTTTTAGGACACAGGGCCGTGACGACTAGCCACAGGAGAGACGAGTCACAGAAGTGGATGGTGCTAAAGCACAGCTGGAGGACAGGCTCTCAGTGTGTGTGTGTGTGTGTGTGTGTACTAACAAGAGTGACGGACAAACCACTTCTCAGGGCATGAGGTTGAAAATGGGGACACAGAAACACAACTGCATGCACCACAAACACACACTCTGCCTCTGAGTCGGCCTGCTCCACATCCTGTATTGGTACTGTGCAGAGGTACGGCAGTCTCCACCAATCACATCTCCCGTCTCCAACCCAAGTTCACTGGACCAAAGAGTAAAAAGTGGACATGGTCACCATGACGTCACCCATTGCTTTTTTTTTTACTGTTGCCATCTTGGTTTTTTAAGTACAATCAGATGCTGAAGACTTGTTTAGTATTCTTATTGTTATTATTATTACAATGTTAATTAATAATTATAGAATTAACTCATGAATTGAAAACACACCTGTAAATCAGCAGGTATGCCCCGCCCCTAAAGCATCCCCTGCTTTCTGGTCTGTTGGACTCTAAATGGACCATAATGTATTAAATGAACATCATACTGGATTGAAGAAGACTTGAAACTAGAGATTGAGACCATAAACTCATGTTTACAATGTTTACTGAGATAATACATCAAGAGAGAAGCAGGTTCATTTTCTCTTAGACTTACATGAAATCAGAAAGGAGTTGCCCCCTGATGGCCAGTAGAGAGAATTCAAATTTAAGGCACTTAAAAAATAGTTTCACTTTTCAGAACCGGAGGTTGCTGCCTGGCTCATTTTTAACTCACTCCCCACGAGAGTCATTAGTCAGTCAAGTTAACATCAACCACACGCTTGTGGTTCATTTCCTAAAATCAACTTCTTGTGAAGACGGAAGTGTATTTTGAAAGGACACTATGCATGTAGGGAGCGTGTATTAACACTGAAAACCAAGACTAGAGGGAACCTATTGCATGTTTGATGAGTTCAGAGTGAGGATGCGTTGCTCGTGGTTAAGATGTACAGCAATCTCAACCAAAGAGACCTCCCTCAGGAGGTGGTGGAGACCCAAAACGGAGCCAAAAGAGGGAGAATGTCGAACGTATATTCAACAGGCGACACAACACAAAGACTCCTGTTGGATGTGGAACTAAGCAACTATTTTGCTGACACGATCACCAACTTAAAGGCTGATAACATGTCAACGTTGTGTTCACAACATCTGTTATTGCAAGTGAACTGGAGAGGGAACCGAGTTGGAGGACTTGGAATAAAAAATGATGGTCAGAATTATGAAAAACAAGACTCAAGTGTAATACATTGGATTTAAAAGTCTGGTTTCTTTGAGGAAATGAAACGATGGAAAGAGAGAAAGGAAAGTGAGTGAGTGTATATTTATGTGTAAAGAGTGTGTGAGGGGCCACAGAGTGGAAACTGTGGGCCCCTTATGTCACTGTGTGTGTTTAGTTTGCACTGCAGTCCACACACACACACACACACACACACACACACACACACACACACACACACAAACTCTCCAGTCCAGACTAGGTTATTTATGTCTAACACACACACACACACACACACACACACGCACACGCGCATACACACACACACACACACACACACACACACACACACACACACACACACACGGGATCTGTACTCTTTCAAGCTATTCAATTACACAAATTGCTTTGCTTCAGCTACAGTCCGTTAACTTTTCCAACAGGGAAATGACATATGTTTGCAAACATGCCAAGCACTGTACACACACATACACGCACACACAAAAGGCAGCTGGTCCACTGACCTGTGTTCAGTCATGACAGTACATCAGGACAAATAGAGCAGGCTGCATCATGGCTCTACGTGGTTTTATTTTCTAGCTGTGCCGATCTCACTCTTCACCGGGCGGGCTTCAACGCTTGCTCATCAGCCTCATATCAGTCAATGTCAGACCGAGTGAAACGTAGCAGGATCTCAGCCTTGCAGGGCCACATATCAGCTCATCAGGCTTTTCTTCCGGGTAGAGCCAAAAGGGGGTTTCAGGACTTACATCCACCTTCCTGACTGCAGCTAACCAGTCCTTATTAAGTCTTGTTAAGATGGGGTGTCTGCAGGAATGAAGAGGACCAGCCCGGGAGGGCGAATGCTTATTTATTCAGTGTAAAAACCACAGAATGGAGCTTCGCTCATGGCCTCCCCAACTTTCCAAACACAACTAGCCAATGCTAACTTATTGTCACGTCATCGCTTTCATCGGCACCATATGGCTGAATGACAACTCTTCCCTCTTTGTCGGCACGCAGGCAGAGAGTTGTTGCATCTTATCTGCTGATATGTGAGAGGGGGGAAGAGAGGAGAAAAACAGCATAACAATAGCTCTATCACACACACACGGCCCCCCTACTCGTCCCCACCTGCCACCATTCAAGGGAGAGCTGATCTCCCGCTAAGATGCATCTATGATTATGGATACTTTGCGTGTTATTTATGAGAAAGCAGTATATATCCATACAGTCCTGCTTTGTCTCTCTGGTGATGCTGCTTTGAGAAAAAGGGTCTGCCCAGAGAGAGAGACAGACAAAGAAAGAGAGAGAGAGAGAGAGAGAGAGAGAGAGAGAGAGAGAGAGAGAGAGAGAGAGAGAGAGAGGTGGTGTAGAGACTTGCAGAAATGTCACAGAGATTAGCCAAAGCATGCAGAGAGATGTGCTCGTGCTGCTGCAACCAGTTTTAGGAAGGGCTGCAGAGATGGAGGGTGTAAGAGAGAGAGAGAGAAGGGCAGGGAGGAAAGAGATGGAGGGATGAAACTAAGTTTTACTGGCTACTGCATTAAAAAAAACTATTTTCTGGCGTAATGGCGTACCAATTGTCAGAAATAAAATGGAAGGACACAGCTTCTCTTTGCTCTCCTCCCCTTTTAGCCGGACTTTAGCTCAGCTCGGTTCACACTCCAGAGCCAACCAGACCCAAACAGTGCTTCCACATCAGTCAATACCTAAATCAGAGGCCTTTCTGCAGCAGGTAGAGCATTATGTAAGATAGTGGTGGGGTGTGATTAGCCAAGATGAAGTTAAGCTGGTGCCGACAGAGAAAGCAACAGGCAGAGGAGAGAGAAAACAAAAGCTACATATCAGAGGAAATAAAGTTTGGATTTTATACCACTGAGACAACGGAAGCACCAAGATGGAAACAAAACAACTCAATAAACAGGAAAGAAACTAGTCAGATCAGCTCAGCAGCAACCTGATCCAGGCCGTAATAGGAAGCCTTGGTCTGTTAAACCCAAGAAACAGCCTGTATGTAAACATCGCTCTCTCTCTTTTAATTTACATTTCAAATGACTCCTGTTCCCTCTGCAGCTCTCTGCAGCTCCTGTGGGCTAATGATGTTTGATTGGGCAGCACGCACAGGCACATCAAATGTTTCACGTGTAGAAGATGCACTGTAAAACTGATACACACATCATGACACGCGTATTAAACATTCTGCATGCCAGAAGAGGATGAGACTACATGTATCTGCAGGCGCCGTGTGTGCTCTGGGACTGCTAAGTAGCTTGGACACCCTGGTGTTTAATAAACACGCTTTATTTAATTCACTTTTTTAACTATCTTTAGGTGGGATGGAGACACACACACACACACACACACACACACACACACACACACTCTCTCTCTCTGAACAGCAGCTTCATGCTGAGCGCTGTCGCTTCCCCTCAGTAAGATCTGCCATTGATAGCATTGCAGTTGTGTGTTTTTGCATGAGTCTGCAGTTGTGCACATGACATGTGTTTGTGCATCTGAGCCCTGAGAATTAGCATCATAGAGGTCATATCCCTAATACACTCAGGAGGCTCCAGGGTGTGTGTGTGTGTGTGTGTGTGTGCATGATGCTTCCCTCCTTGTTAGCGATACGCCTCTTCCACTGACAATGACTTTTCCCTGGAGAATTCACACCAGCTGTCGCTGGAAAACAATGTCGTTTAAAGTGACGACACGGTTTCAGTCTGTTTAAAGGTGGTTAGCTTGTGGCTAACGCTCAGTATCGGTGTCTCTGAGGAATGCTAGCAACGCTGCTGATCTGGTTTTACAGCCATCAGGCAGCGCCTATACATTCAAATCAACTGCAACCAAGAGGACTGTGACAAACAACAAACTGTAAACTTTTTAAAAAGAGGAATCCCACTCCTCCTTTATCCAAGGTGAGATCCAGACGCACACACTCAGACATGGCCGTGGGTAGATGCTATTAATACGTGGCTGAACCAGGACAGTGGAAGTGGGGAAGGAAAGCAGGCCGGTATCCGCTGGGAAACACATCTCTGCCTCCGTCCTCCCAGAATACTGCTGGGAACATCGGGAAGAGCGCTCAGTCTCTGAGACCTGGACCGACCAGAGGAGACACATCTGCAGTGTCTGTGTCAGACCAGTGTGTTAGACGGTGAAACAACTTCATTATAATCACGGCTATACTTAAAAGGCATAAAAATGATCAGTGAAGGTGAAAGCTGATAGAGGAAGAGTTGTGCGAGGAGCTTTTTTGTATGGAAGGACTACTTTTATTGTCCCCATTAGACAAGGATGGAACAGAGATATATGAAAAAAGGATATACTTAAGATGGGGAATGGAGATAAAATTGACAGAGAATCACAGAAATGGATCGACGAACATCGCTAGAAGAGAGAAAATGTGAAATAGGGAGAGAGAAATGATGGGATTTTGAGAGAGGGGAATGTTGTGAGCGAAGGATCCGGTAATTGCGATATAAAACACACCTGTTGCCCTGCTCTTTCCACCTCCCTGTGTGCGAACCAATGTGGGTGTATGAGTGTGTGTTATGACAGATGTCCCACCATGCTGCTTCTCAGCAGAGGACTGGCTTAAAGTTCATTAGGAAGGCCTCTTGACATTCAGCCTCTGATACAAGAGACTTCTAAAACACCGAGGGCTGCTGGTGGAATAATAAACACAAACCGAGGCCTGCTAAAGGACACCTTAAAAAGACACAATGGGTCAATGGGTGTACAATTTGTACTCATTTTCATGTTGAAATGTCACACGCGCTAGAAGGGCCGTAAATAACGGGACTGCTGACATCTTATTCCTGCAGCTTGGATGCAGTCAAAGGCCGCATTTCATCCGAGGCGTTCAGCAGAGTGATATTAACAGCAGAGTGGAATCGCCCGAAGCAAAGAAGAGTTCAGAGTCGGAGACTGATGAACTCTTTGTTTGTACTTTCCGAACAAATTTAACTTCAGTGATACGAGTTAACGCGACCCTGGGGACACGCAGAGAGTCCGAGACACAGAGCTCAGTGTGTTTAATGCTACCCTATGAACTCCACCGTATTAAATAGGAGCAGGAGTGTAATTAATTGTGTAACCACCTGAGACCAGGCAGGACCTCCTGACTCTGCATGAATGAAGAGAGTGGTGAGGACCTGAGTGGTGTGGTCGAAACGTCCTGGGACCTGGACCTACTATGAACACTCTGGTCTGCTGAGAGTGACGTCACAAATTTGGTTCAAATGAGTCCACAGAAGTCCACCCAGGGACAAGGGTGACTCAGGACCTTCACCAAGGAGACCGATAGTGTCCCGATAGAACCAAGTCATTTTTTTGCCTGATGATAACCAAGTACTTTGGTTTTTGTTTTGTTTCAGTTTCGTAGTCATTTTTTACTAAAACTACCGTAGATGACCATTTAGTAGCCCGGGCGTTTAATATGCTAAATCGACTTGGAGCCCAGGCGTTTATAAGAACCAGGCGCGTATTTGCAACAGGCTACAATTTATTTTTGCAATGAGCAGCACCAGACCATCATGCAAAGAACCAGGAGCTCACCATAGCACCACTGGAACAAAACTACTTTTTCCCCCCGACGCATCTTTATTGACATCAGACAATAAATACAAAGACAGTTTGTCTGTGTTACCGCGACACAGGGAGCTGATCAGAGCAGTGTTATGAATGATAACGGAAGGGGGGGTCGATCGCGGTAATTTCAACACTGTACATTAGCGCATTTATCTATATCCCTATATCCCTCAGTCTAGCGCGCCTGTGTTTGTGTGTCTGTGTGTGTGTGTGCGCGCGCCTGCATGCGAGAGAGAGAGAGAGAGCGAGAGGAGGGGCTGACTGACAGAAGAGGTGAGAGCCGGAGAAGTGCTGTTAAAAAAAAAACTTTTGTTTTCTGTGCAAGACTATGGTAAACACTTAATCGCCCGGGCGTTTAATTGAACCGGCGTTTATTATGCAAAATGAGGTCGGACCCCCGGCGGCTATTAGAGCACAGGCGCGTATTTGCACGCGGGCGATTATTTGGTCATCTACGGTAACCAAGTAGTTGTGTTGCCTTCCTAACAATGCATTTTGTTTTGTTCATTTACAGATTGTTTCAAACTGCACCTATTGGTTTGGGAAAAAAACATATTGTAGAAAGTAAGATTTTCATGTATTTCTTTGTTATAAAGCAGGTATGAATACTGTGCATGAATCCACAAACACACACAGCTCGTATTCAGAAACCGAGCCTTTAAATGAGCTGTCAGGATTTCCGTATGGTTGTGATGTCACAACTATACAATAATATACAGTATAAATCTTCTAAATGGTCCCAGTTTACGTCCAGTCGCATTGTATGTGAATGACATCAGCTGATGGGAAGTAAAGATAGACCAAAGTTGTTGCCTAGCAACACAGATATATTCAGACGTACTATATGTCAGAAAGAGTCTTTTTGAACATTAAAGCATGAAACCTGCACGGACTTCCTGCTAGCAGACACCTGAATCAAATATATATCTCAACTTGCATCTGCTCTCTCACGGTTATTTTATGTTATACCTTATACAATCACTTCCATGTGTTTTATCGTCCACTGTGCTGGTTCCATTTAGCGCCCTGGTGAGTGAACACACTGTGCTTGTTGCTGCTCCTCATCTGACAGCCAGTGGAGAGAGCGTCATTGATTTCCACTTTAGATCCATTTCATACATCGAGGAGAGCTGAAGAGCTGAACGAGAAGTATGACTGACACCCGGGAGCAGCAGGAAGACGCTGCAGGGACACATTTGACAGAATCCAGCAACTACAGAAAGCTGAAATTGCTTCTGGTCCCATGGCAGTGAAGGTAAAAGGCTACATTAGAATGTCTGGTCCTACAGAGTGATGTTATTGGATCGCCTTCAGCCTTTACACGCCAGGGGGGTGACAAATAAACAACAAGAAAATGAGAAAGGCTTGAATATTTCAAAACTGTTCATACTGGCAGCGATGCAAATTTGTGACAGTTGAAATACTATTTTAATAAAAGGTTTGAATATATTCACGACCAACTACCAGCATCCTGTTGACCCGGAGCAGTCAGACAGTCTGTCTGAGGTAAACTGGTGTATAGCTGAAGCTACGGTCAGATATTTCAATGAGATTCCTTTTAGTGAAGGTGTTCTCCTGGTAAACAGTTACAATGTATATGTCTAGGGCTTTTATTGTGAAAGGTAAGAACACAAGGAGTAGATCTGGAATACACTGCCTTTGTCAAGGTTAATAGAAGAAATAGTTTGCTGTCTTGGTTCGGAATATGGAACTATGATGTGTTTTATGTTTTGAATGGGTTATTAATGGGTTAATATTTATTATTTATTTCATTCGTTTTAATTATAATTAGCAATTATGTTAGAGGAGATGGGAGGATGACACTCCATCCCTGTGACTGTCATCCCATTTGAGGTCCCTCCATGGGAGCAGGACAGGATCAGGCTGGTGATGAAGATGATGGATGAGGGTGTGAAGGTCTAAAACAACCTACGGGGCTCAGTATTCAATCTGAATACTTCTTTTCATGTTGATCCACAAAGCCCACTTTCATGTGGTGTTTCACTTGACTAAATTATGTGCTGTTAGAGGACAGAGAACCAGAACTAATTTGTGTGTGTGTGTGTGTGTGTGTGTGTGTGTGTGTGTGTGTGTGTGTGTGTGTGTGTGTGTGTGTGTGTGTGTGTGTGTGTGTGTGTATGCGTGTGTGTGTGGATGGTGAGTAATATGGAGCTGTGCCCTGGGCCTGCTGCCATCTCCAATAACAAATGATGGAGGAGAGGCCTGATCAATAACAGCACACACACACACACACACACAGAAGGATACAAACTCACTCTCCATCTCGACACACACAGAAATATGCACACAGACAAACACACACACACTGACCCCTGCAACTTTGTCTTTTTTTGAATGCTTGGGAATGGAAACATTCCTGTGAGAGTCTCCAGAGAGAGAGAGAGAGAGAGAGAGAGAGAGAGAGAGAGAGAGAGAGAGAGAGAGGGAGGGAGGGATATAAGTTTCTATAAGTCTGACCAACTCAGTCTCACAGCCAATCAAATAGCCCCGACATTGAAATCAAGTGATTCATATCCAGGGGGACGAATCGTCCTTTTTGTGTGTCAATGCCAATGGAAAGTGAATCAGGATCCTTTTTCATGGGGGACACGCAAAGTAAGGGCATTTACGTGACTATGCAACAGTGACGTAGTATTACATATTGAGAAAGACTATTTATGGTGGGCGGGTCAAACAAACAGGAGTTTCGATCAGGACACAGGTGTTCAAGACCACATTGCATTGCTGTGAAGGGGCTTGTTTTCCTGAACCCCATGGTGGTTTCGGTGCATAGACAGAAAACACCTTTTCATGGCGGACACACAAATGAATCCCCCGTGTCACTAAGGTAGTGATGAAGGTGGTGACAGACAGTATGAATGCTGCTTCCAGTTGAAAGTCGTGCTGAGGGACACGACGGAAAATTTAAATTCCTATCCATGTACACGAATCAATGGAGTAAAACTGTGCGACTAGTTCCCAAACTGTTGATCTGACAAGGTATAATGTGGATTTTGCTCATAGGCACTCCAGTCGTCATCCACTACCATGTGAACAGTTATTTTTTTAATTTACCTCATTCCTTTCAACTTCTTCTTCTCTCCCTCCTGTCATATAACATCACTTCATGTTATTGATATTTTTTCCCAGTTCATGTCAGCCTGTCAGTCCTAAAATAGAACTTGATTGGTCTGGAAACACACACTTACTAATTGAATACCTGCATGAGCTTTAGGTGTGTGTGTGTGTGTGTGTATAGGTGTGTGTGTGTGTGTGTGTGTATAAGTGTGTGAGTTTGTGTGCATGTGCACATGCACGTGGCCGCATGCAGACGTTTTATGGGTGCCTTTTGTCAGTGAAGGTATTGAAGGGTGTAAAATGTGTAGCCCTGTTTTTTCCCGTTAAGGGAAACATAAATCCCCGATGGCCGTGACTGAAACACAAAGAGAGGGTGATTGAATGCACCGATGAATGAGAAGACGTTGGGAGGAAGAGGAGGAGGAGACGGAGAGATGGAGAATGAAGCAGGAGAAGGAGCAACCAAAAGAGTAAAACATGATGACATTTGTACCACAGCAACAAAAAAACGATTATTTTATACTAAATCGGTCTCTAAGAGAACAGCTTAGAAGGCTGGTCAAGAAATATAGTTCACTGGTCGCCACCGGCTCAAATAAAGTGTTTCACCAGTTTCTTTTCCATTCCCTTATTTATTAAACACATAAGCTATGTGTTTAATATATTATTAAACCTGGCAGTAACTGCACCCACATGCACTGAACAATAAATACATTAAAATGATGAAACAGCTGCTGCTGCTGCTGCATTTGTTGACACCTTCATACGATGAATGTTTTCCTGAAATTAGATTTTAAACATTGGAATGTACCACCTTATTTACAATATCACATGATGATGATACATATTTTATCGCCTGATTCTCTTCAACGCACATCCAGACTGAGAAATCAAGAAATTACTTATTTTTGCTGTAGTTTTGTTGCACAAATCCTGTTGCCTACTTAACGTCACTTATGTAAGATTATACATTTTTAAAAAATAAACATACTTATTTTAATAATTGTTCCCTAAACCTAACAAAGGAGTTTCCGTGCATCAAACCAAGTGAACCTACAGTGAAAGTTAATTTTGAAAATATCTTGTACATGTGAGAAGCAGAAATGGCCCCGTCGTGGAGCGAGAGGGAACCTAGAGAGTCCCAGTTTGAAGGGTCAGTGATCAGGCCTCGGCATTATAGGTCAGAGTGAGAACGTGTTCACAAAGGAGGCGGCATTAAGACCCATGGGGACGTCTCTAGCTGTCCACTATCTGGTCCTGGATCAGTGCAGTCAACTGTAACATCAGCAATTGTCATTGACCCCCTTCTCATCCTCGTTCTCTGTCTCTCTCCCAGAGGCTCCTGGCTTTCTATGGATCCCCCTCCAACTTCTCACACACTGAGCTTAACTGTGAAGAACACACACTAATCCACACAGATAAGCACAGTCTAGGACACAACTCTGTGTTTCCAGCGATGCACCAGAAGTCCAACAGAGCAAAGTGGGAGAAATGAGTTCAGACCCCTTTAATCACAGCTTTAACTACATATTCTGCTCTCCCTCTCTTTCTTTTCCACCATTCCCTCCCTTTAGATCCGTGTCTCCTTGGCTTCCCTTTATGGCCAGACGTTTGTCACATTGCCATCCTCCGTATGGCTTCCTCTCTCCCTCTCTCTGTGTGAAGCAATGGAAACGGGATTTTTTTTGCCCCGTCTTTCTTTCCACTTCTATTTCATTCGCTCAGCCCACCACTCTTATTCTCTCTCTTTCTCTCTCTCTCTCTCCTCCATCCCTGTTCACCTCCTCACTAATTCAGCCACTTTTAACAAGCCAGTTTGTGTTGTTGCATGTTTGCATGAACCGCCTGAAAATGTAGCCAAACATGGCACAATGAGGACGAATGCACAATATATGGTTTGTGTGCTTTTCCGTATGCAAAGTGGAAGTGTGTGAATGTGCATAGCCTCCTCAGTTCAATTATTAACATGCTGCAGAGCTTGATCACTGCCTTACCACACACAGATGCATTGTGGGGGATCCCCGACCACAGTTAAAACTGCATACAGTGCTAAAACACAGCACATTACCGCCGCATATTTTTGGGTGCATGATTTATTAAATGTATTCTCAATATTTCATTTGAGGCATTAAGTGTTTATTCCAAAGTTAAGACCATAAAAAGACAATTTATATGGATGACACATCTAATCTGCAGTATGAGAGAGTGCTTTTCCTCTTCAAACATCTGATGTTTTAACCACTGCATGCATGAATATATGACGTAAGCGGAATCCGATACGTCTGATCTGGTTCACATGGAGCACTACGGTGAATCAGCTGCATGTCTGATCAGTGAAGTGGAATTCCTTTGGTTTGCATGTTCCACAAGGGGACAACACACCATATCTATGATACAGACTGCGGTTGTGAGCAAACTTAATTACCCATGGTAAGCAGTGATGTCATATGTCTCAGGCTTTTATTGTGAAGGGTAAAAACAAACTAGCTCATAGATTTGTCTCAATCTCGAGCTCTCTCTCTACTCTTGCACTGAAGGACAAATTACAGCCGGACAAATCATGATGGTATACAATGCTTGGCTGAGTGGCTTCACTTTTCAAGATGAATTGTGGGATACTTTCTGCTCACTCTATATACAGTTGAGAAAAGAGGTGGAAGGTTGAGGAGTTGAGGCGGAACCAGGCAACGCATTCTCACTCCAATGTGTAAATAATACAGTGTGTCAGAGCTCCAAAGCTTCAAACTCTGACGCTCTACGTTCACCTCTAGCTTCACTTTAGCACGTGACGGTGACGGCGTGTCGATATACTCTCGTTACATGGATGGTGTCTTTTCAAAATAAACTTCACAGGACGTTACGTTGAGACAAAGCCAATTAGTTAGGTTTAGGAAAAGAGCGCAGTTGACGTTAGCTTCACAAACGAGTCACGTGACTATCGGCAATAATGTTCCAGGTTGCTAACGACTGATAAGACAAACTGGAAACTTTACAGCTAGCGACCTGAGCTGACACCCGCCTATCACTCAAGTAGGTCATGTCCACAATAATGCCAAATTAAAACCTAATATAATTCAAACGGGTGAGTTATATAAAAATTCACCCCCATTCATGAAGGGTGATATTCGCTTAAGAGTGAAACGTGTTTATTTTCTTTGTAACACGGGGGGTCTATGGAGATTGGCTCTCTTCAGGGGCCTCAAGTGGCCATTTGAGAAACAGCAGCTTTTGGCGCTTCCGCACCGGCTTCTTTGCTCAGCTTGATTTATGGCCGAATTTGCTCCACTGAGGTTTCCAAAGGAGACTTTGGATCATGCTGATAAATCCAAAGTGATGATCTCAGAGGACGCACACATCACACGAGTGTGTTTGCTCCCTGGCAGCGCGCTGATGAACACATTCATCCAGGACAACAGGGACTGATGAGAGGGTGTTTTTCCATCATCATCTGACTGAATCTGAGGCACTGCAGATCTTTGGAGAGCAGATGAGCAGAGGAGGCTGGCAGCGCAGTGTGTGTGTGGGCCGGTCATGAAAAGTTTGCTTTTACTGTATACTGGGAGCAGAGGAGGCAGGGAAAGAGTGTGTAATGGAGGGTTTGTTAATGGCTTGGAAGCGACACACGCACACACGCACACACACACACACACACACACACACACACACACAGTCAAGCCGTTAAACGTCTTTACTGTAAATGTGTTTTACAGAAGAACACACCTCCACCACCAGAGCAGATAGACGGGTACTGCAGAGACTGCAGGGGATGAACAGAGCTGTGTGTAAACAGCGGGCCATGGCTAATGTCTGACAGACCCGGTTCCTCCTCTGTGTGACATACAACAGACAGGAGGGCAACGGTAGGCCAACCAGTGTGTGAGTGTGGATCGTTTACAGTCCCACATTACCTGCTGTCACTTCAGCTTCTGAGCATGAAGTAAATCGAATCCTATAAGAGAAACTGATACTTCTAAGTTCCAACATAGATTCAAATCTACAAAATAATGTATTTTGGAAGTATCGTTTGTGCCTGCACCACATTTGGACATCAGTTAGGACAACATTACACTATAAAACAAGAGTTCGGTTTTGGCATCGAAACAAACGATAGGTTTAGGAAAACCACCATGAACGCATCACTTCGCCTCCAACCTTTGAGGAACATTTTGGGAAGCTCTCATTTAACCTTTTTGTTTACATCCAATGGCCGAGCTGACATACTGTCAACACACAGTGGCAACCTTGAAACACATGACACATAAAGACATGCCCCCGAAATAAGTGAAACCCCACACAACCTGACCCTCAGGCTAAACCCTAAAGGAAGCAGCCGGAGTGTTACAAGACCCAACACATTAATCTGTGATTTTTGTGTCCACCACCGACCCTGATTGACTTTCCACTGGCACTGTTTTAGTGCTGAGCAACATAATTGTGTGTCCACGCACACGAATCACTAGATATTAATTGTGTCAGTATTTCATGACCTGCCGCGAAACTGTGTTATTAAAAAATGGCGAATAAGACCCTCCGTGTGCAGGGAAAGAAATGCATTTTTTATTTTCAGAAGGTATTTTATGAGGATCATAAACATGCAATACACTTGCTTTTTATATATGCATATATAACCACGATTTCAGCATAAAGATTAGTTTATTTCCGTTTCCATCTCTGGATGATGTAAGCAGACCTTCCTCTGCCATCAACCACTTGTTCCTCCTCCCTTCATTCATATGTTGGTTGTTTAATCTATTGTTGATGCAGTGGTTCGTATTGATTGTCATTTACTCCCACACGCTCCCACACATTTCGGACTGCTTCAGGCTTGTTTTTCAATACAGTCAAAAGAAATATTTCCGGCCAGAACACAAAGTCATCAACACGTCAGAGACTCCCACAGACCGCCGACTCAGATCCATGGGGGACGGTTAAATGTCTGATGATGAAATAGAAACAGTGAAGTAATTCCAATTTCACATGCCTCTGCGGCACTAAATTTTAACCACCATCCCATGGTAATATCTGACGGCCTCCATATGCCATGAATAGATACACTATGCTAGCACTAAAGCATACACTGCACTGATTGAGAGTTTAATGGTGACAGTTAAACTGCAGCGGTGTCCCATTTCAGCTTCTGAAGTCTGCAAGACTGAGGCAAGTTTCAAAGGTTGTTCAATTTAAAACGTGGCCTCGTTTTCCCCCAAATTGGCTGAATATCACGAAATCTGCTCAAATTATTAGATATTTTAGACTCAGCAATGAGGCCACCGCGGCTCCTTTGTAATCAGTTTATGTGAGGTACAGGTGCAGACTCAGTCCTCCAAAGACTCCACCTCCACAGGCCGTCCTCTGAAGCAGGTGGCTCCTGAAATGGGACACAATAATAGGCTGCAAGCATCATCTCTGGAGTCACAAGATGACAAAGTGAAGCTCCAACAGCGGTATGTCACAGACGATGAATACATGCTGGCTCATCTGAAAGAATAATAAAACCAGCATTTCTGCTTGTTTTAGGTACTTAAGGAACACCATTTCTTTCCTAATGGCTGGTCTTGCTCGTTTTAGGACCTCATTTCCCAAAAGTAAATGGTGTGGGAAACATGGACACCTAATTCATAACAGACTAACAACCCTACAGGACTACAGCCTTGAAGCCTTGAGGTCAGCATCAGCATCTTGGAATTTTTGCAACCAGTGAAGGGAAGTGACCATATTTGGGCTGCAGAGAAGTGATTATCAACATCATGCTGTATTGAAGAAGACTTAAAACTAGAGATTGACGCAATACACTGAGATCATCAAGTGAGAAGTATTTTCTCATAGACTTCCATATAAACATCTCTTTTTGCAACCAGAGGAGTCGCCCCCTGATGGCCAGCAGAGAGAATACAAGTTTAAATACTTACCGTATTGAGATTGCCGCCTGGGCACTTTTGTGAAATAATCACAAAATGCAATCTATTGGTTTCATGTGTAAGAAATACACAAATCATCCATTCAGCATGAAAACAATTCCAATAGAAAGTCAATCAGGATAAATTTTCATGTTTATGCATTTCCTTCCACGTTTGCCACCAGTGTTCTTCTTCGCTGCCTGCAGTGGTGCATTGCTACGTGTGGTGGTGGTGCATTACTGTGGATTTATGGGATTGTATGAAACGTGCCATAAAAAAACAGGGAGCCACACGTTGCCCCATAACACTAAAATAACATAAAATAACACTCCGCAGGGAACTTTAAAATGCTAGCGTTGTGTATGTTTATTGTAAAGGAGCTAACATATATAATGTCATATCGGCAGATATGTTGAATATCACAATGATGTAATACTCTTTACTTGAGTTTTACAGCACAGAGCCAAAGCAAGGATCGGCTCCAAACAGTGAGAGAAAGTTTAAAGGGATCACATGAAAAGAGCCGATGGTGATAGTGAGAGAGAGAGAGAAGGAGAAGGAAGGAGACCCTGAGGCCTTTCTCTCTTCTCTCGTCCTCTGCTGCATCATGGGAGTCGGTGTGCTACATTGGAAACAAGATCAGCTGATAGCCTACATCCTCCGCTGGCCTGACTATGCTACAATACTACTGCTCAGCCCTGTGTTTCCTAAAGTAATAATCCCACAGGAAAGCCAATGTAACAAAGCAATTATATAACTCAGAGCCAGATAACTGGAGCTTTAACATTCAAGTCTGTTCACACTGATTGCTGTGAGGGGGAGCCATCCACCACATTTAGGTTTTTGGGTTGAACTATTTCAATCCCATCAAATCCCATCAATTCATTTAACTTTGACTAAATACACAAACAATGGGAGAGATGAGAGTCTGCTGTCATGTTTCCAGCTGCAACATCTGCTGTCTGAAAAACAACGAGGCCATTCTGCTACGATACCACCTGGGCTCTTCTGTCAAATGTCTTGGAATCATGGGAAATGGTGTTCATGATATGTGTATTAAAACAACATTTTTTTTTAGCAGAAATGTTTCATAGCATGTGATTCATGGGTACTTTATCCATTTCAGCAGTATGGATTTTTATGGAAAATTAATAAAGTGACTGTTTTCTTGGCTGTATCGGTTGAAATGTATTTTCTGGGCTGGTTGTGTGCGGCATGTTTGTGAAATTTTGTAGGATATCAAATTGCTAATGTTCGCTAACGAGTGAGCTGGTGTACACAATGTCATTATAATTATAATTCTATATAAAATTGACAAACTGAGCAGCTTGTCATTTTACATACACACTATTAAATAACAGAATGTGTTTTTCCATTTTTAATTAATAATAATAATAATAATTATAATAATAATAATAATAATAATAGCATTTATTTCTTACAGTGTAAGTCTGGATTTTTAGTAGTTTGGCATTGTTACAAATTGTATTGTGACATGAAATTGTATTACCAACTTTTTTTTTTTTTTTACTTTATTATGAAAATTCAATACAGTCATTACATAGATCATACATGGAGACTCACCCACATGGTGAGCCACTGCTATATAGATGATTCCTATAGTCCTTCAAGGTGAGGACAGAACTGCAGGACATGCATGCAAGTCGACACAAGGTCCTCACAAGGTACAGATATAACACACACGTCTTTCTGTGTGTGTGAACACATGAGGTATGAAGGTATGCGGGCGTCCACACTGTCAGCATGTGAAGTCATAGCTCATCTCACACACACACACACACACACACACACACACACACACTCACTGGTGGCCTGCCCAGTGACAGGCCGCAGAGCCACCGGGGCATTGTGGGAGAGCACAGTCCTCCAACATATAGACAACCTGCCTTTGCTGACGGATGGGACGGTGGATTTATTTCCCGCTAGCTCTCTTTCCACTGGACTCCTCTTTCCATTTATTTAACAAGTTTTGCCGGCGGTTTCTCTCGTCTGTTGCTTTTTTCCCTTGGGACCTGATAAATGATACATTCTGTACATCAGGATGACATATCAACCTACTGATACGGGCCTTGGAGTAAATCTTCTGACATGTTAAGCATGAAGAGGTTTGAGCCATTTCATTTTTTCATCTTTAACGTCCAATTTTGCTCCAATTGTCGCAGTTTCCCTTCATTATATGACAGACGTGGTGGTGTTTTTCTGCCTTAAGACGTGAAATAATATCATGAGCCCACACTGCCATGGAGATGTTTGGTTGTGATCTGATTTCAAGAGTTTTCCATAATGTGTTTTCTATGAAAAATATGACATTTGAAATGATTTTAAACAGTGAAACAGTTTCTCCTCCACTTCCATCTTCATCCATGCATAGATGTTCATATGCAACCTCGCTATAATCTGGAAAACCTCATTGCTCTTAATCAGGTGAGCTGCCCCCCACTAACCTCCAAGTGTCCGGTCTGCATCAATCACCATTCATCTTATTAAAGAGCTGCAATTATCCTTAATACACTTACAGACACCCCCACGTTCTTCTCCATCCAGCAAGCACTCATCATTTAAAAAACACATGTTCCCTTAGACAGAAAGGGTCCTGCAATAGTTGAATGTGTTTGAGTCTAGAATGAAAACCTAAGAAGTGGTTATGGTTCAATTGTCAGGTTTGAAAAACAGTCTTTGTGTCTGCATGGAGTCTACCTTTAAGCCTCCAGAGAAACAGCATCTGGTTATAACTCAAAACAGAAAAAGTGTCTGGGTTCTCGTCTCTGGAGAGAATCAGGCTGTCAAGAGAAAGTTTTACTACGGGACTGGTTAGCAGAAGAAGCTTAAGCCTGGATGGTCGCCATCTGTAGCATAAAAGTCTATTTATAGGATGAAGAGTAGTGGTGGATCATAGTCTGTCCTGCCTGGTCCCCTCAAAATTACGTTCCCACGCAACTAAACTGCATTGTGTATTACGTTTCCAGGGAATCGTATTTTGTGGTGGATTACGTTTGCTCTAGACATCTCATAAATTCATTTCAAACAGGTCTGCGGAAGTCTGGGTAAGGAGGAGGTGTGGGTGGTGGACGGGACCAAAAACACAGGACTTCCACCAGGAGGCTGATGTTAGTGTCCCATATGAACCAAGTAGTTTCCTTGCATTTTTGATTTGATTTGTTTCAATTTATGAATCATTTTAAGCCAAACCATGTTTCTTTATTTTACTAAAGCTGAACGCCTCCTGGTTTGTTTTTTTATCATTAACTATGTGTTTCAAACAGACAAAATGTTTTCCTTGGAACATCATTAAGAGCACAGTTTAGTTTTATATATGCTCCCATATTGCAAAAAAAGCATGTTTTTTTTGTTATTAAGCCGGTCTAAATGAAAACACAGCTCATATAAGCATGAAAACATAGTAGAAACCCAAAATACAAGTATAAACCTGTAAATGAGCAGTTTAGTTGTATGGGAATGTCAGTTTGTTGGAGACAGGGTTGCTCTGTCACAGAGTTCTACTGATGCATGACACGTTCCTTAAAAAAGGAGGGATAACTCCAGATAAAGTCTCATATTTGTATTCCTAAAGTCTCTGTTTATTTCGTTTTTATATGCTCACTGAAAACCATGACAGAAAACGTGGTGATTAGTTCTGGAAACAAGGGATTACTGCTCTCACTTACTCACTATCACTTTCCTTGTTAACATTAATCCCGACTAATTGAAATATCTTGTAAAGATGGATCAGCGTGCGCCGCCTCCACGTTCCCAACGCCCAGCCCCGGAGCAGGGGTTGATGTAGGGGCCACACGCCTGACAGGGGGGGGCAATGATAAACACGGGTTCAACCCGACAGCTCAGTGATGCACGAGGACACCGAGGTAAATCCCTCCGCTGGGTCTCGACGCTCACATTCCAGGTTCCAGTTAAAGCTGCAAGGGAATTCCCAGCTGCAACTCCCGATTTGTAACTCGTATTCCCGGGATCGCGGGAGAACTCAGCGAGGTCGCTTCCCACAGGAGCCAAACAGTAACAAGCATGTGTGATTTATGTCTCGCATGCAAACATGATGCATATAATTACCTTCCAATACGTGCACACACAGACACACATGTGTGGCGCGTGTCTCGGATTGGCCTCCAAGCTTCATTTGATTTAACTGCTTCCCACTTTTACTCTCAGCATAATAAGCACATTTAGTGCAGATGTTTACTTCCAGTGAATTTAAGCTAATTAGTGACAGAAAGCAGAACACAAACACAGAGACGCATGTAAATGTGTCTACAGGGTCGTGTCCACTTTGCTGTTTGAAGACCAGCTTTAACGGCGATGTCAGGAACCAGCTGTCGGAGCCACATCGCGGCTACAGATGTGACGCCGTGGCAACAAAAGGGTGCGATCATTTCCATGACTTACACGTGTTAGTATGCTCACTTACTTTCTGTGGAGGAGACGGAGCTTAAAGGAACAGTTGAGCTGTGAGTGTCAGATGAGAAGGTAGATGCCCGTGTCTGTTTGTGACGGTCACAGACGTGGGGGTTTCATGTTAGAAGAAATAGTCCTGCTGGCGATCCTTATTGAACACGCAAGATGTAACTGAATCAGTGAGTGCTGGCAGGTAGATGGCTGTTTCCTCGTGTTTCCAGTCGTTGTGCACAACCACACAAGCTATTCATAGATTACTGCACAGACGTGAGAGATGTCAATGTTCTCATCCTACTCTCTGCAAGAAAGCAAATGAGCATGGTTTCCAAAATGTTTATACAATATATGTTTATATATTGTATAACATATGGAAGATAGCTACTCGGCAGATGCTGTTTCAGCTCGACTTAAAGTGATGTAACCTCACATATTCACATGGCTGGTTTAGGTTTTAACCAGATGTTTTATAGATAAATCTGATTGGGTTTTTTTCCAAGGTTTGGGTTGAAATCAGATGTTTTGTTTAACCTGTTCTCACTGCCAAGGCATCGACTAATGCAGCTCGGTTCAGAGCTCCTTGGCATCAGTGTGTGAACGTTTGAGTAGTACATTGTATGGGGGATGGCTCAAACAAACACAGGACTTTAACCAAGGAGACTGCTGTTTGAGTCCTGCATGAAACTAAAAGTTAAACATTGACACTTTGTCACATCAGTCATTCGTCATGTGAAGCTTTAGTATCAATAGTCACATGACTCTTTTTTTGCTGTTAGTCAAGTTAAAGGTTGTATCAGCGATTCTGGGCCGAAACATAAATGATCACATTCATCTGTTTTGACCTCACGATCCGCTAGCTGCCCGCCCAATAAGCAGGCCGTCAAAAAACCGTGCCTCTCTAGGCAGCCTAGGCTCCGAGATCGCGCACAAAAACAAATGATACTACCAACACCTCAAAAGCAAAATAAACAGTGTTCCAACAAATCACGTTGATGAAAATGCGCGTCCATGATCATTTTCAAAACACGGGAGGGAGGGGCTAGCTGGCTCTGTTTGTTTTGGATCTCGCAACGGAAGTGAGGGCAACCAGAATCGCTGATACAACCTTTAAGACAGCCAAGTGGTTGTGTTGCCTAAACCTAACCTCCTATCATGTTTTTCATGAGGATCTTAGGCTTAGAACCTCAGATGGGATCAAAGTGAAGCTGTTCCTTTCTGGGTTTTCATTCATCTGGGTATGGAAAGAAGGACGAATGGAAGGAAGGATGGAAGGAAGGAACATGTTTGCATGTAGCCAATGTCCAACATGCCTCATATGCAATTTTGCAAGTTTTGGTTTAAATCGTGAATGTGTGACTTCACGAGAAACCTGAAGGCCAGCTGAGAGGAAGGAAGCCAGCGGTTCTTTAATCACTTCAATCTGTTGAGTGAAAGTAAAGGTCACCAGACGTTTTGACACAAACCCAATGATTTCTTTGGCTCCTTTGACCCTCAACACACACACACACACACACACGCGCAACTCTTATCACGAATGACTACTTCACAGGAAACTGCAGCATAACCAAAATCAAAATCTCCACTTCATCATGACATTTCCATTTCTTTTGGATGAAGCCATAGCTCGGAGCCTGCAGCAGCCACGTTGTGTTGTTGGGAGACGGAGAGAGACCGGAATCAGAGTCACACATGGCTGCTGGCAGTTTGGAAGAAAAAACAAAAGAAAGCTTCTGCACACCTACTCTCTAAGAAAAATGTGTATTTTTAATTACGCAAGAACCACTGCTAGCGCGGAAGTTCCCAGAGGCAGCGACCATCACCCACGAAAACCTTCATTTGATTTTTGGATTTGGAGAAACCTTCCTCACACTTCTGAGGATAAAAAAATATATATTTATGCTTGGAAGAAAAATAAAACAAGCAGGTTTACAGAACGCTGCCCACATACTCCTCCGTGATTCTTATCCTATTCAAAAGTAAAAATTTGGATAGATTTATTCATGAGAATTCAATGTACTGTAGCTCCAAAGATGTTTTTGGGTGACTGTGAGGTGTATTTGTACGGACTGTCCAGTGACTCAGCAGCAAACGCAGACATTGTCCCTGTCAAACTGGGACATCTACTCATCACAGATTACATGGGCATGACGAGGCTTTTTCTCTGCAGAGGAATATTGCTTCTTAAAACTGAAATCCACGATTGATGTAGAGCGCCCGTTCTGTTAGAAAAAAGCAGTAGATAAATGTTCCTGGCAGAAAATGACCAGTACCTTCTCCATTGAGTTTACGGACATTTCCTTCCTCCCTAAAACGGAAAATTCTGTAGTTTTACAGACGAATGTCTGAACCATTCAC
Organism: Eutrigla gurnardus; assembly: GCF_963514095.1. Lineage (NCBI taxonomy): Eukaryota > Metazoa > Chordata > Actinopteri > Perciformes > Triglidae > Eutrigla > Eutrigla gurnardus. The sequence goes on from NC_139925.1 coordinate 22,362,426, forward strand.
GGACACTTCTTTGATACAGAAAATCCCTTCGTATTAAACACTGATTGTGTATGACTTTTACTGCCTTTTCTTAGAATACAAACTGCGCTGGTCTTTACTCGAATGCATACCACATAGACCCTTCTACAGGGGTCAGAAACAGCAGCACGCATGCACCGACTGAGGATTTATATCACACGGTGACCTGCAGCTTTAAACATCACTATGCTGCCTCGTCCCCCGCCCCTTTGCCTAAATCCCTGCTCATGACTGAAGTGGATTTAATAGGTGAAATCAATCAAAGATCAGAGCCCGGATCCCCCCGATCATTTCATTGAGAGAGCATGTGGATGGAATTTATTTGAACAGTACAGAGAGAGAGAGATGAAAACGGGGAGGCAGATGAATGGTAACGGAGTTCTGTAAGCCAGGGATTCTGCATGCTGGAGCTCCTCCAGATTAGTTCAAACTGCAGCTGCTGCAGCGAGAGTGTGTGTGTGTGTGTGTGTTCTTCACTGTCCAGCACTCCACCAGCAAGCATGCTACTTGCTGTGTGCCCTTTCTCTTCATGCAGAAAGCGACGCAGCTACCAGAAGAGAAGGGATTGTGTGTGTGTGTGTGTGTGTGTGTGTGTGTGTGTGTGTGTGTGTGGTACGTTTCCCAGCGAAGCTTCAGGCAAGACTCAAATCCATCACAGTGATTCGGGTCATGGAGCACCACAAATCAATTTAGCTTCCACTTGGTCATCTCAGCACTCGGCTCAGACATCCCACTTCACGCTGCTACCTGCGCCGCGTTCACCTGACTGATTTCTGGATTCACCTCCACAGAGAGTTTATCGCCGCCACGTTGACAAAGTGTGACACCGGATCACCAAGGACAGAGATCAGTCACCGAGCCCAGCGGTGATCAGCATGCAGGCCTCACGAGATTTACGCGCAAAACACGTCATCCAGCATCAAATCACAGGATGCGGCTTTGCATTGAAAGACACGCTGCAGAACCTTCACCTGCCACCCTCCACACAAATCACTTTTATTTCACTTTCTGGCTTTTTTAAAAAGGTTTCATACAGGAAATAGTTCACACCGGATTACTGCTTTCAAATAATCCACAAGACCTTCAGGTTATTCTATCAATTCAGAAGCAATCATTAAGCTAAACTAAACTGCTGATAACTGATGATAACATCAACTCTCAGGTAGAGTAGAATAACCAGAAACCAGCCTGTTAGAAAACCTCACTGCAGCAGGGTCTACCCTGCTCGGTCCTGGTTCTAGTTCTCCCGTGCCTCCCTTCCAACCAGCAGGCAGCACCACGGCTTGTAGGGGTGAGTTGTTGTGTGCAGTGGGAGGTGGAGATTGAATCTGAGTCACACATGGCTGCTGGTAATTAGGAAGAAAACAAAAAAAAAACTACGAAACACTAAGAAAAGTCCATACAAATATTGGCCAACGTACCGGTTGACTATTAAAAGGCATAGGATATAAGATTTTATTCTGGATCACAAATAAAAAACACCAGCAGTAAATTGATTATGGTGAATTTCCAATATCGGGATAGCTGGATATATTCTAGAGTAACTTGAAAAAGCTCTGTAGCTCGTATTTTATTATATCAAGTAAAAAAATAGCCTAATTTAAAATACAGGATACCACAATTCCTTTCGTTATGTAGTATGTATCCTTTTTATGCAGGGAGACCTTCTGATTGGCCCCGATCATCGTAACATGATATATTGATATATGACGGCCCTCCAGCCAGAACTCCAGCTGCAGGTCGTCGGCAGCAGCGAAATCGGATCTGTGTCCAGATTTCGAGTCTGAGCTGTGTTTCTGTTTGCTTGAAAATCTTCATGGCCTCACATCGAGGCCTCAGTATTAAACTGAGCACTTCGCTCCTCTACTTCAGCTGGCCGGCTGGTACCACCATCGCTGAAATCAAACAAATGTCGCTCAGCAAAGTCCAGACTCTTCTCTGTTCTGGCGCCTCAGTGGTGGAACGAACTCGACTAATGTCAGGACAGCAGAGTCACTGCCATCTTCCGAAAAAGGCTCAAGACTCACCTGTTCAGACTTTGATAGCACTGTTGTTCTTAAGGTATGTTTGCTGAACAGCTACTGCTTTACTCAGACGAGGACCTAACACTTGTTCTATTTTTAGCTTTTACTTTATCTGCAATGATATGTTGTGGTTTCTTTCTTTTGACAAATGTACTTATTGTAAGTCGATTTAGACAAAAGCATCTGCTAAATGCCCTAAATGTAAATGTAAACCGTTTCATAACTCGTTGAAAGTTCCTCACAGCAACTTTAATGTGAGTAATTTACGTGACCAGCTAAGGAATATGTGGTCCAACTGAATTATTCATCATATTATCATAGAAGTAGAAGAACACATTCTGTGTCAAAGTGTTGAAACTGTTAGTATTAACACTAATGGCTCCACATACAATCGGCTCCATTAGTTTTAAATGTGCAGACGGTTTTCTTTACCTCACTCTCCACAGGCCTGTGGCTCATTAGCACTGCTTTGTATCTGCTGCTCTCATTAACAAAACATCCCTCAGCAGCCGGAGTGAAATCAGAGACAATGGGAGCAATGAGAGAAAAGATGAAATGTGAAATATTTGAGAAAGGAAAATATAATGCATACAGATAATGTATTCCCTCAACACATAGCTCCTATCTCTGTCTCTAAGAACACGCGGGACGCTGCTGCTCTTCTGTCTCATTCATATTCCTGTACATTTGCTACTGCAGCTCTTCTGCTGGACACATGGGAGATTAATTGCTTAAATGGGCACCTTACCAATTGTTGTCGACAACTCCACCGCCCACACTGTCCTAGCTCATTCAAGGGTTTCACCTGGCCATCTTCCACAATACAAAGCCACTCCCTTAAAGCTTGAGGCCTCTGACAACACATTCTATTACACTGTCATCATTTATCTTTCACACCCACGTTTGTTGCTCACTCAACCCAGAAATCAAAACAACAAACATATGATTAACAGGCCTTTAGGGGCAATTTCTCTAATAATCCACAGCCGAATCCATCACAGACGAGGCTGAAAAAGTGTCATCAAAGACAGCAAGGCAATGACCTTTACTCCCATATTTCCACAGTGTCTGTTGTTATCTATAATGTGTGTCTTTAAATGGCGTTCAAACAAGGAACCCATGCAGATCTCCATTTGAATCCATGCAGATCTTCCTACTAATCCACAAGTGGTTAATGCAGTACTTTCCTTTCTCTTCACACAATAGCCCTGCAACCATCAGTCCACAGTTGTGTAGCAAGTCTGCTGCCAAACACTGGACTTCTTACATCATCCACCACATCTGTACCAACATTGGTCCAAACATAGTCTCATCCTTTTTTGGAAAAGTCCCCCTTGTTGCGAACTGACCAAACTATGTTGGCTTTGATAAGGTGTTGTAAAGGGAGTTAGGAAAGGGGAGGGAGAGGAGGAGTGCTTCTAGATGCTCTGTGAGACGCTTCATAGAAAATGAGGACAAACACAGCAGAGTTCCAGCTAAGCGGTTTGATATATCAGCCTTTGGTGTGATTTTATCGTAGCGGATTCATTGGGAGTGGACGTCCTTGTTGATCACAGTGAAAGAAAAGGACAGATAGAGGTGAAGAGAGGAACGGTAGCTCATGTAAAGCCGAGTTCTCTTCCACATGCTTTTCTAAGACAAATAAAAAGGACAGAATGAGGCAGAAAATAGAGTGCATACAACAAAGTAAAGCAGGACCCAATTTAGGGATGTATTGGGGATGGGCCATCGCAATGATTTGGACAATTAGACATTTACATATTTCACCCCGTTTCCACCACCACTATCTGTAAGTGTGTTTCCAAATGGGCATGATAACAGCGAGGGCCTGTGTCCACATAGCACAGTTTTCTAAGTGCAAGGATCTTTCTTCAATTGTTGCCAACGACGAGATACGATACATGGCCACATTCGGGTAAAAGCACCACACCCAGCCTCGTTTTTTCTGAGTGCTCCACTTCTTTTGATGAAAACACCATTGATGAAAGCCCTCCCCAGCTCCAAACAACGCTATGTGGACACACACCCTAATAGTCTACAGCCATGCTAGCAGCCGTGTGAGTAAATGCTCACGTCAACGAGCTCAACTGCTGATGCTGATGTTTCGGTAATGCCTCAGGCTTTTATTGTGAAAGGTGAGAATGGAAGGAGTGGATCTGGTTTGCACTGCCTTTGTCAAGGTTGAAAGGGGTGATAAAGTTTGCTGTCTTGGTTTGGACTATAGCCTTTATTCACAATGCAAACGCTTGTCACTGCTCGAGGAAATTAAGGATTTATTGTGGCAATATGTCCATTATTCAGTCCAGAATTGTTCTTTTCTTTACCTCCAATAACTTATCTCTCTCTCCGTCTCTCTCTGTCTCTCTCTGTCTCTCTCTCTGTCAGTGCAGCAGACTACAATTAGCGGCAGAGAAAGAAAGAGAAAGACGGAACGAGAGGCCCAGCCGAGCATGAAAGGCTCTGAGCTTTTACTACGACTGGCAGCGTTTGACCGCATACTGCACCAGCCATTGCCGCGGTTACCCGCAGCAACACTGCACTATTAGAACGGCGTGCGGAGGAGGGAAAAAAAGAACAAGTAAAGCTGCCGTGTTCTGCATGCCGAGCAGGTGTTAATGGGCAAATTGAAAGCATGCACGAACACACACACAGACTTAAGCTGGAGTTTGTCATCTTTCTGAATTCTATGCATATAATATGGTTTACTATGAACACTTCTAGTCTGCACAGGTCTTCATCAACATCTTCAGGGACCAGACCAGATATCTTCATCAATGACTGAGACCTGACATGATGTTACAGTCTAGTTGTTCCTTCAGTAACGAGTAGGAGTTCCTCATTGTACCAACAACGTTTACATGCACATTTCACAATTCCCCCGTTATTCTGAATACAAAAATATTCTGAATATGATATTGGACATATACCATTAAGGCTTTATACTGAATAGAGTATTTTCCAATTAACATGTGCGATACGGCGATATTATTCCAGTTTTAGCACCATTTTTTAGATGTTTACAGCACATTCAGAATCAGTCTCTCTGATGGGGTTTTCCTGACACTTTATGACACAAGGTCTCTTTCCTGTTAAATCCAGATTATTTTTTTTAACTAATGTATTTCAATCTGAAGTATCGGAAGTCAGGACGACAGCACGCTACAATATGAACGTTAGTTCAGGCAACAAAACTACATAGTTAGGTTCAAGAAAAACAACCTTGGAAGATTTGGGGAAGCTCCTGTTTCGCATGTTTCTTTAAATCAGGTACTACGTCTACACTCCCAGTGACCACTGTGTGTTTGACTAGAAACACATGACACATGACATCATCATCATCATCCAAAAATAACCAAAAACCCAACATGACCTGAGCCCAAGACTAAATCCAAGAAAACAGCCGGGGTGTTCCGGGACCAGGCGTGCCATCAGCTTTCAGGTAGCAGGACTCCAACACATTAATCTGGGCCGTAAACAATGAACATACATCTGTTTCAATTGACCTGCCAATTTCATACACGCACACACACTTGGCAGCCTTCCCCCCTCTGTGGAGCCTCTGTGACGGGCGTCAAGGATAAATAACCCGGTGAGACTCCGTTCCAATATCACAGGCCCCTGCTCGCCAAAAAATTAGCATCAGCATAATAGTATTAGGCTGCTCATAGTCATCCATTAGGAGTACTCAGGGCAGACAGGCAGACAGGCCGGGGAATACAGCAGCGCTCTTATTAAAGCTTCCCACGTAGATTAGAGCCGAGCACATTAACGTGGAGATGCTACAGGTTGGAATCTGGCTCATGTCGGCCTCATCAACATCACCAAATAGCTCTTATTCCACCAGTTTAATGGCTGACTGTATGGATACAATAGAAGAGCGTTATGTCTCAAATATGACAACATAATAAGATCTCGTACTTGGCGATTAACATAAAGCCTTAATTTGGAGATTATTTGGTTTTATATATTTGTGGTTGAAGCCCAACAAAAATAGGAAAACAGTGGTTTTGCTCCTCCCAGCTTGATTCCACGGGTTAGGGTTACCAACTCTTCCCCAGAGTTACATGTAAATCAAAGTGTGATGTCATTTATTTTCAAACTAGTGATGCATGGTATAGAGACTGCAGTACCCCTCCCCCACCTGAAACACATACATTCAAGTGCATCATCAGATTACTGCATACCATGTCCACTTTTTAATCAATACATGTGAACATTTTAATGAATAGGAAATAACATTTTGAGGTCCATGTTCTGTCATTTATCGTTCCGTTTCTTCTCCTGACGTTTTAGATGTTTGCCGCCGTGTGGTTTCAGCATCGGTATCGAGGGTGTCGTATCCCAGTCACAGTTTTGGTAACATTACCGGAAGCTTCATCCACTATGAAAGCTTATTGCCACACAAAACGCACATTCATTGATATCAAAATGTCATGATGCCATTACTTTGCCATTACATGAAGTTGGGCCATAATAAGCTTCCTCGTTTGATTACTGCAGAACGACCCCGCAGTTCACACTGATGGATCAAAATCAGGAAATGTGAACGATTCAGATAATGAGAGGACACATCTGGCAGCAACACAACAAACACTGACAAAATAAAGACTTTCCCCATCTGGTCTCTCGATCTATATATCTCCCTCTCATGTCTTTTATCACTCTCTCGTTCTGCATCTCTTCTCCGTCTCTCGCTCCATCCCAGCGGTTGCCAAGGCAATGGTGTTTTGTGGAGGCAGCTGGTTAGGGCTCATTTGTCAAGCTACTGACCTGCCCTCCCTTCTCTTCTTTCTCTTGCTTTCTCTTCACCCATGTTTTTTTTTATTCACTGCATTAAAACAGACTGAATAGGCTGATTTTCACTCATACAACCTAGAAAATCATGTATATATTCAGTATATATACAGTATATATATAACAATTTAGTGTTTTACACAGTGAAAAAGAATTAAAGAAAAAAACGTTATGATCTTGACAAGCGGTGTTGAAACAGTGATTGCACTGGCAGGCTGAGATAAAAGTGGAAAGGGCGGTGAGAGAATGCCAAGACATGACATCAGCCCTGTACTTTCTTTCCTCTCTGGCATGCTGCTGTCATGTTAACCACACTTCCTCCTCAGCTCGAGTACAGTTTTCACTCTCTGCACTACAGGTGAACTAGGGTCAAAAAACAAACCGATATCATCATGAAACTACCCCAACTGATTACTGACACTAAGACAATTATTCTTTTTTATGAAATGTCATGTTTACATATTCAAATGGGGCACAAAACTTAAATATTGCACTAGCATCTTATTTATTAAATGCCTACTTTTCTGCTTAATTAACTTGTTACCAGACAATAAACTATTGCTTTACATGAAGCAAGACCTCATTTGGACGACGAGTCTTCTGTGTTAAAGCAGCAGAATGATGGGACTGAACCAACTGGATTGAAAACGCAACACTGGTTTAATGTTTTTACTAGAGGTATTAAATCCTGGAGAAACCAACACCGACCAACAGCCCAGAAGACACATCTGTATTTTGTATCTTGTAGTTTTTTGGATGTGTTACTTTTCCCTTTTTCTATTTCTTATTTTTATCTTCAAAGCCCCCGTGGACAGGTGTTCTCAGCATTTCACTACAAACACTTAACTCAGTGCTGCTCCTTTTGCATTACCGTATGTTCCAGTTCTCTGATGTCCGTATCAAGTGAACTAAACTAAAGCAGGTGTTTTTTTAACGCAGAATGTTACCGGATTAATGAAATTACATGTAATCATCAGAATGATATCTGATTTATATCCCGTCCGTCTAGTAAGCAGTGTTATTGAGCACAGAAGCACGTGTAGGCCTACGGACACTTTAACGCTCTCAGTCAAATACATGTGCTGTTAATACACACACACACACACACACACACACCTGCCAGGAGAGGTGTTAGAACCATGTACTATGTAACATGAGAACACAACCTTCACACCTCATAAGGCACACCCTCTGTGTGTGTGTGTGTGTGTGTGTGTGTGTGTGTGTGTGTGTGTGTGTGTGTGTGTGTGTGTGTGTTTGAGAGAGAGAGCTGATGTAAATGTAAGAAGGAAAAAGCTTCACGCTGATATTAGTGCCACAGAAGAATTGATTAAAACGAATGCAAATCAAAGACACTACATAGTCACAGACACACACACACACACACACACACACACACAAACACACACACACCATCATTTGTACTGTTCTAACGTAAAAAATGTGGCTCTCCCACAACACTTGTTATCTTCCTCTGCGAATTAATTCAGTGCTTTTTACTAATGGATAGAGTGCGTGTGTGCACGTGTGTGTGTGTGTGTGTGTGCGTGTGTGTGTGTGTTTGTGCACGTGTGTGTGTGTGTGTGTGTGTGTGTGTGTGTGCATGTGTGCGTGTGTGTGTGTGTGTCATGTGGCCTACAAACCTCATCATGGCTCATTACCATCTAATGCCTCACTGATACAAGTGTGTGAAGGAGTATCTGAGTGGATTGTGTGTGTACACGAGTGTTTTTCTTCCTGTGGGTGTGTTCATGGTCCTGTTCATGAGTCTGGGAATTTGTCAACTTTCAAGCTGGGGCCATTTCAGAGTTCCAGCACATTTCAATCCACTTCTATCTTCTGCACTATATTTTCACAGAGCGCACACGTGCACACTCATGTGCAAAAGTATGTAGGACTGCATGTACACACAAGCCGCAATCCTGCAGCTTCCAAGCATGCATCTAAAAGGGCCAATCTGTGCTGGTTATTGGAGTGTGAAGTCCCAGCCTGGTGTGTGTGTGTGTAGGAGGGAGCCTAATTTGATTCTCGACTGTACCATGTTTCTCCACTGGCTGCCTGTTTATCGAAATTGTATAATTGGCTCCATGCTTGTGTGTATGTGTGTGTGTGTGTGTGTGTGTGTGTGTGTGTGTGTGTGTCTGTGTGTGTGTGTGTAAGTGTGTGTGTGTGTGTGTGTGTGTGTGTGTGTGTGTGTGTGTGTGTGTTGCATGCATTTACTACCTGACAGGGTCAAAAGTTAAAACTGGCAAAAGGCAGTGAATGTGTGTTCTGGTTTGTGCTACATTTCTGCACCAGGTTGTGTGTGTGTGTGTGTGTGTGTGTGTGTGTGTGTGTGTTTGAAGGTGCTCCTTTGACCTTAATGTGTCTGTGTGTGAATCGCTGCTTCAATGTGGTTGTGATTTGGCCAACGTACATAAATGGCTGGTTTACCTGTTCCAGATTTAGCTGTAAGCAGTCGTTGCTATGTTGTAACATAGTCATACATATGGATATAACAGCTTCATGGATTTATTACGGACAGGACGACTGCACTGCTCGATCCTTTTTTTATGGATACAAAATCTACGAGGAAAACGTTTTCGTTTCTGCGGTGAGTGGGATGGACGAGCGCCCGGCACGTTACTAGCTGAAGCTATCGTTGCTATGTTGCAACATAGTCATACATATGGACATAACAACTTCATGGATTACGGACATGATGACTGCTCAGCTCGGTCGTTTCTTTATGGATACAAAATCAAAACTAAGAGGAAAACGTTTTCGTTTCTGCGGTGACTGGGAGGGACGACAGGCGCTCGGCTATCTACTGCTAATGTCTACGGGGGGATTTGAGGTGAGTAACTCCATGCTAAAAAACACATATTTATGTCGTTTTGCAACACTATTTGAGCTAAACGAGCGGCGTGGTGTCTCGTACGGACCCAACCTGTGTTGCATAGGTCTTGGAATTGTTTTCTGAGGCCCAGGAAAGCAGATATAACGTGCCCCAATGGGTTAGCATTGGAGCGAGTCTGGAAGGCTGCCAGGCAGGTACAGATCTCGGGCTAGGCAACGTAAATTTTTGTCTGGTTTTTCTTCTAATAAGTCGGGATGACCCTGGGGACAACGAAAATGGGGTCAAAAATGACCAGATTTCTCCTTTAAGCCTGACTGTCCTTGTCTCGGTCTAAAAATACAGTTTTCAAAAGCAACAGCTATGGAAAAAAAGAGTTGAATTGCTGACCTATTTTGTATTAAGTGTTCTGGTAATTCCATAAGGACCAAGTATGAAAATAGAGCCACTCAGAGAACTGCAAGGTGCTCTGGATTAAAATGTCAAACATCTTGTGACAGATATGATGACGTGTAATACATATATATATATATATATATATATATATATATATATATAGAGAGAGAGAGAGAGAGAGAGAGAGAGAGAGAGAGAGAGAGAGAGAGAGAGCACATTTTAGCAGTAGCGGTAACAGTGGTGTTGTAGCTGTAATCACAGCAGCAGCAGAAATTGCAGTACTGGTAGCAGCAGCATTTGTAGATAGGCCTGCCACAAGCTGTGAGCTGCTATTGCTGCATTAAAGCACAAGGTGAACACACACACACACGTGGCTGCTTTCTTCTGTGACATACTGCTCTGAAGACAGATACAGAAATAATTTGACAGTGCTGAGTGCTGAGGTTGTCTGTGTGCTCCCCATCCCCCTCCCTCCCTCTCTCCTTCTCTCCCATCTCTCAGAGAACACACCAGACAAGCCCTCACACACTATCCTGGAGACAAATTGCATTGGCCCTCTTACGGACAGCAAGGGGGAGAGAGAGAGGGAAATATAAGGACATAGAGGAGGAAGTAAAATGGAAAAAATAAGGAGGAACCGTAACTATGGAAAAGTCCACAACTCGAAGAGGTTTAAAACTTTCCTGCCTCCATTTACACAGATTCATCTATTTAACTGTAGCCTCCCTATTAATCTCCATCAGAGAAACAGAATCAGGGTAGAATTAGCCTGCAGGCAGTCCTATGTAGATCAGCTATTTTGTAAAAACGTCCTCTGCTGTTAGGGACATACTCAGGGCCCTGCAGCTTCTTAACTACATAAACTAGATATTTCTGTGTGGAAAAAACTTTTTTTTTAAATTACATTTTGTCTGTCAATAGCACAACCGTGTTTATAGCCTTTTGGGTCTACTTCCAATGGTTTGCACCAATGTGTATCATTTTGTTATCCAACCAACAAGCTTCAGCTTTAGGAAATGATCAGCAGTAATGTTACAGTGTTTGTGATTAGTATGCTTTTACAGGCTTACATATAAGTAACAACATAACAACGTATCGTAACAACGTATCGTAACAACGTATCGTAACAACGTATCGTAACAACGTAACGTAACAATGTAACGTAACAATGTAATGTAACAATGTAACAGAACAATGTGACAAAACACAGTAAATAAGCGTAAAGTCAACATGTACTTTTAGTTTCATGCAGGAGACAAACAGCGGTCTCCTGAGTGAAAGTCCTGTATTTGTTTGTGGATTTTCTTGTTTGTTTTACTCGTTAGGACACGGCTGTTCAATATTCTGTCACTTGCTGAACGAATGCAAAAAATAAAAATCGACGATCGTTATCGACATTCCACATAACAGTGGTTTGCAGTTATGTACAAAATGCCCTTTATTTTCTTCTAGCAACAGGGCTGTTGAAACCACTGTGTTGGAGAGTCTGGTTTCAAAATGGCCTCTGCATACACGTAGACGTAGCCACGATCAGAGAGCTTTCCACTTCAGGCTCTACAGTTTACAGCCGTTCTGCTCCACCTCTGGGTCTTTCCCTTAGGAAACACACACATGTACACACCAGAATACACACACAGTGAGTTACCATGATGGCCGGAAGGACAGTCCATCATTTGATTTGGACAAAGTGTTATTAAAACCCACTTAGTCCTGGCTGTAAGAGCTATAAGCTATGGAAACTATGCCGTCTGCCACAGGGTGAGCCAGGCCTGCAGACATCTGCTTCAGATCTTACCAAAACCAGAAGAAAGGGAGAGAAAGTTTTACACTAATGTTAGGAAGACTGTATCTCCCCATTCATTCATCTCTGTTTCATGTCATTACAACCCTCCCTCCTCACAAACGATCTAAACAGTTCCAAACAAGCACTGTAAGCAGACTGGCAGTTTCCAAGGCAAAGTACTGCAACTAACAGCTGATGCCTGCCAGGTGGACATCTCCTCCCTGCTGCACATCTGAACCAACAGGAAAGTCAAGTTTATTTCTATAGTCTCATATCCAGTATCCCAATTAGCTTCACAAGCCCACAGCAGCAGATCTCAACCTCAAGAAAGACGTCCACCCAAAAGAAATTCATTCTGCCAACATTCTGTGATAATGAATGTGTTAAGGGCATTCTCAAAGCCTGCTGATCATAAACTAGCAAGCGGCCCATACTGTAAAATACCCCAACGGCTGGAAGCTGTGAGGTTTATTGTATTCTCACTAAAGCTACAAGCCCAAACAGGACGAGGCCACCAGGAGAGAAGGCTTTAATGCAAACAGTAATTTGTGGTGACATCGTGAACACGCCCCTCCACTTTATGAGAGAACAAGCCCATTAAGACACCTTCATGAGCGTTCCGGCAGAAAACAACCGTTTTGCACCGTGTTGAGTGTTTCCTGAGAAAACAGCTATTTCACCTGCCACTGTGAGAACATCAGTGTATGGGAGTACATGTGCCTGCATTGAGTACTAAATGTGTGCAACTTAAAAGTAAAGAACATTTTCCACTTATGGATCGAGTTACAAATACAATTCTTGTGCAACGTGATGATACCATTGTGTTTCATATTGCAGGAGGCAAAACTTCTGTCTGCTGCTAAATATTGTCTTGCGGCAGAGATTACTTATCCTACACATGCAAATCTAATTTTCGTTATAATTGTAATATCATTTTCAAGGAAAATTAAGAATATAACCCTCTAACATCGCAAATCATATTTTCAATTGCAATAGCTTTCAAAATAATAAGTAGATCATTTTTTTTTCAAAATCTTACAACACAAGCTTGATGTCTATGAATATGAATGTACCATTCTCCTTAGACACCATCAAATATCGCCATTGTGTACTATGTTCGAAGTCACCAAGGTGGGGTATTAAGTAAGTAACTAGCACTCAGATGAACCTCCTAGCCTACAATACTGCCACTGTGCAGAGCTCTGATGTCTATGTCTTAATATGCTTACATTTACAGTTTACACACTAAACTGACACACTAATATCTGATTACAACCTCATAATTAATCTGATGCTGTTGTTCACAACAAATTCCCCATTATTACACAGCACTGTCAACATCTGAGTCCACTAGTGAGTAAACATTTGGGTCCAAGTATCTGCCAACGGCTACCGTCCAAACACACAAATATGCATTCACAGCAGAAGCTTTCATGACAATATAAAAACAAAAGACATCAGTGCCGTCCGAACATTCGGCTGATGGCTGGAGTTAAGTCCCCGCACTGGGAGCGGGTCAGAGTGAAGAGCGCCATCGGTGTTCAAGAGCAAACTCGCCTCTGTGGTAAAAAGCTTCCTGAGATGTGGTCAAACTGCAATCAGGGACCTCATCCTGAGTCACCATCAGATAATAAGGCCTCTGCTAAGAAGAGCTCTGAACTGTGGCTGTGGCATTTCACAGCGGGGATCCTTAAATGGAGTTCACACGAAACAAGATGACAAAAAAAGACTAACTGGCGAGTGAGTGGTTGCTCTGGGATGTTCTCACACAGAGTATAAAGCACCTAAAAGGGCAACTGGCACATATTGTTAAAAAAGCTTTGTGTTTCTAAATGAAGGTGCCCTGATATATGCTCATTTTAAGCATTGTCCTGATTCCCTGTTGTTTCTGAGGATATTCATGAACCGAATCCGGCAACCAGCTTAAAGTGCTTCAACCTCAATTATATCCATGTCCTGAAATTCAAAGCATCAACTGTCCAACAAACAACGCAGTTTCCCAACTTCTTGGATCCTCTGCAACTAGCAAGCTTCACCTACCATGCAGCAATAAAAGGTGTAGAAATCAATAAAACCCGCCCAAGACTAAAACAGCAGCACGACAGAATCCAAAGCTAAGAGAAATGAACACACTGATGAAGATAAAAGAAGAGAATAAATGAATGAAGTAAGGACAAGGTCAAAGAAAGGGTGGGGGGGGGGTTGGGGAATCATTGGGTTTTGTTTTTTTTCCGAATGAGCAGTCCGTCTCGCCGCTCGTCGTGACCACCACACCACACTCACACTCTCTCACATCTCAGCAACATTTGCATTTCACACTGACACAAAGCGTGAAATAAAATCAAGAAAAACAAGCAGATAATGACAGTGAAGCTGAAAAATATCTGCATGAATAAAATGCTGATTCAAGATTGAAAAAGGTACTCACAAGATCTCGTCGTTCTGAAATTCCAGGACGCCGTGGATGTCCTCGAAGTCCTCTCCGCTGCCATGTGCCGTTCCCTCCACTGTCTTGTATGGCAGCATGACAACGCCGCGGGCCCCCGACGTTCTCAGCACCTTCACCTCCATGGTCCCGACACTCTCGCTCACATGGTATACAGGCTCTTCAAACGTAAAGATACCGGCGTGGTCGTCATCAAAGATGGTCACGGTCGCCGTGGCGGGCAAGCCGAGGCACGCCATTGAGTCCACGTGGTTAGACTCGCCTTCCTCGGGATCCTCACCTTCGGATGTCAGCACCCTGACATTGGAGAGGTGAATCAGGAAGTTTTCGTCCTCTTCAAAGATGTCATCGTCAATGATGCCCACACGGATCTCCTTCATCGTCTCGCCAGCCTTGAAGACCACCATGCCCTCTGTGAACTCATAGTCCGAGCCAGCGTTGGCCGTGCCGTCTTCTGTCCGGTAGTCCACTGAAATGGTTTTGCCCAAGTCGCCGCCGCGTCGCAACACATTGACCGCCACCGTGCCGCAGTTCTCGAGGCACTGGTAAGAACAGGGCTCAAAAAAGATCTTAGAGATGGGGTCGTTGTCGCCGGCGTCGGAGCGAACCTCGTGCATGCTGACGGCCTTTCGTGCCTGATCGGCGGCGTGCTTCTTCAGGATGTTGCCAGCGCCCGTCATCAGCCGGGTGGCCTGGCATCGATAAAAGGCGCGGCTCTTCTGCTGCTGGCTTAGGACTTGGTAGTTGGCAAGTTCAATTAGCTGTTCCACCTGGTGAGACGAAAAAAGAGATCACACAAGCACCGTGTGAAAAGGTTTCCTACAGCATGATCAGTGGACACCGCAGTTGTTTGAAAACATAGCTGCACCTCAAATCCACCAGGAATTGCGACCCCAGTCTGCTAGCTAGGCCTGGTATCTTCTGTGAAGGGAAGGCATGTCATCTTTGACAAACTGTCTGATCATTGCCTGAACAACTATTGTTTTCGGATGGTACAGCGCTGGTGTGTGATCCTCTCTTGCAAATAAAAGCGAATATATTCACTTTTCAATTGAGCTTTACTACTTCCTCCTTACTGTTTGGATTCTGACAAATGCAGACAGAAGGTTGATAATAGCATTTTTTTATTTTTTCAGTAGGTTTCTTTTTATGGTCTTTTTTCCATCCTCCTCCAACAGCAGAGCAACAACAAGAGCTAGACTTGTTTTTGAATTCACATTTGCCCCCCCCCCCCCCCCCCCCCCCCCCTCCCAGCCCCACACTCCACAGACTGATCAGCTGTTGTGCCCAACACACTTTGCCAAGGGGCGTTTCTGAAGCGGCTGCGTCTGTTGTGACGTCTCTCTGTGTGATCGGGACGTCAGAGAACATTGAGCTGGTCTGGCTGCATCAAAGATTTTCATCTAGCTTGGTAATGAAGATTTAATGGTGGGTCATGTGGGGGGATCCAGCATTAGAAACAGTCAAAGAACAGTGGTCTCACAATTATTTTTACTTTTATAATATGTCAACAGAATTTCCATCAACAGTGTTGATACGCTGTTGGTAGACTCTTCTACCTGAGGAAGTTACGCTGAGGAATAGACTCTTCCAACAGTGACTCAAGTTCTACAGATTTCAGACCACACCTGTTTCAAAGCAAGAGGTGTTACATTTTACAGAGTTGGCCTGGTGAATTCAGCCCAAAGTGAATGGTTACATGAATGGTTGCTGTAGTCGATGAAATACAGATGAGTAGGTAGATCGATTTTTGGAGGACAATATATGTTCTGTTGAGAGTCACCAGTTAGTCACCAGTTAGCACGGTCACCAGATACCACTTGGCTGTTTGAAGCAGCCATTTTAAAACTCAATAAAATCAGAGCTCTATGTTATGGTGTTTGAAGTTTTGTACATGACCACAGATAATGTATTGGATCATCAATTGACTAAATACTGGGCCACTTGCTAATGTATCTGCCCACTCACTAATAGTGCACACATCTGGCAAGTGTATTTGTTAAGGTTGCATGATCGCTGGTGTTTAATCTACAGCTTGTTAAGCTGTAAAGTGCTGCAGAAGTGAGTCCTAAAAGCCAGAAATGAGTCTCGAATTCATGTGTTTTTTGACTGTGTTTTGGATTAGATGACTGAAATAAGGTGTGTGGTTCACACAGGCTTTAGAAATGTTCAAGTTTCGTTCTATTTAATTTATGTCAGATAACCCTCTGGTCAATGTTAAAGGCCACCTGTAGCTTAGTGGTGGTGACTTGACGTTATGTGACTGGTGTAGTTCGTTTATAGACCTTTATGTCTAGCAATTGCATTCAAGGTTCAAAAATCCTAAAAGTGGTGTCCATTGGTGAAGATTATATTGCTGAATTGCCAATTATCCAAAATCCAATGGATCCGATTTTTGTGGAGGGAACCAGTGTGATGCTTACTTCCTGTTGGCCTACAAACGTATGTCATCCTTACAGCACTATATTGCACTCTGCCACACCTCCGTTGCCAAACTGCTTGGACACACTTGCGTACATCATCATTTACAAACTGTATAGGGGTCTATATATATATCAGACTGTTTCCAAGAGGCCTCGCTCATCTGTAAAAGATCACCTGACAGCAACCATCCATCCTGCTCGGATATCCCTGAGAAATGCACTGAATTCTTGGGTCAATCCCAAGGTTTTGTCACTATCCATCCTTTTCCATGCTGTCCTCGCCACACTCCTCTCCTACCAGGACATTATTGGAGGAGGTCTGTTACGGTTTACGTGTAGTAGTAGGGATAAAGAGGGTTGGACCCAAATACAGGCAAAAGGGCACAAAAGGATAAAGGCAAAACATGTATTTAACAAAAGAACAAGGGAAAAACTGAGGGAGACCACGAGAGAAAAAAACGCATTCAAAAAGAAACACTTACGATAAACCAAAAATCACAAAAGGACACGGGAGGCTGGACACAGGAACACGAGTAATCCACAACAAACAGGGACGTGCAGCATGCAGGGCAACGAACAACCATACACACACTGACCCGACAGAGACAGGGGAATCACACAGCTATATACACAGTAAGGCTGTTGGAATTAACTTAAATCTAGTATAATTTGAATAGTAAAGAAATCAGTACTATTTGAATGCTGACGAGGAGGGCGTAGCCATGGCAATGGGGACACAGCGTCCCCAGGAGAACAGCAATGTGGTTGTTTTACTTTCTTAATAATTACTTATCTAGAAAGCTGTCAGCTGTTGGCAATTCAACATATTTATTTGTATGTTTTTGGAACGCCCTCTGGTGGACAGGAAGTAAAACAACCACGGCCGATAATGGCATTGGCAACGTACAAGCCTGTGTAGTGTAGTTAATATTAATAATAGGCTAATTTTGAGAATTAAATATTGTCATATGAATATCTATGAAAATATGGAATAAAATTTGAATAGTATTATAGAAGAACATTGGCAGCTCTAACACACAGGGAGGCAAGTAGCTGACGAGGGACAGGTGAAACACATTAGGGCAGGTGGGTATTCAACGCGAGAGGGTGGGGCAGTCAAGAGAGCAGAAACAACAAGGACCAGGAAGTACAAGACAGGAAACCACATAGGGGACAAAAAATAGAAAATAAAACAAGAAATTAACTGAGGAAAACCACAATCTTGACAAGGTCGGGTGAACTCATTAGAGCCTTTATGGGTTGAATGGGTTCATGATTTTAAAGATCCTAAATTACAGTAGTTTAATATTCCTTGTAAATCACTGCTTGCGATATACTATGTCAACATTGAATACGCGTGGTAATGATGTCATCCTTTTACAGCGCGGTGAATACATGAAGACAATGGAGGAAGCCTGGCTGCTTTAACTCAACACTTTGCTAATGAGTGGAGCATTTGCAAAAACAAGTAGATGAAATAGATTTTCCCAGAGAGGGCACAGTGCGTATGCTCAAAGAGTCATCAGTTTCTCGCTTCTCCTTCACTACTAGGTCACCCAGCAAAACGGGGGCACCAGTATCAGGATCTAGATCACGAACAGGATGAGGATGTTGCTGGCAGAGCTGGACCAATTTTAGAGTTTTGGGATCCAGCTGGTGTTTGCTGCTGCTGGTTAAGTCAGCCAATATTGTAGCAGCCCTACTCACAATACAACACAAAGCAAGACATGAGCCTGCAACCTTCAAGCACTGAGGCAAATGCTTGTTTTTGACAACAGGTTAATCAGCCGTGCTGCTCATCCATATAGAGATGAGGGCAAAAGCATAGAAAAAAGAAGCTAGGCAGGATCTCATGCATGGAAGAAGGAGTGCCATTATTAGCAGATTGTATTGATGCTCGCAGCTTCCATTATGCTTTTTAATGTTAAACCTGTTAAAAAAATGTAATCTGAGGAATTTACTAATCTGCTAAATGAAGTAAAAATCTCCAAACTGTAGTTGGATACAGTCCTGTACCAACCCGTTCTCACTGCCAAGGCATCAGATAAGCCAACTTGGTCAGTGAATTTGAACAGACACTATGTGTGTTACAAGCTTATACTGATATGTCATCACTAACACGTGCAAAATTGATGCTAGAGTGTTGCCTGGACCCACAGATGCAATATCTTAGAATTACTGTACCGTCTATATCAGGAGTAGACAACCTTCGGCACAGGTAGCTTATACAGTACGAACGTGCAAGAGAGAGGGCAAAAACCTCATCTGTATGCCAGATGACCTCGTTCATAGCCAATGGCAGCCTGTTATTCATGGCAGTTAGATTTGTTCCACTACCCACATTCTCCAATCTCCGACCCGTGCCTTCTTTGAAGGATCAAAGATTTTTTGTTAATGAACTTGATCGGTAGATGTTTGATAGTAATGGTTTCAACTGAGCTGTGGATGTTTTCAGGATGGCGCTCTCATATACAATTACAATGACTTCATTATGGTAGGATTTTTTTTTATTTTTTTATTTTAGTATTCATGTTGTAGAAATAGAAAATGCCTCATCTGTTGGTGCTTATTTAGTGTCTTACTTTCCTATAGAAGAAAACAACAGTGAGGAAAACCAACCCTAAAGCAGCAACAGTGACATGTAGTCATTCTCCTCTCTGTGGGACTCACTCACTCATTTGTGCATAGAAATGTTTTAACCAATGTGCATAAAAATGTTTAACCTACACACAAAAGAAGATACATGAGTACACAGTGGAGAAATGACACATTCAAACTGGCCAATTTACTTGGAAGGTTAGTGAATCACAATCATTCAAAATTGACATGCGCATGAATAGGCAATCAGCATCGTATGACGCCCACATTTCTAACATTCAATTATTCACTTAATTTGCCGACTTTTTTCCCCCACAATAACAATAAACCAGCAGTCCAAATTTTGTTAAAATGAAATTATTATTTCACTTTTTACTTTTAAACGCATTCGATTATATTTCATATATTAATTGTACAATTGTACCACTTATTGTTATTTACTTAGGTCAAAAGTACAAATTATTAGTCAATATGGTATATTTGTATTATTACTTACCTCATGCGTACCGAATCGGTCTGTTAAATATGGCTGTGTGAATACTTAGTACAATAAAGTAAATGAAGCAGACTGAAAGCAAACTGATGTTCTTTCTGTTTCAGTTAATTAAAAAATTTGGCCAATCCATTTAATTAACCGTTTTAAATGTCACCTTCTATTAAATCCTTTTTTCAATGAATGAGATTTTAATATACAATGCATTCATTCAAAGGTGTGTGCTTACATTAAGACAGCCGGGAGTTTATTATTTCTGCATCCATTGCTCGCAGATTAACAACAAATTCAGGTAAGACACTATTGATGAATCCCAGATTTGTGCGTAAAATGCTCAGATGTTTGTGCATGATTGTGAATGAGGCCCTATTTGAGGCTCCATCTCTGACAATGTTACTCACCTCCTTGTCAGGGTGCTTCTGCTTTAGCTCCTTCAGGATCTTGGCCATGTCTCTCCGGGTCTCCTCCTCATCCAGATCCTTCTCATCTATATCCAAACCCAGCGGCCCATCCAGGAAGTCAACACCATGGGAGTTCAGCATCTTGCCATCCATCTCAATGTCCACCTTAAATAATGGGAAAGAAAAGCATTTTGACCGTGTATTTGAAGCTTTGAAAAATCAAGGCAAAAACATCTGTGGTGCCATCTTGGAGGTTTATTGAGAAGTGGGCGTGGCCGGTAACAAGCAAGCAAACAGGTTTTGTTAAATAAGAAATGGATGTGTGGCTAAAGGCAGATGCTGACAATATGTCAGCTATTTGTTCCCTGCTCTGCTATTCACTGAAGGCCTGTTCTCCTTTGAGGATAGTTTTGTTTAGCTCTTTAAGTACGATGGCACTTTAAATCTTGGAGATGATTAGGCTTTCCTCTGGGGACTACGTTGGGTTTGATTCAGTGATTTCTTATAGCCCCTTGGTTGAGATTGAAAGTGCTCTTCATGTACTAACAGAGCACTGATTCCTAATCATTTAAAGAGACGGATCTTTGGAATAAGCAACACTGAGAGACTCTAAACAAGTGTACCCTGCACCACAGTCACGGAAATTTAATTAGAAACGTGCAATGCACGGGAGGCCACACAAAGCAGATAATAATCAAAACAGGAAATTAAAAAGTGACAATCCTTAAGAAGTATCTGTGTGTGTTCGCAGCAATATGCTTCATGACATGAGTTTGCTTGGCAGAAGTCCAGTTAGGAACACAAATGATTGTTTGGTATAGACGTTACTCCTGAACATCCTCCCACCTACACGGAGCACCGACTCTGCTTATCTGCAGCACGTTTGGATGATGGCAGCTCAATTAATATCGACTGGTCCGCTGTTCTCCAACTGACAGGCCTTTGGGAAGGAAAGCTCCCAGCATCACTGGTGTTTTTAGACACTAATGGAGGATGTTTTGCCTCGATAATGCTTAGAAATATTCCATTATTAAATTGTTAGAATTTCATCATCACGGAGTGATTTAAGAGAGAGAAGCATTTTCCTTGTTGACGGTATTTACTTTTTCCTGGATACCCTTTTTCCAATAAATAGAAATCTAAATATTTAAGCATGTTTGATTCAGATTAGAGGATTAGAAATTACATTCGTACCAGACATAAGGATGATAGGACAAAGGATTTTATCATGGATCATTACAAAAATACGATGATCAGCAAATCATATGGTCTCCCTGCATGAATAATATATTTAAACATTTACTTTTCTTTTTTTTTTAAGCAGGGTCACATAATGAGCTAAACAGATTATCCAAGTGAGAACATTTTAAAGATAAAAGCAGTCTCTGAAGTCACTGTTGTAGGAAGCTTTTATGATTGTGTGGATATTTAATTGTTCTTCCAGCATCTGAGGGAAGCTGTGCTGCAGCAGCAATGGGGGCAGTACTAATACATAGTGTTATTGTAGTAGTGGTATTAGGTAGTAGTCATAGTAATTCCTACCTTGGAAGGAAGTGGACGGTCTCCCTCCGTCTCGATGATCATGCCACGCTGCTTGCCAGTGCGGTAGCGCTTGTACACATACTTGTAGAAGAGCAGGCGACGGTCGGCGACCCAGGCGAACAGCACGCAGATAGGGAAGAAGAAGAACGTGAGCAGGCCCTCCCAAACCTGCACGACGCCGGGCGAGATCACGGACAGGATCAGGTAGAGCCAGATGTAGGCGAAGATACTCCAGGTGGCCGTGACGAAGAAGACGCGGAGGTGCTTGACCCGCCGTGTCTCGCCATCAGGAACCACGTACACGCACAGTCCGATGATGACAAACATGTTGAACGCCGCGGAGCCCACGATGGTGGAGGGGCCCAGGGTGCCGGCATGGAACCCGTGACCTATCACCTCTATGACGGAAAGCAGGATCTCAGGAGCCGAGGAGCCCAGAGCCATGAGGGTGAGATTGGAGACGGTCTCGTTCCAGATCCGGACGGTGGTGGTGGTGGTTTCCCCGTTGGGTTTCTTGATGGTGATCTCCTTCTCCTGTGACGTGATTACCTCTATGGATGCCATGAAACGGTCTGCGATGATGGACACTCCCAGGAACATGTAGACCAGAGCCACAAAATAAACTGTGGCCCGGGCCACTTTGTCTCCAAATGAAGGGTTTTGGGGCTCCCAGATAGGAAGGACCACCCCCTTTGCGCATGGCTCGGCCTCTGCACATCCAGTTTTATTAGTGGACACCGCCGACACAGAGCCACCCAGGTTCTGCCCAGGGGGTGCGCCGGCCAATGAGGGATGGAACTCGAGGAGGAGGATCACCGTGACGACTGCTAGCCTCAGGGCAGGGGACGTGAGGGAGGTATGGTCCCAGCAAGCCATGGTGACGCCCAAACCAGCACTGTGAGGTGACGATTAATGGGAAGGTTGAACCTTTGGAAAGAAGAGAGGAAAGGAATTCAGATTAGACCTTCAAAGACCAAATAAATGTTGGATAACAGGGTTTAGATTTGATTCTCAACTTGACTCAAACATTCTCAAATCTACATAATTATGTAGTTATTTTAGCGTCCTTTGAATCCATTTATTGCAATTAAATCACAAGGCATTTGTTTATTTGAGGTTCAAACCGCTGTAGTAAACCAGCATATGTGTCTTAGTGAATATATCTCGATGAAATTCACTGGATGATGTTAGGAACCCAGACAGGACGGCGTTTCACAGTGTATCTGGGACATCAGCCATGACTGATGAAACATTGTTGGTGTCTAAAATAAGCCCCTCCCCCTCATTCAGTGCATTGAGCAAATACACAAATAAACACGAATGATCCCACAGCTAAACACTTTATTTGGGGTCAAACTGGCACAAATAAAGTGAGCAAAAGTGTGAACACGACATAATGTCGCCTCTGCAGACTTGTGAGCGAGGTGGTTGCTCACTTAGATGGAGGAAGAATCTCCAAGACAACACCACAACATAAAAAATGAATGTTGTAATGTTGCGTGGGGGCGTCTGAAGCCATTTAGGGGGCAGCGAGTTCAAACAACCACGCCAAAGACAAACTCCGGTTCCTGAGCTCAGCTCTATAGATTTCCAAGGAGCAGCTTCTGAAATCTCCCTGCCACATTCCTGCAGCAGTAATACCCTGCTGTTCCTCCTGCAGCCCCGCCAGGAGTGGCTCTCTCTGATAACAGGCCGGTTGACTCCTGTCAACAACGCCGGCTCCTAAATTAGGTTACTGTGATCAGACGGCTTTGAAGCCAGACAGCCATCACTGGAAGGTAATTTTATTCCAAATTGTATTTTTAAAACTGGCTGTTGAGATAACGAAATGCTGCTGGAGAAATTAGGGTTGCAAACACCCAAACAATGACCTGTAATATTTACCACAAACCTGCATAAATCCTCTCACAGTAACTAATCATTGCGTCGCTTCTTCCAACTGTGCTAAACCATTTTCATGTATATTCAATTGAACTCCTGTCATCCAGTTCTTCATTCGTGGGTTCATTACGTGCATTATGGTCTGATACAGTGGTTGTAGACATTAGTAAAATGGTGGAAGCACCAAAACCTTTAATTGCATGTCACATTATGGTTGTAAAAAAAACCAACAACACTGTTTTAACAGCATTGTAAGTGCAGTAGGGAAGGGCTTTACTAGGCCACAATCTGAGAGACCACAACATCCCAGCACTGAGACTTCACATCAGTCATTCAGTTTCTATGTGATTGCTTCCACACACGTGCACACGTGCACACACTTCCTCTCCAAAGGAAAATAACAAATACTCCTTTCAGAGCTGCCAGTTATGGAAAACCAGGCAGATACTGAATGTGTCGTTTACATGGTACTCTGAACATGAAAGGTTTGCATTTTTGGATCACATTACATGTGTCCATTAGCAGAGAATATGAGTGGGCCAATAGAGGGGCTGTCCACGACCAAAGACATTCTTTGTCATGGACATTATAGACCTGCATTTCTAAAGCGCTTTAAAGCGTTACGTTTACACTACATTCAGTCTATTGACCCATTCACTCACACATCCATACACTGATGGCAGAGGAGCTGCCTGCCCATCAGGATTTTATCAAATCCAACTCATTCTCACACATTCACACGCCGATGGCACAGCCTTCGGGGCCAATTTGGGGTTCAGCATCTTGCCCAAGGACACGTGGGCATGGGGACTGGAGGAGGCGGGAACCATCCAATTGGAGGCCGACTCGCTCTACCTCTTAGCCACAGCCACCCCACACTTTTTGTTAAAAGAATTTGTCCGTAAACGAATAAATTCACCCAAGGAGGAGATCGGAGACCGAAGTAAAGTCGACGTCTGACTTTAATCTTGTTCAAGAGGAGCAGTTACAATGCAACAACGTGTGAGGATGCTACAGAGGAAGTGCTCAAATCATTGTTGTGACTTGAGTCTTTTAAAGGCACAGGAGATAACGCGTCACTGACAGTTAATCTTCATGTAGAACAAGACATCATGACTACCAGGCCTCTGATAACATTTAGGTCAGCAATGGGGATACTAAAGTAATAAACAGTTCAACACATAAAGCTGTAACCTGAACAAAGAAAAGTTTAAGACATGAGGTGAGGTCTGATCGTAGCACTGTTGCTCTTGAAGTACTACTTTACTCAGATGAGGATCTAACACTTGTTCTATTTTTAGCTCTTACTTTATCGGCAATGATACGTTGTGGTTTCTTTGTTTCCTTCTTTTGAAAAATGTACTTATTGTAAGTCGCTTTGGACAAAAGCGTCTGCTAAATTACCTAAATGTAAATGTAATGAGGTTATATAAAATTCTTATAACACTTTTGTCAACATGACTAATTCATTTAATCCACAGATCTGTAAAAGTGTTTCCCCACAAATAAAAATGAAAAGTGGCTGCACAGTTGGGGTTTTGTCTCTGTATTAGATTTAAAAATGCAACATTGTTTTATAATTAAAACAAACATTGACAGGTAGTACAGTAATATATTATGACTGCATTTTTACAACCCTGTCTGCCAAAATGTCAGACGAGAAAGTCTAACGCAACCACTAATTGGCAGGTTGAAGGATTTAAAAGGAATCTTTGCTGAACATGTGCATTCCTATAGTCAGGTTAGGGGTGAGACCCGCTTCTGCTGTACAGATCATCTTCCCACCTTTCTCTAAGGGGGAAAAAAAAAACATTCACATCATCAATATCTGTCTGGCCAGCACACAGGATGTCACTCGCCTCTTTCCTCATCCTCACATCTGTGGCACTTTTAGTGAAAGCACCATTGGACACACAAATAACAATCCTTTTAATCCGGGATCAATAAGAAGAACCAGGACCCGAAACAAAGATCAGTTAAGATCGCTCCTCAAACCAGCTTCTTCCACATCCCTGCATGCCTACATAAATTTCTGATAATTAATTGTTCACACTTTGACATGCAGATGCAGCACAATTCAGCTGGCATCAATAGTTACATCAGTGCTTTTCCTGTTTTACAGTACATGCGGCGAGGCTCTGGAGCCGGATGGCTCTCACACTCTGTAAAGCTACATGAGTGACCCGGCCGTTATTGATCTGAAAACCTGAAGACTGTCTGTCTTTTTGACGGACTGGAGGCCTTGGATCACAGGTCACCGAGCGGTGCACCGGTGCAGAAGGAGCGCCTGCTGCAGGGTTTCCTCGTCTGTCCGAGGATAATATGAAAAAACATGAATCTGCTTCATGTGTGTTGTCGTGAAAAGTATTGTGTGTAATATTCACAATATCATCCCGATGCTCATCAAAATATGCTTAAAACTCTTAAAATTGCACTTAAATATACTGGAATCACTTCTTATTTTGCTCAGAAACATATTGTGTCAAATAAAAGATGCATATTTGTTTTGTTTTTGGTGATGATATTTACGATTATTCCGATAATGAAAATTCACCAATATTAAAGTCCCAGTCGGCAACATTTTTTTTATCATATTCACTGAAGCAGACACTACGCTCCGATAGAACAACATAAATCATCCGGTTTTAGAAAAAAAAAGCTGCCTCTACGTGCACGTAGAGCCTGTTGTTTTGCAAAGATCCGACAGAGCCCGGATCATCCTGTCCAATCAGCACGCAGGACTGTGTTCTGTTCCTCCCCCCTCGGGTCGTTCCACTATCACAGGGGGGAGGCGGAGGGAAGTAGCAACAATCTTCCAATTCCTCGACTAAAAACTGAAACGAGGAGGTCCAAAACAACCAAGGAAAAGAAAACAAGGAAAAAAAGAAAGATTGCGACGGTGCCCATGATAAAACCAGAGTCAACATCGGACCCGGCGTGGCGTGATCTAAGGGATTTCAAAGTTTTCAAGTCGAGGGGAAGGAGCTCGGTGGTCGTGGGGGAGGAACGTGAGAGTTGTAAACATTCTCTGACAGAGCGCCCTCCATCTGCCGGACTCGCCGACTGGGACTTTAACATATTGTGAGTGTTTCATCCCGATGCCGTCACTAGTTGAACACAGCGTTGACACGGAGCGAACAGCTGGCAGACCGGGAGGAGATATTCACTTCATTTGACAAAAAAGTGTATTGCATTTAAATACGCCTTGGCTACACCTTATCACAATAAAAGAATAAAAATGATGATGATGAGAACTTTTAAACCCTCTCTGTCAAAATAATGCATCTGCTGTCCCGGGGATGTAGTCAATATGAATGATCATTCAATATAATACACATGCTGGAGAAAGTATGTTGTATGTTGCTGACAGCTACTTGCTGCATAAATCAGTTAGTGTGCAACGAATAATCAGTCCAACTGTGGCGGAATTACAGTCCATATTTAGGCTGAGTGGGAGATGTGTTCAGTTTGACCGGCCTCAGCTGTGCTGTGAGAGCTCTTTGCTCCGATGTTAAGAAAATCAATTCCAAACGAAATTACATATCTACTTAATTAAACTTGAATTCAGCGCGCTTATAACCAGACCTTTTCCTCCGGGGTAATGTGATCCAGAAGCTCTCTGCCTCCTTGTGCGGCCGCACAAGGCTTTGCCTGGCATTTCCAAGGGATCAATAATTCAGTGTGCTTTGGGATTTGTTTTTTTTCACTTAAGGATGTCATTTTTCGAACTGGCCGATGGCTAAAGAGCATGCTCCCTCTATGCCAGCTGTTCTCTCTTGTGTGTTTTCCATTGTTTCTCTGCATCGGTGGATGCCCAGGGTGAAATCTAAGAAAATAGAAACCACTGGAGCAGTAAATATATTTCTGATGCGTTTTTATTTTAATAATTTAAGGAGATTTTGTTGGAGGACAAGTTAAACAGAAATGTATGAATGATGTATAAAATTGCATCATTAACAGGGAGATGATGTAAACACAGCGTCCTAATTAAATGTAAAGATGGTGGGTAAACGGGTCTTGCTGTGACTCATAACGTCAACACCAGCATGTCTTCAGATCAAAGACAGAAGCACATTAAAAGGAGACGTTGGGGTCTAACAACGTCAACCGCAGGAAGAAAACAGGCAAATTATACCGTCACGCTGGAAGATCTTTGTGTATCTCAGCTCCTCCAAACAGAAGCTAATATGACAATATACATTTTCACAGCTGGAGGCAAGCTTCAAGTTATTTCATATGGTGAATGTGGCATGATTGAAGATATTGCATTCAAAGACGAGAAGGAATAGTTTCGGTAACACATTTATTGGCTTTCTAGCCAGGAGTTAAGATCAAATCTGAGTAGACAATACAGATGAATTGCTAAATATTAACCGATATTAACCAATCAACTGGGGAATGCCCCAGTTGATTTCTGATATCAAGACAATTATTTTTTGTATTACACGTTTTAAAAAATATTCAAATGAAGCGTTAAGTTATTAAATTTATGGAAATGTGTATACATTTCAAGAACAGGAATCTGAGCATTGGATGAAGCCAGGTTCAAAATTCTTCTTTCATGCTGTTATCGTATCAGCGTTGTGATGGGGCGGCTTCGTCACTGACTGGGCAACAGCGCACGCACACACACACGCGCACACACACTCACTGGCGGCGGGCGGCGCACACACGCCATTCATTCCCTCCATATCCATACCCTCCTTCCGTGATTTCTTAAGACACTCCGTAATAATTCATCTCTTTCCCCGCATCGATATTAGTAGCACAGTCAATATTAGTTGTGCACACATTTTCGAGTTACTAAAGGTCTAAAGGCCTGATTATGCTTCCGCGTAGTGATCACGCAACGGCCACGCAGTTGCTTGGAGACCGTGATGGTTCTGCGTTGGGTTTACGTGTCGAAATGCAATTCAATGCCACACCGGTAAAGGGCGCTATGTTTTTTGTAAAGACTAACCGACCGAGCGAGACTCT
The DNA here is from genome assembly GCF_963514095.1 of Eutrigla gurnardus. NCBI lineage: Eukaryota > Metazoa > Chordata > Actinopteri > Perciformes > Triglidae > Eutrigla > Eutrigla gurnardus. Next base: position 22,391,038 of record NC_139925.1, read on the forward strand.
TGACGTATATCGTCGTTAGCCTCGTTATAGCGTATGTGTTTACTTTCCGGCTTTAAACATCCACAATTTTGAACTTGGTGTTTTATTTCTTTGTGCAAAAGCGACAAGGTGCAAACAATAAAACGAGGTGAAAACAATAAAAGTAGCCTTTTAAAAGTTTAAATGGCGGTGTTTATGAGTGAAACCGGATAGCGGTCTCCAGCGGGTTAGCGGACCAATCACAGCCAATGCCGCTGCGTTGGTGTTGCGTTGCTGTTGCGTCGCCTCGACGCGTGTCTAGGATTTTTGGGAGGTACACGTCAGGCCCTTGCGTTGGACGTAAGGGGGGTCCGCAAGGACGTAAGGGGTCCACAAGCCCCCTTGCGTTGTGTCGACGCGGAAGCATAACTTGGGCTTTACTCACCACGCTCTCAGGACGCCGTGCCCTCAACCTGCTGCTTATTCCGGAGTACGATGGGCGAAACGGGGGCAACAGACACGTCCAGTTAATAGGGCACACTTGCGCACTATTTAAAATATTATTATTTATTGGTATTTGTGTGAAAATGTATGTGTTTTTCTTGTCTGGAAAAAGTTAAAGGAATATTTTGCAAGATAAAGGAATACTGGTGACATTTTTGCAAAACACGTACGTAGTGTTTTTCTTTTGTTTTCATATTTTTGAAGTATCCATTCACTTTGTATTGCAGTGTTTACACATTGGGAGGCTGGCTCAAATAAATATACCATCACCTGATTCCAGACTACGCCATTTTATTTTAAGTTTGAGAAGAACCCCGCCACAAGCGTCAAAATATTTTTACAAAGGACATATTTGATATCTCGTTGTAGTCTTTATTGCTCATTATCCTCATTTGTTTTCTCTCCAATCAAACCACAGACTGTAGTGAACATAGTCATCGTGACGGCATCATTGGTTTATGGACTGCGGTTTTCAAGCCTTGAATTCAGCTTTTTGGCCTTCACGATCTTGGAATTTATGCAACCAGAAGTAACAATATTTGAACTGAGGAGGAGTCATGGGTGGATCTGAAAAAAACATGGAGCAGAGCAGCACCCTTACTGGATCTGGATTCTTCTGGATTCTGGTGTGAAGCTATTGGTCTCTTCCCCTCTTAGACCAATATACTAAATGAGCATCATGCTGTATTGAATAACACTTACAACCTGAGGTTGAGAACATAATGTTCTACATAACTACTGAGATAATAAATCAAGTGAGAAGTAGGGTCATTTTCTAATAGATTTCCATGCGATCGGACTACTTTTTTGCAACCAGAGGAGTCGCCCCCTGATGGCCAGTAGAGAGAATGCAAGTCCAAGGCACTTGGCTTCACTTTTCAGAACTGGAGGTTGCCGCCTGACTCAAACTTTATTGCTGACATTTTGATGGACCTGCGATCCTGAACAGGATAAACGACAACGTCACACAAACACATTGAGGTTGTTTTCTGACTGTTTAGATTTTCCCCAGATGTTTTAAGAATTAAAATCAGTACGCCATCACTAGCAAGACTTCCTTCTATCACACCTGCACCCATTTGCATCATCTCATCATTACTACGAGTAAAAACTTGTTTGAAAGGTTGAGGTTTTAATATAAAGTACTGTATTACTGTACTGTAACTGTATTTTATGTCAGCACAGTAACTAAACAACTTATGATATTCACCCAGAGTCCAACCAACTTAAAAGTTCATCCTCGCAGACAAAACGACTCTGAGGAACATTGTTTTACAATTTGCTTCATACTTTATGAGGAGATTTGCCTTCAGATTATTTCAGATCATTATCTGTTCTGTTTAGAGCTTTTCTAAACAGAACGATAAAGGAGAAACTGATGTCTAGTACCAGCACAAAAGTTAAGGGTGTCTGTCATTAATACTAGAGAGGCTTAGTCGCTGAACAGTGGCTGCTATTTTGGATTTTATTCTTTAACTATCAGGTTTCAGAACATCCCGCCATGAGTGTTATGACCTCAAAAACTTGGCTCCATTTCAGGAGGAACACAACATGAGACAATGCAGCTTCAGACGAAAAAAAGGCACAAACTCGACCATTGAATCCTCCCCAGAGGCACAAACAAAAGCACAATACATAAATTTAAGACAACCAAAAGCACGTTCTGGCATGAGAGGGCAAGCTGCTCCCTATCTGCCCCAATACTGTCATTCCACGGGAGCCTCCGAAGGCAGCACCCAAAGGTGCCAAGAAGGCAGACCGGCGGAGAAAAGAAAGACAGAAGAAGACAGGGGTTTCACGTTCTGCATAAGCTTGATAACAGACTGAATCAAGAAGGGAAGCTACAATTATTTTAAGTGACACAACTGGTAGACTGGTCTGAACAATGCCCACAAAATTAAACCTGTGTGTTTAGGAGAGACAGCCGGTCCAAGATGCAACTCCATAGAGAGCACAAGAGGAGGGATGTCAAAAGATAGACAGACTGAGGGACAGTGATGTAAAATAGGAAACGAGTAACGCCCGGTTCAGCCGACACAACATCAACCTGTTCGTATCTCGACGTCTGTGACGAGTGACACAGGCGACAAGCAAAGGTTTTCTATCATGTGATGTGTCAAAGTGGACGACAACCAACAACGCATCACAACCTCATGACAGAAAGTCTAGCATGTTTCATTTGTCTTTTCTCGCCTTCCACATCATGTTCCGTCATGGCCGTCACTTTGACCAATAGGAGCACATCGTGATCTGTCAACAACTGTAAACGACTGTAGACGATGGCGAAGAGAAAAAAGGAACAATGTTGTTGTGAAATGGAGGAAGCATTTACGTAACTATGGCAACAACAGCCCTGCCTCTTTGATGTTTCCTCGAGGGACTATCACAAGCTGGAGAGAAGCAGCAGATGTACTTCAGTAACCCGGAGAGCAGGCTTGACATCGCACACGTGGGGAAAGACGAGCAGCCACGATTGGTCGGGGGACCCGAAGTGTAGTCTGTCATGTCTCTGGGCCAAGTCGCAAGTCACGACAAGACTTTGTGACTCTGTAATCCTAATCTGACGTAACGACACATATATCATGTAGTCTGAACCAGACATAATACGTCTTGAGGAAAAGAGAACAAGAGAAAGATGGATGGGAAAGAGAGGCAGAACCTAATATAGTCTCACCTCCCCTTAAAAACACAAAAGGGATATTCCACTGTAACGTTGGTGTGGAAGAAGGGCCGACTATGCGCGCACACACACACACACACACACACACACACACACACACACACACACACACACACACAAGCCCTTAACACAACTGAAGATTAATGGTCTGCATTTACCGTCATTACAGTGATGTTGAGCTCTTTTGGCCTGGATGTGCCTTGCAGTCAATCCTCGAGCCAAGATGCCTCGTCATATTATTACACTTGGACTGGAGGAAATGATCGGACTGGCACTGTAACACTCAGGGCTATTTCCTACTGTCTGTCAGTCTGTCTGTCCGTCGATGTGATCTCCACCTGGGACGTGACCAGGGATGTAAGCGATGATGAGATGGGGAACAAACTGGATTTTTAAAAAAAAAAACGATCATGAGAAAACTTAGTTAAAGTGAGTTAATTCATGGGAGCAGAATTAGCCGAAGAAAAGCAATCATCCTCAAACTAAGCACTTTTAAATGCTCCGTCTTCCAGGGCTGGCTGCTCTAATCACTGTAAATGGCATTTTTCTCAGAATTCAACATGTTTCCTGCCACGGGCAACCTGTCAGCCTCATGAGGGTTTCTTGGTCTCTATTATTCAAAGAAACCTTGACAAGCACGTTCTCACTTCCAAATCCGAATAAAATACTAACACTTGGTCAGTGGCCCTACAAGCTCTGAGGCTCTATGTTCCCCTCTAGCATCAGTTATGGACGTACCAGGGAGGTATGTAATTTTCCGCTCATTACTTGCATAGTCTTTTAAATATAAACCTCCATGTTCAAAGGAAACGTTCAGTTTCTGCTTGATAAATTCATACATTGGTTCTTCAAACGTTTGTTCGATTAGGTTTTAGCTTTACTAGGTTTAGGGATATGATGATGGGTTGGTTTCAAATAAGTACATTTGTTGCATACCTTGGTGTTAGTTAAGTACATAACGTGTGTGACAAAAGTACAGTAAAATAAGACTTGGTTTCACACATGGACATGAACAGAGGTCTCCTGGGTGAAAGTCTGTTTGTTTGACACATCGATCCACCAGACCTCGTCCCTAAGCAGACTCACTCTCTCTCTCTTTATACTACATCAGCTGCTCTGAGTGACAATAATGTTCTGGCTGTATTTACATTGGAGTTAGTGTAAAGACCAGAGAGTCTCATACAGACACTGAAGGGTTCCTTGGTGTCGCTAACAGATGCCGAGGGACACTGACCAACATGTTGGGAATGAGAATGGATTTGGTCAACATATCTACACTTAAATTTGCATTAATCTATGCAACGAGTTTGTGTTATATGACAAACACAGATATAATTATCAGTACCGAGCGTTTTAGCATCTTTCAGCTCATTGATAAAGCCTCATTATTCACCTGATAGACAGAGTTAGCATCTTGCTGCATAACAGAGTGAAGAATTTAGCAGCTAAAGACATAGTTGTGTCCTTCAGAAGTCGGTGGAGACCAAAGCGGAGCAAGAAGACATCAGAGTGCTAATGTGGATGTAGTTAACTGTTTTTTTTAACATATTTCCTGTATCCAAGATGACAATATGTCACTTTGTATTTACAGCTTATATCCATCTTTTTTATTTATCAGCAAACAACAAACATCGGCGTGTTTCCTTAAACTTGGGGCCTAAAGACAGAAGGGCTCTGAGACAAACAACATCTCACGGAGAGGACACAATGGAAATACTTTGCGTCCAGTTAGTCACATGTATCAAAGTAGTAGTACATGTATATATATTTGGAGACAACTGGTAGCCTCTGTGTCATCCTGGAAGTATCACTCTACTGCTGCTGTTAGCCCATATTTCCTGTAAACATTGTTCATGCAGGACAAGTTGCCACTTACTCTGTATATCAGGATTAAATACATGGCAATTACTGATTAAAGAGCTGATTAAAGGACATTTCTGCCACCAAGTCTTAGACCCAGTATAACATGCAGGATCAAAGGCAGCATAGTGGCCAATAAAGGCAGCCAATCATCTGATTTGTTCCTAAGATGTACATGACAATGATGTAGTTGTGTTACTGTAATGTAAAAACACAGTCGTAAAATTGAATCTGTTGGTTTCTTGCTGAACGAGACAAAGTGTCCATTTTTGTTGTTTCTCTTGCCATAACTTATTTTTCTGTTAACCACTACAGTTAGCTTTAGGCAACGAAATGAATGTCAGGTTTAGGCAACAAAACCTCTTAGTCATGTTTAGGAAAACCGGCAAGAAAGTGTCATTTCACAACAACACTTTGGGACATGCGGTGTCCAACACCGGTCTCGTGTTGAAGGTCCTGTATTGTTGGACCAATAAGTTGTCTTTCTCAACAACTGATTCTATGTCACTAGCTCTGACCATTGCATAATCACGTGGACATGTTTAATGCATGTGTCCACCATGGGACAAAGAATCCTAATTTACTTTCCAATGTCATTGTTTTCATGCTGAGAGACACAAAATAAATGGACAATCAGTGTCCCTGTACATGAAACCAATATATTACATTTCATGATAATTTCAAACCGGCCCTGAGACTGGGCTGGAAGTACACCCACATATTAACCACATCAATTCTTATTGAAAATGGGGTCAAACATATCATCCAATCAGAAGTTACAATTACAAGCCCCCAACCCTGAACAGTCAGTTGGCAGGGAACCAATCAATCTGCTTACTGATTTCTAATAGATTAACTCTTTCCTCAGGATTTTACACTGGCACCTATTATTGTATAAGCTGTGATGTACACATTGTATCAGCATATACAGTCATTCAAGTTGTTTTCAAAAAAATGTAGCCGTATTTGAATATGAAAATACAGGCAAAATACAAGGTTAAAGGTTATAACTGGATTAGAAAAACTGCATTCATTCAAAGGACTGGCTGAATCACTGCAGAGTCAGCAGTCCTTTTGCATTTTCTCCCGATTTTTCTCTTTACATTAGCAGGAGTGACACCTGCCCTGTTGTTGCCACGAAAGAACCCTGTTTACTGTAAATAATGAAGGGTCCCGTTCACAGAAAGACGCTGAACAACTTTTTTGGAGTGTGGGAACCTAAAATCTGTTTAAACCAATTGTGTTCTTGAAAAGAAAAATCTTTATACTATTATTACTTTGGAGGGGGGTATTTGTTGTAATTAACTAATCAACTATTCCAGTGTCTTATGTAAAACGGAGAAACGTAAACATTTTAACAGAAAAAATAAGTACATCATCTTGATGGAAATTTCTGGTAATGCTAGAAAAATAACCCCAAAAAAACTGAGAAAAGAGACAATGTAGGATTTTTTTTATTTTTTTGCAATTGATGATGGTGAATTTCCATTATCGGGAAAAAAAACTTCAATTGAGTAGGGCTGGGCGATATGGCAAATCATATAATCATGATTTTTGTTCCCCATATTGATCGACATTGATATTTATTGTGATATATACTTTGATAATGCTGCCAGTTTGAAGATAATAAAGCCTGAAACCTGAAGAAACTTGAAATGTTAAAATGTGCAAAAAGAATTTATCTGCATTAACGAAGCAACTCAAGTCTGCCTTGTAACATATTAAAATAATAAATAAAATAAATAAATAAAAGCTGTGACTACAATCACATTATTTTTGGCAGGGCAGCAAACATCTCAAATTTTGGTAGAGGTTCGCAACTGAGGAAAAGTAAACAAGCGGATCACAAAGGACCTGGCCTATTTAACTACAACTGAGATCAAATAATGTTTAAAGAAAATATGTTGTGTACTGGTTTTACAACTCTGAAGTGTTTTAGAGGTAGGAATCTGAGTTAAAGTACAAAATTACATAAAGTCAACAGTTAACTGTGCTTAAGAAAACACTGCGGCTCGACCATCGATGGTGGTGGCAAAGGATCTCACATCTGATCTAAAATCAGTTCTCCACGGCACACTTCGTATGATGAGGCAGTGCAGTTTGGGAAACGTATTTCCTGCCTGGAAGTTCGTACCTGCAGAGTTCGTCTCATCATTGGAGGACAACACTTGTTCACGTTCACCTTCGCTGTCGTGCTCCTCACCTGAGTTTCTAGCTGTGGTTTCTCCAACCTTCTTTCTGCAAACTCGTCCTTACCGCCGTTAAACAAACATTGCTTTGCTGTGGGAAATGGGCGTGTACTTTGATGTGCTCGCCAAAAACTGCAGACCGACTGGCTATCAAGTAAATATGTACAAGACTCGTCACCGAACAGAAATGTTGATCGCGATGTTGGAGTGTTTAATCGCCCAGCCCGAATCACATGTGACTACAAAAGATGTCTAGCTCTCTATCATGGTAGACAAGCGACAAATGGAGCCTGATTTTTTTTTTTTTTTAATTAAAATGATTTATCCTTTATTCATGCAGGGAGAATTTAAGATTTACGATAATCTCATGTAAGATGTTTTTGATTACTTTTTATGAAAAAATATGTCCTATCTGTGACATATCATGAATCCCCATTATTTTTCCAGGATAATCGTGACATGACATTTTCATATCGCCCCATGCCTCATTCTAACCTCCAGCAGGATGACACTCAGCCTCCTCTCAGCCATTTACCACTGACTTATTTAATACATGTGACCCGGCGGTTGTCACACTGGAGCAGCTTCATGTCGGCAAAGTTGTGCTCCTCTGTGTGTGTGTGTGTGTGTGTGTGTGTGTGTGTGTGTGTGTGTGTGTGTGTAAGTGTGTGTGTGTGTAAGTGTGTGTCTGTGTGTGTTGTCCCTAACCAGGCCTGATCACTAATCGATCCAAACCCGCTGAGACGCCTAAATCTACAGCATCAGATATGGAAAAAAGCTCAATTTTTATTGGAAAACACATCACTTACAGTATATAAAGCGGAGCGGTTTTATTGTGATGCCTAAAATGCAGCCTCACCGCTGCATCACCACATCATCTTTCTGTCCCATCAATAACCAATTGCACCACCACTGGAAGGTAAAGACAGTAAAGACCTCTTGCTGCGTTTCACTTTTTTCATTGTGGTAGATAAATATTTCATCGTGTCCACGCAGCGGATGAGCTACAGTTCCTCTGTGTCCTCCCCAGAAAGCTGCGACTCAAGTCAGCTGGAAAGAGATTGCCTGCGAAGCCTCGATGGTACCTGCCTGACGTGCCAAGCGCTTCCTCTCAAGGCGACGCGTTTGTAGTGTCACATCAGGAGAATGAAAAGCTGCCTCCTCTAATACGCTACATTGAACTGGAGCTCTGCTGCTGTTCCGATCCCCCCTTGCAGAGCCCGGCAGCCGACACTTCTAATTCAGAAACAACGGCCACTCAACGAGGTTCTGCGCTGATGTGCAAAACAGCACTTGGCGCAAAGGATGGGGACGAGAAGAATTGCGCAAATGTGGCTCTCGAGAAGCTTTTTTTTTAACGCGTCTGGATCATTCGTCCTCTATCACCATCTCTAAAGGGGAAACGTGCTCTGCGCTGCGCATGTTTGTCAGCCAACTTCCACACTGAACGCCTATTTAAAAAAGGGTGCGAACGTGCTCTGCATCCGTAATTATTATTCATCTCGAAAGAAGCGAGGCAGGTCGGACTTAGACGTGTGGGAGGGTGAGGGGGAGCAGGGTGAATGCTTTAAAAAATACAGCCCCTGGAGGCAACGCAAGAATCCGGACCCTAAAGCAGCTTATTGGAAAACAAATTACAAACACCTTCCACCGCACCCGGTTTCGAAATCACCATAAAGCTCCGCGTCACAGAGGTGGAGGAGCGCCGTGGAGAGGAGCGTGGTGCGGGAGGATGAGGTGAGGAAACAGCATCCAGAGCCCTGCCGACGCATGGTGCTTTCAGGTCTCCATGAGGCGACCCTGCCCCCCTTTCCATCCCATTCACTCCACCTCCCTCAAAAAAAAAAAAAAAAAAAAACTTGCTTTCGCCCAGACAATGCGGCGAAAGACCCCCAGCATTCAACACCATCAACATCACTGTCCTCGCTGACAAACTGCACAATGTCCTTACCTTTTCCTTTTATCCGGAGCGTCCACAAGAGAGTCCGGGGTAGAAGCGGGAGCTGTGCCGGTAATAGCAGCGGGACAAGAAGTAAGAGGAGTAGTAGTAGTAGTAGTACTAGAGGTGAGCCAGTAGTGGGGAATGGTAATGGAGACGCAGGGAGCTCTTATACGCCAGCCGACGGCGGCGTATCCACCGACCGAGACGCACAAAAGCGAGGAAGAGGAGTCCGGATTCCCATGCACTGACAGCTCTTTATGTGTTGCTGCTGTTGCTTTTTCCGCTGTCGCCTACTCCTCGTTTCCACGCAGCGCGACCTGTATGATCGGATAACCGGAGCGCCGCTTCATCAGCAAACCCGCATTTGTTGGGACGAGGCGCGCAGCACGGCGGACTTCTTCCTCATTCTTCCCTTGCAGTTCCCCTTCTCGCTACAAGCGCGAGAGGAAGAGAGAGCGAGAGCGAGAGAGAGAGGGAGAGAGTGTGTGTGTGTGTATGTGTGTGTGTGCAGGTCTCTACTTCGTCTGTTCCCTCACACACCGACTGAGGATCAGCGCGCCCTCCTCCTCTTTCTCTTTCTCTCTCTCTCTCTCTCTCTCTCTCTCTCTCTCTCTCTCTCTCTCTCTCTCTCTCTCTCTCTCTCTCTCTCTCCCATGTTCGTGTGTGTCTGTGTATGCGCGCGCGTCTCTCTCTTCTGTCGCTGTGTGTGTCTTTTCACATACATCTCGCCCGTCTCTCTCCCTTCCTTCCTCCCTTCCTTCCTCCCTCACCACCTCTTTCGGGTTAATATCATCGATTCGTCTCATTAAAAAATAAATAGAGTCCAGAAATATGTCACGTCCGTCTCTGGCTGTCACAGTTTATCCATGTCTCTCTTTCAACTTCAAAAAAGCTTCATTGGCATGCCAGGTCACAAAACCACGTTGCCAAAAGTATTACTATTGATAGATGATTTATGCAAATCAATACAGGCTTTAAGACGAGATACACCAGGTAAAACATTTTCATGACAATTTTGAGTTTGCTGTATTTATTTTCCAAAACAATAACATTGTCTTATTTCAGACTAGTGGAAAGAAAGCATTTGTTTTACTATTTAAAACATTTATTTTACTTCAACCAGTCAAATATAACATTTATAACATTTGTAATGCAAAATAATAATTGTCTTTATGTCAACTGGATGAATGCATTCATATATATATATATATATATATATATATATGCATATTTGTCTACGTAATTAGGAGCCTACTTTTTACTTTTGGTGTCAGGTATGATACTTCTATACATTATTTACTTAAAGCAACATTTAGAACATTTACTTGTAACATAGTACTTCTATACTCTGGTATAAGTACTTTTACTTCTGAGTAATTCCTTCATCTCTGTAACATTCAAAGTGTTGAATTAAACTATGACACGTTTATTTTAATATATTTCCGTCTGTAGGTTCTACTACATTCACCAAAAGTTACTATAAAAAAAATCGAATTTGCATATTTAAAGACTATATTAGAAAAGCTGTAATACAGACAATAATGATCTTAATGTCAGTAATCAACTTTAGAAGTTTCATGGTGAAATCTATTAGTTGAATATTGTACCTGTAGTGTCTTCACTACATGTATGTAAACTTACAATTCATATTGATTGATTGATTGATTGAAATTTTATTTCGAACATGAAAAAAAAAAAAAAAAAAAAAAAAATTGTCACAGAAAATAACAGAAATAGAAATAGAAAGCATAATTAGATACATGAATGACAAACATTTGCTGAAAAGAAAAGCATGTTCGAAATGGAGTGGGAAGAAGTTTGCACTTATCTAATCCCACCCCTTTTCCATCCCTCATTTTAGTTAAGCTTCCTTAGTCATAATAATTATTAATAATATTTATTTATTTATATTTAATATTAATATGTATTATTACTTATTATATATATATATATATATATATATATTCTTAATGTATCCAAAATATAATATAATATATATACTTTATGTAAATAAAATGTATTACTTATATGTTCATATCAAATATATACTATAATAATAACTGTAGTATAATATATATAATATAGTATAGTATATATAATAACTGTAATACTTTCCTAAAAAATAAATACAAAAAACAGATACAAAATTAATAAATAACAAACTAATAAATAAACAATTAACACCCAATGATCATCAAACACCCTCATCCCTGTACCTTTCGAGAATCATTTCCTTTAACCTCTTTTTAAATACTTTTATGTTTGGACATTGCTTGAGCTCTTCTTTCAAACTATTCCATAGTTTTACACCACAGACAGAAATACAAAAACGTTTTCTGGTTGTACGCACCTTTCGCAATTTAAATTTAAACAGTCCCCGTAAGAAATAACTCCCTTCTCTTTGGGTGAACATTCCTTGAATCTTTGCTGGTAGTTTGTTATTTTTTGCTTTAAACATTAATTGTGCTGTTTGAAATTCAACCAGATCTGTCAATTTGAGTATTTCTGACTGTATGAATAATGAGTTTGTATGATCCCTATAACCAGCATTGAAAATGGTCCGTATAGCTCTTTTCTGCAGAATAAACAGTGAATGTAATGTACTTTTGTAATTATTGCCCCAAACCTCTACACAGTAACTTAAATAAGGTGAAACCAGTGAACAATAGAGAATGTGTAGTGATTTAAGATCCAGAACCTGTTTAGCTTTATATAATACTGCAATGCTTCTCGACACCTTGGAGTGTATATGTTTTATGTGCGATTTCCAGTTTAGTTTTTCATCAATTGTTACCCCGAGGAATTTTATTTGACTAACTCTTTCAATGTCTACCCCATCAATCCGTATCTTTATTTGTTCATTTATTCTGCAGTTTCCAAATAACATTCATTTTGTTTTGCATAAGTTTAAAGATAATTTATTAATATTGAACCATCATTTTAATTTGCTCATTTCTAAATTGATCACCTCTACTAATTGATATAAATCATCACCAGAAACAAATATGTTTGTATCGTCAGCAAACAAAACAAGCTTCAACATTTTTGATACATTACATAAGTCATTTATGTAAAGAATGAAACATTTTGGGCCCAGCACTGACCCCTGGGGAACACCACAAGCAATGTCCAAACACATAGAGGAACAATCACCAAGTGTCACAAATTGTTGCCTGTCACTCAAGTAGCTCCTCACCCAGTTGCCCACTATACCCCTGATGCCATAACGTTCCAGTTTTATTATTAATATATCATGATTTATTGCGTCAAAGGCTTTTTTTAGATCTATGAATATCCCTACTGATTGTTGATATTGGTCTATAGAATTTGTGATTTCTTCAACTGAGTCTAGTAAAGCCATTGATGTAGATCTATTTGCTCTGAATCCGTATTGATTTTCACTAAGCAGTTTGTGCTTATCTATGAAATTATCCAGTCGATTATTGAAGCTTTTCAAGAATTTTGGAGAATTGTGGCAATAATGAGACTGGTCTGTAATTTGTGAATTGGTGTTTGTTCCCAGATTTGTAAAGAGGTATGACTTTTGCTATTTTCATTTTTTTGGAAATGTACCAGTTTGGAATGATAAGTTACAGATGTATGTGAATGGTTTTGTTATTCCCTCAATCACTTTTTTTACCACAGTCATATCAATGTCATCACAATCATTAGACTTTTTGCCCTTACAACTCAAAACAATATCAACAATTTCCCTTTCTTCCACTGCTGTGAGAAACATAGAGTACTTATTTCTATTTATTAATTTTTCCATTTTTTGCTCGGATGTCCCTTGATCAGGAATTGTTCTTGCTAGGTCAGGACCAATATTCACAAAAAAATGGTTAAAGCAGTTGGCCACAACATCCATATTGTACTCCTCCTTTTCATTAACCAAAAAGTACTTAGGATAATTTCTGAGTCCAGAACCATTTTTTATAACACTGTTCAGTATGTTCCATATTCATTAAAGTTCTCTCCTGTTGGACCAATCAGAGCAGAGTTGAATGACGCAGTCTGACACTTCGGGGACAGGGGATGTAACTAGAAACATCAGGATCAATAACAAGATCAGTAGCTCCTGGACTCTGGAGAAGCAGACATGATTAGGATAATTGGGCCAGAAACTGAAGAGAAGCCACGGGGCTGAACTCTGAGGGGTTAGATCCTGGAGGATGGGTTTTGGAGGGGCGACCAAAGGGTAAAGGCTGCTCATGCTAAGACATTAGGGTTGTCATGACACCAGAATTTCAAACTCGAAATACCCAGGAAAATACTCAATACATTGACGTTATTATGTTATCATTAGCCATAACCGCTAGCTTAATGATAACAGACTTTACTGTTTCATACTTATTGAAACGGGAGCTTTACTGACTCTCAAAATCAATCAACCCAACTGTCACATCGCCCCAGCTGAGTGTTTCCCTCTTATTTTGTCAGTTTCTGTCCTGTGCTTTATGTATTTTATTTTGTTACTCACTTTGTTGTCTCTGCTCTATGTCCCTCACCTCCCGTTCCTGTGTCCTTCCCTCCTGTGTGATTACCTGCCCCGCCCTGATGTGTTTCACCTGTGTCTCATTGTCTCACCTTCCTGTGTGCTTAAGTAGTTTGTTTCCTTCACCTTCTGTGTCAGTTCGTACTAGTTTGTCTAGTGTACCAGCGTTTATTCTTTGTGTCCTTGTGTATCGTTTTTTGGTTACTGGATCTTTGCCTGTTTTCTCGGACTCTGCCTCTGCTTTACCCTTTGGACTTGTTTGCTTATCTGGACTGCTTACCCATGTACCGAACCCTTTTTGGAATAAACATTTTATCTGTGTCCTGCATTTGGTCCCCTTCTGTACGTTCCGTAACAGCCACCACTTTAGCTTTGTTAGTGTATCGGCTTGTTGACGTCCTAAGCCTTTCCCTGGTCGTTTGCATTGTATGCTCAATACTTCCAAGTGGCACTTTAGTTTTTTTTAATTTTCTGCTAAGATTGGTAGCAAAGGCCCTGCAGCAACAGTATTTGTCATGTTCAGCCAGCTCAGAGTTGTTGAACATATGTGAACCAGCGTTCCTGTGTTCAGCTGCTGGAGAGGGATGGCTATGGCTGTTTGCAGCGCTGCTAGAGGAAGTTATGAGTGAACTGGAGGACGAGAACACAGCACTGTTGGTATCGATATTTTTACAAATTAGTATCCAATGCAATACAAATTTTTAGTAATGAATATTTTCTGAGTATCAGTTTTTTTGACAACCCTAAGACACTGAATGGGGGCGAAGATTTGAGGGAGACTGGATGAAGATACTGACATGGTTTATGCGTCAAACTGGAGATGAAGCCGAGAAAAGGCAGGCTGGGGGGATGCAGGGTGCAGAAACGGCATCCAGTCGAAAAACAATCTATTGGTTTCATATAGCCTTCAGGGACACATTGTTCACTTTTTTGTGTCACTAAGCACAAAAACAATGCTAATGGAAAGTCAATGAGGATCCTCTTTCGTGGTGCACATATGAAGTAAAAGCATCCAGTTTACTACGGAACGTCCAGAGTTAGTAACGTAGTATTAAATATTGAGAAAGACTACTTATGGTTGGCAGGTGGGAGGGGGATGAGAGCGACAACACAGGACGTTCAACCCTGAGACAAGTGTTGGACACAGCATGTCCCATAGTAGTGTTTTGAAGTGACATGGCCGTTTTGTTGTCAAAAAATAACTGTAGATAGTTATTTTAAGCCCAACTATGATGTTTTTCCTAAACCTAACTAAGGTGTTTTGTTGCCTAAACCTAATATTCATTTAATAGTAATTCATATTAATAATAATTCATCCCAACTGACAGAAAAATAAGTCATGCCAAGTTATACAAACAGAAATTGACAATTCATGTCACTCATGAAACTGGTAGATTAACATTTGTGACACAAATTGCCTTGAGGTTGTGTTGAATCGTGGCAGACTTTGCTGACAAGGATACTGGAGCAAAATTTAAATGGCCAATAGATTAAAACTGGATGGCCTGGTAAAGTCTCAAGCAGTGATACAGAAAAGACAAGCTTTCGAAAAGACATAAGCCAAGAGGCAGAAACAGATTGAGGCTCAGACGGACAGAAGTTGAGCCAGAGAAGCAAAAACAGATGCAAGTTCAGGCAGAGAAGCAGAGACAGAGAGGTCGAAGCTGGGAACTAATTCATTGGGCAGCAGAAGGATGGGAGACGGAGGGAAGGTAAGCTTGCTGTCAGGAGGGCGGGAGGTAAGCACTGTAAAGGAAACAGGAGGGGAGTGGAGCAGCTGATGAGGAAGTTGCTCAATGGAGTGTTACACTGGTTCCCTCCACAAAAAGATAATTGGGATTGGGATGCAGTGTGCAGGCATTTTTGTTTTATTCGCTTATTTTACATTACATTCTTGTATATTTCATATTTGTTATGGTATTCAATATGCCCCCCCATAAGGCATTCGATTCATATTATTTCATGACTGCATCGATATACTGTTAAGTTAATATAATTAATAGATATATGATGGTAACAAATGTCCAAAGTATTTAAAGCAATGGATTTACCTTTAAAAAAATCCAAACACTGTTATTCAACAAATAATTATGGTTATTATTTCAACAATTGTTACTTTTAGATCATATCAAGTGTACTATGAGTTTTTACGTGAAAATTTGGTCACAAGATGGAATCGTTTACGTGTTGACGTTTAATTGTGTCACCGCTTGTTAGCAACTGACTTTCTAAAGGCATGTAAGCTTGAAAATTACCAGCGGGGTATGTACTGATCTATTACATGTTGTAACCATTAAAATCTCCTGAGCTTGTTTTAGAGATGATGTACAGGCATCTAACCTGCAGCGATCCATGAGGTTAGAGAGGTGGATCTACCAAACAGAGAAGCAGCAGAGGGGGATGCATCATGGACCTGCTGAGGGCCCTAGAAACCACAAGAAACACTCTTGGTCCTATAAGGGCCATTAGTTAATATTGTCTGGTTCAGACAACACTCCAGCTGATTTGCTAAAGGCTTGGCAGGCTGATGATGGATTCTGGCACATGAGGGTTTCAGGGACCAGACAACAGGATGACAGTGGCTGCCAGGATGTAGGCAAAAAGATGAGGGAACAAACAGCTTAATTATTTACTAAAGGCTTTTTTCTTGTGTAGGTGTTTAGTTTAGTTTAGTAAAAGGTCTCCAAAGCTGTTAATCCACAAGTCCACGGAGAAAAGATCTCTGATGTTGTTATCTGAAATCTCCTGGAGCCACTTTCCAAGTTTGGGGGTTACAGCAAAGAGTGCTCTGATCACCACTGATACCACTGATGCATTTACTCTCCACACATCTTTTCTAACCCCTCTTTCATTGATTGGTCTTTTTCAAGCTTCTCGTGTTCTATCTCCTGATGTTACTGTCTCTTGGGATAGTCCATCTATCACTACTGCTATCTTCTGTTGTTGGTCCACCAACACAACGGTGGTTAGCCATCACCAGTTTATCATTCTGAATCCGGAAGTCCCATAGGATTTTAGCTTGGCCATTCTCAACCACCTTTGGAAGTATCTTCCATTAAAACCCTCCATGCATGGTGTGGAGCTTTCTTGTTATGATATCAGTGGTGTTGATCTCTTCCTTTGGCCAGGTTATTTTACCAGCAGGGTATCTGATGACCAGCAGTGCAAGGCTCTGATATTGTTTTTAACCGTTCAGTTGACTTTTCAGGAGTTGCCTGACTCTGTTTAGGTATTTGGCTGTGGCTGATTTTCTTGCGGCCTCTTCATGGTTTCCATTTGCTTGCAGGACTCCAAAGTATTTGTAGCTGTCCTAGACATCTGCTATGTTGCCTTCTGGTAATTCAACCCCTTCAGTGGTGATCCTCTTGCCTATCTTGGATAGCATCCAAACACACTTTCCTAGCCCGAATGACCTCCCGATGTTTTTGCTATAGATCCTGGTGATGTGGATCAGTGAGTTGATATCACGCTCCCTAGAATACAGCTTTATACCATTCATGTAGAGGAGGTGGCTGATGGTTACTCCACTTCTGAATAGGTATCCATAGTGTTAGTGATGATCCTGCTGACGCCGTTCAAGCCTCTGCAGAACAGCAGCGGGTACAGAGCATCTCCTTGGTATTGGCCTCAAGAGTGGTCTTCCACTGCCCCATTGAGTTCTTGATGAAGGCTAGTCATTGGCTTTCTTGTAATCAATTGAGGCTGTGCACAACAATATTCCAATGTCCCTAGCTCAGTGACATTGGACACTACATTGAGCTACATTGACCTAGTAGACTCTCATATTCCTTTCACTCATGTCTGAGGTAGGCAAAAAGCATCAAGGATATTGGCTCAGTCTGCCCTGGGGCCTATAGGCACACATCGCACAGAGAGACAGACAGACAGAAAGACATGGATGGATGGATGGATGGATGGATGGAGGATGGATGGATGGATGGATGGATGGATGGATGGATGGATGGATAGATAGATAGATAGATAGATAGATAGATAGATAGATAGATAGATAGATAGATAGATAGATAGATAGATAGATAGATGAAAGAAGATGACTCATGGTGGTAAAAGCTTCAGCCCATTCATTTATAATTGAGAGGCACAGCACCCCAGGGTGCCAGCCATTCGCATACTTGTCAATCAAACTGTCCTGCTAGCACGACAGGAGCTCAGCAAGTGCTTTGCAGATGATATATGAGATAAATGCATGTATGGATTTAAAATGAATGGAGTGATGAGCATACACAGCAAGTCAAATACATTTGAAACAAAAGGAAAAATGCACTCATAAACACTGAAATACTTTAATGTATTTTCTTGTGTCAAGCTCCATATACATACACATTTATATAGCCTCTCCTAATTCAATCACATATTTTTAGTAAAGGTTTTGCAAGGAAATGTCATGAAGTCCGTTTGTTTATTAAGAGGACATTTTTGTATTGTAATAAGTATCATGGGTTGGATTAAGACATGGTATTTTCAGTGCTTCAGGGTGAATTCCCCTACTACTGGGTATTATTGGAGCACCCTCCTCTCATCCCTGCAGGGATACATTTTATTAGACTGTCACCATGATTATGATAATCGCACACTGCTGTTTTCAAATAGGATCATTTACATTTTAGTATAATTTGGATTTGGCAGTGTAAAATATGGGAAAGACCTGCTAAAGATGGGAATTTGTCATGAGGTAACAACACACACAAACACACACACACACACACACACACACACACACTCACACACACACACACACACACACACACACACACACACACACACACACACACACACACACACCCGCTATATTACCATCACACTGGTGCACACTGATAAAAAGCCAGAGGGGAAATATTCCGCAGTGTTGAGATGTTGTCCTCCAGGAGCAGCCTCCAGGTCAGAATAAACCTCATTGCTGTGATTCGTCTGGACACCTACAGCTGAGGTAAAAAGCCACTAATGCACTTCTTGTTACTCATGCTAAAGTTTGACAGTATGGGCAGCTACTACATAACAAGTTACATAAAGTGTTTAAAAGTGGACAGTTGCAGCTAATTTACAACCACATCAAAAATACATCACACTATACGACATCAGGTTAGTGCTCGTGTTTGTAGTTCACAGGAAGGAAGTACTGTTGTTTTTCTTTCTTGTATTATGGCTTTTAAGAATCTCTCCTGTTTAAAATATGCACGTGTTTATTTTTCTATCTCTCAGGACATGGAACACTTGACATATTGCTGTAATTTCTTGTTGATTATGAATTGCTTTAAGCTGACCCAATCTCATGACAGGTCGTAAACTAGATACAAAATGCAATCTATTGGTTTCATGTTAAGGGACATTTTTATCCCCATGTTGCTCAGCATGACAATGCCAATGGAAAGATAATTAAGACCATTTTTCACCTTGGACAAACAAATTAAACACATGGGGAGGTGGATTGGGCCAACACATGCAGAAACCTCTGGTTCTGAAGAGTGAACGCTGATGTACCTTAAACTTGAACATTGTAAATATGAGTTTATGGTGTCAATGTCTAGTTTCAAGTCTTATTCAATACAGCGTGATGTTCATTTCATACATGATGGTTAATTTAGAGTCAAATAGACCATAAAGCAGGGCATGCTTTAAGGCAGGGCTACCTTATGATTGACAGTTTGCTACCATGGTCTTGCTACCGTCGCTACCACACTACCAATCAAATTTGCTACTAAGATTACTTTAAAGAATATTGACATGAAACCCACATAGCAGTGACATTTGGCCCAGATTTGGCATGAAGCTGGCACAGGTGGCATTCAGTCGGCACTGGCATAAGGCATGTGAACCAAACATGGCCCAAGTGTGGCAAAGGTGGCACTGTCTTGACTCTGGCAGACAAGATATGGGCCAGTTGTTGAGTGTAGTATTCGGCCCACATATCAAATCAGAACGCTGGGCCACATAATGTGAGGGTGGACTCAACCACCCTTAAAATGAAGTTTGAGATATTTTTGAGTGAGTTGTTGTTTAACCCTCAGGTGTCTGGGGTATAATTGGCCGTTTTTTAACTATTTTGATTTTGATTGATTTTTGATTGACTATTAAGGGACAGTGTGTGTCAGTTTATATAATTTATTAGGTAAATTCAATACCCTCATTCATAAATATGTCCTCATAAGTGTATAATTACCTCTACAAATTATCTGATCGAAGCGAATAATTTCTTATCTGCATTTACATGGACGAGTACGTCCTCAGGAGGCTTCAATGTAATTCCGCCATTTTGAAGACTATAACCGCAGAAGAGGGACATAAACGCCTAAACGTGATTCTGTTCAGAGGGGCTCCCCCCCGGGGCGGACAGCCGCATTTACCAACTTTTTCATCCATCCGTGGTGTATGGATCTCGGATACGTGCGTGCGCACGTCCCGCTATTCTCCCTGGAGCTCAGATAGAGGGACTTTTGCAGGCCTTTTTCTTCCGTCTGTGGCGCACGGATCTCGGGTACGGGCGCGCCCACGTCCCGCTGTTCCCCCTGGAGCTCCTGGAGAGCAACTTTTACGGACTTTTCATCTGCCCATGATGCATTAATTCCGGGATCCCTGGCATTTGTTTGTGTTTGTTGTGTGTCTAGTTGCTAGCTGATGCTGAAATATCAACCCCATCACCAGAAAAAATACCTGGTGAAGCGGTATTGGATGACATGTTGTCATAGCTTCTTGGTACATGATGGCTACCGTGCTTGCAATAAAGTGAGCACTATTCGCCTGAATGTAAAATACAATTTCACCACTAGATGGGAGTAATTGCTACACACTGTCTCTTTAAATTATGGAAGCTAACATTGTCAACAGCTTCACACCAGAAGCCAAACGGATAAAAAAAATGCAGAACTCCAGGCTTTAAAACGGTAGTCCACAAACCATTGGGTGAAGTCACCTACTTATATCTATGGTCCAACAACACAGGACTTTCAACCACGGGACCAGTATGGACACTGCATTGTTGTGAAGTGAGGGGTGCGTGACAGTTTTTAAGGCTAACAGTATATAACTCTTTTAAGCCCAGCCATGATGTTGTCATGTCCAAGAAGAAACATTACGTTATGTTTAGTTTTGTCTGTTTCATGACTTCCTGTTTTATTTTGAAATCTAACCCCCTCTTGTTTCACATAACTTACTCCTTCCCCTTGTCTGATTGTCTGCCCCACCCTGATTGTTTCCAACTGTTTCCCATTACCTTGTGTGTGTGTGTGAATATATTTTGTGTTTCCCTTTGTCCTGTGCCAGTTCGTTTTGTCTTGATGTCAGAGAACCACGCCAGCCACGTTAGCCCAAGTCAGGTTTTGAAATCTGTGTTACGTTTTTTGGCTTGCTTAGCATTATTTCAATACTTTCTCTTTGCCTTTGTCCTGAATCTTTGTTGTTTCCCTCGAAAGACACATTTTTTTTTTGTTCTCCAGTTTTTTCTCTCGGTGAATGATTTTCCTTTGCTTCTTTTTTATTCAAATATTGTTCATTTGTACTTTGTCTCGGAGTCGTGCATTTGGGTTCAAGTCCTAGTTCAGTTGTGTCAGATGTTTTCACGTAAACCTTAGTTGGAAAATAAAAATGGACAATTTGTGTCGCTCAGCATGAAACCAATAGATTAAATGCCTTGGCTAATTCACATACTGCTGTGAGACTGTATTGTTTAAGCTGATTGTGTGAAAAAATACCCCCATACCTAAGTAGTGTGTAAAGTGTGGCAAACAATCCAGAGTCCTTCCATAAACACTGTGACACTCTAAAGAAGGTCTGTCTGGGCAATGGTTTGCAATTTGATCCAAAATGTGTTCAGATCTGCCAAGCACTTTGAGCTGTTGGCATTCCAACACCTAAGCAACGCAGCCAATCACTGTGCAAAGTCAGCATGACTTTGTAAAGTTACACAAATTGAGGGCAGTGGCCCTCTCTACTGCAGCCAACTGTGTCAGGTATTGGCAATTTTCTTTATGCTATAAATGCTGTTTTCACATTAAGCCCCTGAAGAAATGTATTTACTTCTATATATTTACATATACATTTAAAGATGATTGCATCCAAATTCAGCTTGCAAATATCAATGCTGCTTGCCAATCGGTCTGTCCCTCTATTGGTCACTTCTAGTTATTTTATCGAGTGCATCTGCAAACCTGTTTGACATGTAAATGTATGCATACACCATGACTTTTGAGTCTCTTCATAATTTATAAAAACACACATTTGACAGAAATTCAAACACATTTGCAGAATGAGCAATCTTCTCTTAAATGAAAGTGAAATGTTTTTTTTTTCTTCAGTTTTTTTAGAGATCTGTCTTGGTTTTGTGTTTTAATTTTCCAAAAGTGAAGCAAAGAGGAAGATATTTGTAAGTGAATATAAATATCGTATCTATATCCAATCAGCTCTTGTTCATTTAGAGCTGTCTTTGCCATGTGTCGATACTAGAGTTACCAGTTACAGTCGATGGAGCTGAATGAGCACGTATTGATAGATAAATACATCTGCTGCATAGATATGTCATGTGATCTCCATGCACGGTACACACACACGCACACACACACTCACCCTTAAGGTGTGACACAATTTATTAGCGCACCACAATTACATACAAAGTCAATGCAAAGACGCGTCCAGCCAATTTAGTTTTTAGCCACACTGTGCACAGCCCGTTGCGTCTGCTATATGAGACATTGCTGACTGATTGACTGTCAGTTGTTTCTAGAGCGACTACACAGTGCTTGTGATTCGGCCAGTGATTCCCTTTCAGTAAACTAAAATGGAAAACCCAGGATTACTTTTGCTGCCTATCGTTGGTTCTGCTTTGCAGGCAAAGATTTCCGGTCTGTACATGATTGATAGTGTACTAAGTGAAACTGATTATGTAATCCAAATCCCTGACCGTAAGAAGAAAATGTGTGTGTGTCAAATCAACATGCTTAAAAAGTATGTTGAATGTGAAATTGGAATGTTTTGTACTCTGTTGTTGCCCAGGTGACCTCTTTGTCTGTTGCAGAGCAACCATACAGCGTCGGCGATGATGGGCAGGATGAAAAGGCGCTGCGCTTTCTTTTGTGCATGCCTCCGTACTCTGAGATATTGTCAAACTTGGATGGATATCTGGAGCATCTTCCTGTTTTCGCCAGGTCTGATATTAATGATCTCATAAAAAATGATTCGACCCTGTTAAGTGATATTCCCACCCAAACTAACATACGATATCGATGTGGAAAATCACAAACCCATAAAGCAAAACGTCCCTTTAAGCTCAGCACGGGCGTGGTGGAGGATGAACACGGCATCATCACCCAATCGGTTACTTCTCTGAAAAAAAACATCACTTACATTACAGCACCACCGAGAAAGAGGCTTTGGCTCTCTTATTAGCTATGCAACAGTTTGAGGTGTATTTAGGGTCCAGCTCTCTGCCATCAGTCGTGTTTTTGACTCGGATGCAGAACAGTAACCAGCAACTTTTTTGCTGGTCTTGGTTGCTCCAATTTGTCAATATTGATATCCACCAGTAGAAGGGGCTCGAAAATGTCATGGCGGATGCTTTATCTCGATCACATTTACCTTTGTGGTAAATGTTACATTTTTAGGTGAGGGATGGTATGTGCCTTGGTCATTTGTCATAATGTTTGTTAGTGTGTGTGTGTGTGTGTGTGTGTGTGTGAGCGATCATCCCTCACTCTCCGTCCCTTCAGCATGAGTGTCTGTGTGAGTACTGCACAGGTGCAGCCGGTTGATTGGCTCACTCGGATTGTTTGCTGCAACAGGATTAGTTGGAGGGCAGACGGCAGCCTTTTTAAATCTGCAGCTGACAGCACTTCTCTCTCTCTCTCTCTGCTCATCCAGACTGCTGCTCCAAACAAATTGCCAGTCATTGCTCGTATGATATAAGCCGAGTCTTAGAGCAGACCAAATCGCTGATACTGAAGGAGGGGGTTAGACTTCCACAGCGCACGTGGAGATAGCTTAGCCTATTTTTTTTGTGTAGCTAGCTGATTAGCCTATTGTGCTAGCTGAATATAAAGATTATTCATCATATGTTACAGCCTAATATAATAAAAAAAAACACAAACAGTAGATTCACAGTATTTGCCCATGAATGTATTTACTTAGTAGTTTGTCGTTGGAGACAGTGGGGCTTGCGTTTCACAGATTTCTATGCTCTGGGTGATACTGACTCAAGTCACTCGTGAAAGTACTTAAAAGTCACACTTTTAAGTACTTACGCCGGGTTCACACTTTTAAGTACTCCTTACCTTATTTGGATATCTCTAGACCGTCCCATCTATGAGATGTTGCTGTGCTGTCCTTTCTGATCTATTAAGGTTATAAGTGTATTATACATGGTGACATGGAGTAAAGATCGTTCCACTAAGTTAAGGAACAAAACTTTCTATATTTGGCCAATGTGGTCGTTTATTTTCTGGAACTTCAAAATGAACACACATATTCTACATATTCCACATACACATATTATAAAGCTGGTCGATCAAGTTGTTTATTTTAGTTTTCTTCGGAATGGTTAGCCTCTTGACTATGGTCTCCATCATAAGGACGAAATCTGCATCTTCTATAGTGCAGACAGGTACAGCAGTGAAAGATGGTAGTAGATCGTCTTTTCTTGAACACTTTGTTCCAGCGAGTCAGTTTTATATTTTGTTATTGAGGCAAACACTACTGGGATCGATGATTGCACCCCCACATTTTTTGCACGAGCTTGCTGTTTAGGACTACTCGTCTCTGGGATCTAGGTGAGGTAAAATCAAAAGATGCATTTACTCCCTATGCAGACCTCCTTAAAGGCTTACAGACGAATTCAAATTAATTAAATGTAGGCTAATCCCTTTAAGATATTGCTTGCTAATAGTATTATCATTAACATGTAATAAGATATCAAGTATAGATTCAAATTATGTGATTACACAATACAGCTAGCCTGTTATATGTGTTCTTCCCACCTAACTTGAAGCCACAGGGCATCAGGGAGGGGATTCATTTTGACAGACAGACAGACTAGATGCACAATTAAGGGAAAATGTTTGAATTTGAATGTCCAATAGCCACCACTAACATTTTAGTCCTGTCTCGTCTCGTCAACGAAAAGGAAACTTAGATTTCGTTGTAGTTTTTATTATCAAAGATCTATTTTTGGCTCGTCAACTCTTCTTAGTCATGGAAAAAAGGTTGTTGACGAACATTTTTTGTCATATTCTTCGTTAATGAACTTAACACTGCTAATGACTGGAGCAAAGTTTGAGCCAATGGCTCAGAAGGAAGGGGGGTTCCTGATTTGTTTGAATTACTAGCCAAAGGAAAGTTGACCGAAAAATGATTTTGGTAACGCCGGCATCACACCGGCCGCGGAAGCGCCGCGAATAGACGCGTAGCGGAGCCTGCTTCCTTTCGGCGCCCCTGTTAAGCGATAGTGTAGTTCACACCAGACGCGGAGCGCCGCGAATAGGCGCGGCCGGTGTGAACCTGGCGTAAGGCTGTTGGTAAAGTTCACGTGCAGCGTGTGATGCCAAAGTTTAAGCTGTCTACGAGTTTACAGTTCCCTCCCCAAAAAAGCAACTACGTTTTCTGGGTTGAGTCGACTATTATCGATGTGTCTTCCAAAATTAATTTGGTCTGCCTTCTGTAATGTTAAAGCTTTGTTGTGCTCGGCTCCTGTTTAGTGAGCTTCCTGACTGGATCAACCCTTCAAGCTTAATGTTGACAAAGCTGACAAGCTGACAAACAAGACATTGAACTCCCTGTAAGTTTCCTCTCCAAGAAATGTAACTCCTACCAGCTGAACTACTCAGTGGTAGAGAAAGAAGCGCAGGAATTAATGTTGGCTTTATAAGGACTGCCAATTGTTGTATTGACTGTCCATAACACAAACACTTTCCCAAACTCTATGCAAAACCTAAACAAGAGCTGGGCTCTATTTCCAGCCCTATAACTTGGATATTCCATACATTCAGGGGTATGATAACATCATGGCGGACGCCCTGTCCCGTGCACCTTTGTAAACCTACAAACCTTGGCACCTCTTTTCCTCTGTAGTCCCTGTTTGCCTTGCCTTTATTCACTCCGAGGCGCTAAGACTGCTGAGGATGTAGATGCAAAGTCTGCAGAGGGCAGGGATTCCAAGCTTTTCAAAGATGTGTTGATAAAAGGGGATGGGTTTTGGTAAAGTACAAATTATGTGCTTCTCTCTTGCTGGAACCCTGCTTTTGAATCGAGCTGCTTCCATTCATAATGTGCTCAAAACTGGCAGGATGTTAATTGGCCATGACTGTGTGTGCCTCAGGTATTATGACAGATTTGAGTTGCGATACATAAATAGTCAACGTATGCATAAATAGTCTTGATTGATTAGGCGCAAAAATATAAGGAAGTTACACTCACAATGATTTAGATCTTAATCTTCAAAGCTCAATGGTTTATCACAAAATAGTCCAGGTTTTCCAAAAAAGACAATGTTCCTACTAAACCGGTAACAATGTTAATTCCTATTTACATTCTGCCCTCAAAATAAAATAAATCATATATAATATAATACCACCTTCTTGAAAAGGTCACTGGTACGATATTCATGTACTGTATATGCCAAAACCTGTCCTTTACAAGTGTGTTTCTGCTCTGCAAACGATTGGCTCGTTGGTCTGTGTTAAACAAACAGTACAGTATAGTACAAACTGGCCATAAACAGTACACATTCCTAATGAGGTGTATAGATTTCCAAAGAATGCTCCTAATACCTGAATAATAATGAAATATCCCACTCGTCTTATCCAAAAATGTTCCATTGTGAACAAGGCCTAATGCAGAATACCACGGAATATGTTTACATGACCCATATAACATTTCAGAATACTTATGGAATGCCCGTGAATACTTTTTGCGGCAAGTTGAAATATTTTTTAACTCCATAGAGAAATTCACTTGACGCTATGTCACAAGAGCCGATTAGCATTGAGATCCTGACGTTGCTGAATCCAAAATGGAGACAAAATGTTGCATCCATCTGTGGTCACACAGAGCTCTACGATTGTACCTCATAATAGTGCAGGGACTGAACGCCACTATGTGTAGAAACCAGAGACGGTCCATGGTACAAACAACAAGGAAGAGATTATTTTAAGTGTTGATGGAGGAGCTACAGTGCATAGTGATTGTTTTGCAGACAGCTCTAACAAACCATGACTTCAGACATTTAACAAATCATCAGCATTATCATCCATTTTATCAGTTTAATGCAATGCAATGGTTACAAACAATATGGTAGAATTTCTAAATAAATCCAAATCTGGTTTCTAGTAAAGACACTGTTGGGTAGGTCACTGGTTGACATGAGCAGATATAACTGTGGTTGACTTCTGCTCCTGTCATGGTGCTGGTCGATTGGTTCAGGACAGCTGCAAAACACTTAAACAAGCTCCAGTTGCACAACACTAAAAACATAAAAAGGAAAAAGGCCAAACTGTAAAAAGAAAAAAAAAATGAGCATCTTTACTGAAAGGTTGGTGAGGTTCCTGCAGGGCACCGATGACCAGACTGCTCAACTGGATTAGTCTGAAATGTCAGGCGATGAAAGCCATAACAGAGGGGAGAGTATCAGACATCAGCTGTGAGGAGAGACCAGCCTGCAGCCTGCTGTGTCCTTAAATACTGACAGAGACCACACACACATCACATGTGAACATATCTACAGTAAATAAAGTCATCCTCCCTTCTTCAAGGCAGAGAATCAGAGGAAACCTGCTGAGAAATGCAGTTAGTCAGCAGACATCCAACTGTGTATCTTAACCATGACGTGAATATTTCTATAAGCATATTAGTGATGTATGACGGCGGACTTCTATAGACTTTGGACTGTTAGTCACTTAGGCTCATCAACACTGTGTTGTTTCACACAACATGAACCTTCTGATGATTTAACATTTAATGAGTGTATTCAACCTCAGGGAGAAGACAATTGGGGATGTAGCAGGAGCAGATTTGGTTATCAACAGTTAATTATTAATGTCAATCTGTTTATCGATATTAATAATTATATTTAATATATTATCATGATATAATCATGAATAAATGGGGCACCACCCAGTCTCAATATAAAGGTTTTATACTCACATGCCAATCATCGTCATCATTGGCATAGAAGTACAAAACCAATCGAACAATTAAAAAGGCGTGAAATTCAAGCACTAGCCTTCACAACCTGCTGTTATCCAGTGACATATACACAACAAGCACAAGAGGCCACTAGTTATAATATAATAAGATTTATTAAAATCAGTAATAATGATCACAATCAATAACACTGCAATTAACAAAGCCTTATTACCTAACTACCTAACACACAAAACTAAGCTAAACAGAGAGAGAGACACACGTGGAGTGTGTGTGTGTGTGTGTACGTGTGCGTGTGTGTAGAGAGAGAGAGCGAGAGAGAGAGATATGGCCGGGCGCGGCCACCAGATGGAGCTATCCCTCACAGCGTTCAGGGGCGGAGCCACTGACGTCAGATAGAGTAGCGAGAGAGGGAGAGAGAGAGGGAGAGATGGCCGGGTGCAGCCACCAGATGGAGCTATTCCTCACAGCGTTCAGGGGCGGAGCGACTGACATCCGATAGGATCGCGAGAGAGAGAGCGAGAGATGGCCGGGTACAGCCATCGGATGGAGCTATGTCCTTAGCGTCCGGAGCCGGAAACAGCTGGCGGAGGATATGTGTGTTAGCGGGACACAAACAAAGAGAGGGGGAGAATGCGCGCGCAATATTCTAAGGCTCAGGAGGCGTGTTACTATCACACGGGAGCTTGTGAATGAACTGGCGTTTATTCAGCGAGACCGCGTTTTTTTTAACTGATAGTAGACACTTTCTGAGCTCGCGAATATGGCTGAGATTAGTCAAAAAACACCGTTACAGAAATCAACCCAGCGGCGTGGGTACACGATCAGCATTCAAATACAGCAGCACATAAACCAACGGACTCGGCGGTCCGCGATCAGAACTTAAAACACATTAACAAGAATTACAAGCATGTCCTACACTATCGAATCTCTGCTTCTGCCCAGACAAATAGCCTCTTACTTTTGTCGATGTGAGATGCGTCGATGTGAGGTTTCCGTCCCGTGCGGTGATGGCGTTTCTTGACGCCGGCAACGGACGGTGGTTCGAGAGCGCTCATTCAGCGCCGGATCCAATTAGTTGAAGAAAACAGCTAGTATTTTTTCCTTCTGCAGGCAACAATAAGAATCGCGGGGCTCGGCGATTTAGTCAGCTGATTCCAGACAAAAACGGGGCGTAGAAGTTATCCGTAGCTGGCAGCTGGGACGAAGAAAGTGTTTTTCTTCCTTCTGCGGGTGAACAGGAGGGTCGCGCTGTCGCGGCGATCTCCTCAGGATCCAAAATGATAAACAAAAATACAAATAAAACGAGTAGAGAAAAAGAGGGGTAAAACAGTCTGTTGCTCGTCCAGCGAGTTTGGGGGAAAGACTGCGGCCTAGGACAAAGTAAACGCTGCAGACGTAATGTTCACCTCCCGTTGTAACGTGTGTCACGGTGGAGAGAGAAAGTTCTTCAGTCGGCGCTGGAATATATAGCTTACGGCTGCTCCCGGGGACCCCCTGGGGTACCTGTGGTTGTCAGCCAATAGGGCACAAGTTGTGGGACGTTGCACTTCGCACCCAGGTGCAAGGTGACACTAAAATGGTGGTTGTAGTTTTTTATCTCTTTTGTTCCTTTGTCCTGACCGCATGTGGAGGCTTTTGTAGGCCGCATTGTGTAGTCCTAATGGTGAGGTCCCAACAATTCCTTCCGAAGCAACGCAGACCTCACTATCACCTCAGGTTTGTGTCAGTTTCACAGAGTTTAAGGGCACCAGAACTTATTGGGTTGTCAATGTGCTTAATTGCAGATAAGCTTAACTTCTCAACATCAACGATTATCTTGTTAAACACCACATGAATTCAAATCTATCTCTCTCTTGACTCAAACCATAACTACAACCTGCAGCCAGTCAATCAGTCACCAGGGCAACTTTGTTATTGATAA
The DNA here is from genome assembly GCF_963514095.1 of Eutrigla gurnardus. Lineage (NCBI taxonomy): Eukaryota > Metazoa > Chordata > Actinopteri > Perciformes > Triglidae > Eutrigla > Eutrigla gurnardus. The sequence goes on from NC_139925.1 coordinate 22,420,729, forward strand.
CGCAGATGAATCACGTAATTTCCTTCCTGTTTAGCTATTGTGGCTGTCATGCCGCTCGAAAGTATATTTTTATATTGCATTTGGGGTGTCGGTTGTTTCGGCTGTTCAGCTTTGTTCATGTAATTTTCGTGGCCGTAGCACCCACTAGTGCATTCGGAAAAAAGACCGGAAGTAGGAAAGCTGCCATGCGGTGATCGGAGATGGTCACTTGGTCGTCGGCTTTTCTCTCCTCGCTTTCCTTTTTCCCCTTTCTGCTCAGGCAACGTCTGTGAGTATTTTGTTGTGTAACGTTGAGTTATCATTTATTTTTAAATGTTGCCTAGTTAGTTTATTAGCTTCATTGTATTTTGTATTGTGTTGCAGTTTCACAATTTGCCCAGTAAACCTCGTGGAAATGAATCATCCGTCTCCGGGAGTTTTCTTGGGAGTGTTTAAGCTGAGTGGATCATAGTCCATGACAGTGAAAAGACGGCAATACAGCTAACGAGGGACACAAGGATTGCCATCCTACGGAGCAACTCAATAACAGGAGATAAGCGGCTAACACTACAGCTTCGAGACAGCTTCACATTAGCTTTCTTCTCCTGATACTGAAAACACAGTGAGTAACAATGTCACAACGTAGCAACAGCAAAAAAGGAAATGGAGATAACCAGTCCGAGACTCTACGCTCACGGAGCAGTCGCTCATCTGGTACATCTTCCAGCTCAAAGATTAGCATGGCCATTGCCAAGGCAAAGGCTAAAGCCGAAGCAGCGCAAGCTAGAGCGGCACATTCACAAAGGGAAATTGAACTTAAAGTCGAGCAAGCACGTATTCAAGCCAATCTTGATGCATTAAATGATGAAAAAGAAAGGGATGCTGCCATAGCAGAGGCTAATACTCTTGTGGCTGGTTTACAAGATATGGGCTTTGAAGTACGCAGTGAGGCTGACAGCCTGGTTCTCCAATCCGTCAAAGACCAGCGCGTTGCCGCCTACGTGTCGGCACAAGCCAGTCTAAGCAGCAGGGGTTTATCTGTCGAAAGAGGGAGTCATGATGCTCCTCTAACGCTTCCTCCACATCTTCAACCTACCAATGTTATCCCTTCAACACCTCATCCACCCAATGTAAGTCAGACGCAAGCTGCTACTTCTGCCGGCATCATGCCACACCAGGTTCCTCAGGCCTCTCAGACCAGTTGGGCACCGCCACAACAGAGTTTCAATCAGCCCCTTAACTCCTTTCCAGCTCCTCAGCTTCGTGGAAAAAGTCTGCAACAGAACTTCAAACAGGATCCCTCATCTCCTGTGCACCAGCCTGTTCACAGGACATCTTATGGAGCTAGCCATGACCATTCTGCATCCACTGGAGACCTCATCAAATACCTTGCTCGCAACCGCTTGGTGACGTCAGGCCTCACCACATATGATGACCAACCAATGAACTATTGGGCCTGGAAATCATCGTTCCTAAATGCTATCGCCGATCTAGACATGTCCGCTGCAGAAGAACTCGACCTCCTCACCAAGTATCTGGGGAAAGAGTCAGCAGAACAGGTTAGACGAATAAAAACAGTCAACATAAGGAATCCAGCTACTGGACTGCACATGGCATGGGGGCGCCTCGACGAAATATACGGCTCACCAGAGGCCGTCGAACAGGCTCTGTTCAACAAACTAGAAAACTTTCCAAAGGTTACAACAAAGGATCCACAGAGACTCAGGGAGTTAGCCGATCTCTTGGCAGAGCTACAAGCTGCCAAGGAAGATGGCTATCTTGCAGGCTTGTCGTACTTGGATACCTCCAGAGGAATTAGGCCTATCATCGAAAAACTCCCATACAACATACAAGAAAAGTGGCTTTACTTCGGTACAAGATACAAACAAGAACATTCTGTTAGTTTCCCACCTTTCTCCACGTTGGTAAACTTCATCTCCTCAGAGGCAAGAGCTCGCTCAGACCCAAGCTTTAACCTCTTCACACAGGTTTCAGCAGAGAAAAAGGGCAAGTGGGAGAGGCCCACGAAGACATCTGTGTATGTTCACAAGACGCAGGTCTCAGGAGCTACTAAAACTGAGTCTAGAGAAAGCACAGAACAAATCGATCCAAACAAGCATTGTCCTCTGCATAAAAAGCCCCATCCTCTGAGGAAATGCAGAGGCTTCCGTGAGAAGAGCATAAATGATCGCAAACAGCTTTTGAAAGAGCATTACATCTGCTTTCGCTGTTGCTCCTCCACAGAGCACCTTGCAAAGAACTGCACCGCTGAGATAAAATGTACAGAGTGTGAGAGCACCGCTCATGTGACTGCACTTCACCCTTATCCACCTACCTGGAAATCTATGTCGTTCCCTTCCACTTCAGAGGATGGCGGGGAGGAGGACAAAGCGGACAACCAGGAGGTCAAGTCGACGTGCACACAAGTATGTGGTGAAGGATTGAGTGCCAGAGCATGTGCTAAGATCTGCCTCGTCAGTGTGTTCCCTAACGGACGCAGGGAAGAGTCCAAGAGAGTGTACGCCATACTGGACGAGCAGAGCAATCGCTCCCTGGCACGGTCAGAGTTCTTTGAGGTCTTCAAGATCTCCGGGAGCTCCTACTCATATACACTCAAGACCTGTGCGGGACGTGCAGAGACAGCGGGGAGGAGAGCCAGCGGCTACATTGTGGAGCCAGTGGATAAGAAAGTAAGCATTCCTCTGCCTACACTCCTTGAGTGCAACCAAATCCCTGATGTCCGCACCGAGATCCCCACGCCAGATGCAGCTTACCATCATGCCCATCTGAAGCACATCGCCGACAAGATTCCGCCTCTGGATCCGGACGCTAAAATACTCCTTTTACTGGGCAGAGACATCCTACAGGTCCACAAGGTCCGAGAGCAGATAAGTGGCCCAGGTGATACACCGTTTGCTCAAAGGCTTGACCTAGGATGGGTCGTCGTCGGTGACGTGTGCCTTGGAGGCGCTCATAGACCACTCGAGGTGAGAAGTTACAAAACAGCCATCCTAGAGAATGGTCGTGCGAGTCATCTTCAGCCATGCAACAACCACATCATAGTGAAAGAGGTATTTAGTCAAGCACCTAAACATCAACATCATCCAGCACCAACTGCCAGCGGCTCAATGATGCTCATTGGAGACTGCTTGGGCCAGACCGTCTTCGCTCGTACTCCGGACGACCACAGACTCGCTCCATCTATGGAAGATCTAGAGTTTCTGAGGATAATGGAAGCTGGGTGCTATCAGGACAGCTCCAAAAGCTGGGTCGCACCATTACCCTTTCGGTCCCCGAGACAACGACTGCCTAACAACAGGAAACAGGCATTTGACCGTCTTGTCTCACTCCAGCGCTCATTGGAAAAACGACCACAGATGAAAGCTGACTTCTTAGAGTTTATGGAGAAGATGCTCAAAAAGGCACACGCAGAAGTTGCCCCGCCAGTACAGCCTGAACAAGAGTGTTGGTATCTGCCCCTGTTCGGCGTGTATCATCCGAGGAAGCCAGATAAGATCCGTGTAGTCTTCGACAGCAGTGCGTCATGTGAGGGCGTATCACTCAATGATGTCTTGCTCACCGGCCCTGACCTTAATAATAGCCTGCTAGGTGTCCTTATGAGGTTCAGGAAGGAGCAAGTGGCGATCACCGCTGACATCGAGCACATGTTCCACTGCTTTGTCGTGAAGGAGGACCATCGTGATTTTCTCCGCTTCCTGTGGTATAGGAACAACGACCCAACCTCTGACATCGTGGACTACAGGATGCGGGTCCACCTTTTCGGGAACAGTCCCTCGCCTGCCGTTGCAGTGTATGGTTTGCGGCAGGCAGCTAAGGAAGCAGAGGCTGACTATGGCAGCGACGCAAGAAGATTCATCGACCGTGAGTTCTATGTTGATGACGCTTTAAAGTCCTTCAGCACAGAGGAAGAAGCCATCAGCGTTCTTGGGCGAGCGCAGAAGATGCTTGCAGCATCTAACCTCAGGCTACACAAAATTGCTTCAAATCGACATACAGTCATCAAAGCATTCCCAACCGAAGATCGATCCAAGGACGTCAACAGCCTAGATCTCTTCATCGATGATTTGCCCATCCAACGTAGCCTTGGATTGTCCTGGAACATGTGTACAGACACTTTTATGTTTCAGATTGAAGACGACCACAAGCCGTTCACCCGCAGAGGGGTACTCTCAACCGTGAATAGCCTCTACGATCCGCTAGGGTTCCTCGCACCCATCACGGTTCATGGAAGACTAATACTCAGGGAACTTACCACGCAAGCAGAGGACTGGGACTCACCTCTTCCCAAAAACATGGAGATCGAGTGGACTAGATGGAAACAGTCTCTCCAAGATCTGGAGGGTCTCCAGATACCACGCCCTTATACGTCCTTCTCCACCGCAGGTGCACTGAGAAGAGAACTCTGTGTCTTTGCAGACGCATCAGTCAAAGCAATAGCTGCTGTGGCTTACATCAAGGTGACCAGCCACCAAGAACAGACTGAGACTGGCTTTGTCTTTGGAAAGGCAAAGTTGGCCCCTCAGCCTGGCTTAACTATCCCGAGACTCGAGCTCTGTGCGGCTGTACTCGCCGTTGAGATTGCCGAGATGGTAGTTACAGAGATGGACACAATATTCGACAACATCACCTACTACACAGATAGCAAGGTCGTATTGGGGTATATTCACAACCAGTCAAGGAGATTTTATGTCTACGTACACAACAGGATCCAGCGAATCCATCAATCACCTTGTTCTGGCCAGTGGAAGTACGTCCCAACGCACCTCAACCCAGCTGACATTGGGTCAAGAACCGTGACACCAGCTCTGCTTAGCAGCACAACTTGGCTCAAAGGACCAGCCTTTCTCCATGATGCATCTTTGCATTCATCTGAGCTTCAAGAGACGTACAATCTTATTGATCCTGACACCGACTCTGAAGTGCGTCCTCAGGTGGTGACAAGTCTCACTCATGTTACCAGAGACATAGTACATCCACAACGCTTTGAGCGTTTCTCTAAGTTCAGCACTCTCCTCAAAGCCATTGCGCACCTCATCCACATAGCTCGTTCCTTCGCTCACTCTACCCAAAAGGGGTGTCAGGGGTGGCACATCTGTCATCCTACAGAGGAAGAGTTACTGAGGGCCAAAGTGTGCATTGTGAAGAGCGTCCAGAATGAGTGCTACACCGAGGAGCTCAAATGCATCAACTTGGGAGCCAACATTCCATCCTCAAGCAGCCTGTGGAAATTGCACCCCACCATGGAACAGGATCAACTCCTTCGAGTAGGCGGCCGGATTGGACAGTCAGGTCTGGGTGTGAACGAGACTCACCCCATCATCATTCCTGGCCGACATTATCTCGCAACTCTGCTTGTGTCACACTATCACGAAGCAGTGAAACACCAAGGAAGACATCTAACTGAAGGTGCCATTCGAGCGGCAGGGTTCTGGCTGGTGGGAGCTAAACGCTGCATCAGCAGTCTGCTTCACAGATGTATCACTTGTAGAAAGCTGAGGGGAAAGACCGAACATCAGCAGATGGCAGCCCTGCCAGCAGAACGACTACAAGTAGCACCTCCTTTCACCTATGTAGGTGTCGACGTCTTTGGACCATGGGACATCGTCTCACGCCGCACAAGAGGAGGAGCCTCTAATTCTAAACGATGGGCCGTGATGTTCTCATGCATGTGTTCAAGGGCAGTTCACATCGAGGTGATCGAAGCAATGAGTTCCAGCAGTTTTATCAACGCCTTAAGGAGGTTCTTTGCAGTCAGGGGCCCCGCAAAGCAGATCCGCTCTGACTGCGGTACTAACTTCATTGGCGCCTCCCGTGAGCTGGAGATGGACAAGGCTAATCCAGGCTTCAACAGTGTGGAAAAGTACCTGGACACACAGAGCTGCACCTGGATATTTAACCCGCCCCACGCGTCTCATATGGGTGGCGCATGGGAACGAATGATCGGCATCGCCCGTCGCATTTTGGATTGCATGCTGCTTGAGCAAAGGAAGTCTCACCTGACACATGAGGTTCTGACTACACTCATGGCCGAGGTAGCTGCAATCATGAATGCTAGACCACTCATTCCTGTATCATCGGATCCGGAATCACCTCTCATCCTCACCCCAGCAATGCTCCTGACCCTTAAGACAGGTGCAGCACCTCCCCCTCCATCAGGCAGCTTTGGGGAAGTGGAGCTCGTCAGAGAGGAGTGGAAGCGGGTTCAGGGCCTAGCAGACGTGTTTTGGTACAGGTGGAAACATGAATACCTCAAAACATTGCAGCTCCGGCACAAGTGGCAAGGAAAACGGCAAAGCCTCCAAGAAGGAGACATTGTTCTCCTGAAAGATAATCAGGCAAAGAGAAATCAATGGCCTATGGGCATCATCACAAAAACCTTTCCAGGGGAAGATGGATTGGTTCGGAAAGTTGAAGTAGAAGTCGTCAAGGATGGAACCAAGAAGACCTTCTCTCGACCCATTACAGAAGTGGTTCTGCTTTTTTCTCCAAAGACTGATTCTGTTCAGTAATGTGGGTTCTTTAAAGACCCCAAGCGGGGAGTGTCATGCCGCTCGAAAGTATATTTTTATATTGCATTTGGGGTGTCGGTTGTTTCGGCTGTTCAGCTTTGTTCATGTAATTTTCGTGGCCGTAGCACCCACTAGTGCATTCGGAAAAAAGACCGGAAGTAGGAAAGCTGCCATGCGGTGATCGGAGATGGTCACTTGGTCGTCGGCTTTTCTCTCCTCGCTTTCCTTTTTCCCCTTTCTGCTCAGGCAACGTCTGTGAGTATTTTGTTGTGTAACGTTGAGTTATCATTTATTTTTAAATGTTGCCTAGTTAGTTTATTAGCTTCATTGTATTTTGTATTGTGTTGCAGTTTCACAATTTGCCCAGTAAACCTCGTGGAAATGAATCATCCGTCTCCGGGAGTTTTCTTGGGAGTGTTTAAGCTGAGTGGATCATAGTCCATGACAGTGGCACACCACTGTACGTCATACTGTGATATTTTCCCGTTAATAGTCTGCAATTCACGAACACTAGTTTCATAGTAAGGTGTCGGACATGCTAATAAATGTCACACAGTGTTGTGGTGACTAAATATCATGTTGGTGTGGAGTTTCAGTGTGTTGGCTAATGCTATTAAAAATGCTTAGCTAACCAAGACCGTTATTGTAGTAAATAGCCCAGTTATTTCCAACAACAAAGTATCCAACAAGCCAATTAATCTTGTCAACATGTCGATGAAATTTGCGATGCTTAACTTAGAAGTAAAGGCTTTGCTAAAGGTAGCTACATCTGCTAGACGTGTTGATTTCTCCAGCTTTGTATTTCACATTACAACACTGCAGCGAGTGATGTCTGTGTGTCCGGGTCGAGTCTTGAACCGTTTGCTCGCTCTGATTCCCTCAGACGACGTGTAGCTTCATGAGCAACACCCCTTGGTGGCTAGGCTAGGTCTGGCCCTCTATGGACCAGTCAACATCTAAAATTAAAAGGAAACTAGAAGGAAAGTTGGCATTTTGTCAATTGTTAATCATGTGAATTGTTGGTGTCAAAAGTCATGTGACTTGTTTGTCACGTGAATCGGACCAAACTACATGTTTTTTTTCTTTCTCTCTATAACATAAATGTAGACTGTGCTGAGGCCAGGAAAGAAAATCATGTCCTCATCTCTCTCTGTCTCACCTGCAGCCACTCCTCTCTTATTGGGGAGCCTAATAAGGGGACTATTTGGGGGGGCTGAGCTAAAAAAAAATAGCCCTGAGCTCCTTCTCTTCTCCCTCTCCTCCTCCCTCCTGTCTCCTCTCTTCTCCATTACAGTAGCCCTGGGCTTCAGTACAAAATAACAGTAGGCCCTACTCAGTGGAGCAGGATGGCACAACACATCACATGTACAACCTTATGTTGTACATAGACAAGCAGTCTCCCCACCTCCCTCTTTCTCCTGGGATTTGGACCACAGGTCTCAAGTCCTCAAGCAGCGCCCTCAAAACAGCCAACAAGCTGGCTGTTGGAGCCTGCTTCTGCAACAAAGACAAGAATTCCTAGTCGAGACACATCTCACTAGAGATTCCTTCATCCACAACTTCAAGGACAGCAACTTTCCTTCACAGGAACCTGAAAACAGCAACCTTTCTTCAGAGGAACAACCAACCCTTCTTCAAGGACTGGTAACAATATTGGCATAGCTTAGGACAGAAACTGAATATGATGACATAAGTGTTTCCAAGTGATTTTCTATTTGATGTATTGTTGAGTTAAGTGTGTAACCTTAGTTCAGTTGTTAGTGATCTAGAACAGACAGTTTGCATGCTCATTAATCCAACTTTCCTAATGGCACTACATATATTACACTAAGTATACACGTATATAGAAACTTGTTCTCCAGGAAGGTCCACACGGCCTCTCACAAAGAACACCCCCACTCCACATGGCTGACTGGTAGACACCCACAGCCTCCATCTTGGAACACACACACATCCGCAAGTAACGCCACGTGCTTTATGGCTCTACGTAATCAGGCCCTTTGAAGTCGGCTACTTAAGATAGCGGGCCTAAAATCAATCCTTGTGGAACACCTTTGGTTATGGGTAAGAGACCAGATTGGACATTACCTTCACACATTGAAATCTATCAGATAGGTAATTACAGAACCAGTTACAAGCATTTCCAGTAAGGCCACTGCTAGCCAATTTATCCAACAATAAAGAATGGTCGACTGTATCAAAGGCTTAACTAAGTTCAATGAACAGGGCAGCACAGTGTTTCTTATTATCTAAAGCAGACGATATGATTGGTAACCAGAGTGATGGTAGAGATAGTGCTATGGTTAGCTCTAAAAACAGATTGGTGCACAGACAAAATAGAGTTATTTGAAATAATTTTTTTCAGTTGGAAATTAACAATGGATTCCAACGTTTTTGCAGCCTTTTCTCCCCCCTTATGTAAGCGAGCAGATTTGCAGACTCTTGGAATAATACAGGAAGACATAGAAAGAAAGATGTATGCGAGGTGAGTTTGAATTATGGCCTATTTGGCCCCTCATGTGTCTCACTTGAGACTTGTGATTCATAATCTAACAACTGCCATTATCGGAACCCATAAGATAAAGTGTGGGGTTCCCCAAGGGTCAATTTTAGGTCCAACTCTTTTTAATCTGTACATGCTTCCCCTTGGGGACGTCATCAGGAGGCACGGCATCAGCTTTCATAGCTGACGATACGCAACTGTACATCGCCGTGTCTCCTGATGACACAGGGCCAATTGATGCCCTTTTTAACTGCATTATAGACATCAAGTCATGGATGGCAGCAAACTTCCTACAGCTCAACCAGGACAAAACAGAGGTTTTAGTCATTGGTCCTGAAGGCCAGAGAGAGAAACTTTTACCAAAGTTACAGGATTTTAAACCCGCAAAATCTGTAAAAAATCTGGGCGTGATTTTTGACTCTGAGCTTACTTTTATTCCACATGTCAAAAACATAACAAAGATAGGTTTTTACCATCTTAAGAATATAGCCAGAGTCCGCCCGTTTCTCTCTCAGGCCAGCACAGAGGTGCTGATGCATGCTTTTATCTCTTGTCGTTTAGATTATTGTAATGCCCTGCTCTCTGGTCTTCCCAAAAAGAACATATACAATTTACAGTTATTACAGAATTCAGCCGCACGCGTGCTGACGAGGACCAGAGGGCGGGAGCACATTACACCAGTTTTAGAATCGCTGCATTGGCTCCCTGTGCGTTTCAGGATCAATTTTAAGGTTCTTTTACTAGTTTTTAAATGTCTTAATGGTCTTGGGCTTTCTTATTTATCTGCAACACTTTTACCCTATCAACCCTCACGGACCCTGAGGTCCTCCGGTGCTGGCCTTTTAACCATACCAAAAGTAAGAACTAAAACACACGGGGAGGCGGTGTTCAGTTTCTATGGCCCCCGATTGTGGAACAGCCTGCCGGAGAACCTCAGGGCCGCAGAGAATGTTGATGTTTTTAAAAAGAGGCTCAAGACCCACCTTTTTAATCAGGCTTTTAACTGACTTGTTTTATTCTTTCTAATTCCTTTTATGCTTCTTACATTTTTTATTATGATTCTATTTTACATTATTTATTTTAGCTTATCCTGTTTTACTGTTTTATATATTATATTTATTTATTTATTTTTATTGTTTCATTTATTGGGTCTATTTTATAGATTTTGATGCATTTTACTGTTTTTATTCCCTCAGTTTTTAGCTTCTACCTTTTTATCTTATTTTACTGTTTTAGCCCCTCGGTTTTCCAGTGTTTTCCTCCTGGGGGCCTACCACACCGGGAGCTGTCTCTGGTCCACCGTTGGGGGTGCTGTCCCGTGGACGGCCCGGCCCGGGTGGCTGGAGAGCTCTACACCGTGGTGTGGAGCCTCCTGTCTGCCTGGGCTGGGGTGGTCCCTGTGGTGGCGCCCCCTGCAGTCATGGACCATGATTCCTCTCGGTGTGCGTCGGCCCCCAAAGGTAGCTTCTTCCTCACCTCAGATCTTGGTGCCCAGCCATGTCTCTTCAGTGACAGATAGTGTATGTGTGTGGGTGTGTGTGTGTTTGTGTGTGTGGGTGTGTATGTCTGTGCATTTGGCAATGTGTATCTCTGTGTATATTTGTGGGGGTGGGAGGTTTGGGTTTCATGGTGTTTCTTTGTTGTTTATATTTTGTTTTGTTTTTGTTTTGTTCGCTCTTATTTTCTGTAGGGCACTTTGTGTTACTGCAAAGTATGAAAGGTGCCATATAAATAAAGCTTGATTTGATTGATTTGATTTGATTATCGACAAAACATTTCAGTGCCTGGTGTTTCCATTGTATCCATATTTCAACATTATCGACGAATCATTTGTAAATAGGAATTACTGTTCACAGGACCTTTTTCATCATCAAGGGGTCACCTGACTCAAACCATGCAAGGCAACTTCCTCTCTGGAGTGACACTAAGGGGAAATAAAATAGACCGCAGCAGTTCAGAAAGTGAGGAACTTCCTCACATTGTTGAAAACGAAAAAAAAAAAAAAACTGTCATTCTGCAGCAGAAGTAGAACGGCTCAACAAAAAGACGATGCATGAAAGGAAATCACAGAGCGTGTGACACTTCTTCATTCAGAACAAAACAAGGAGTTTCAAGAAAGTCTGCAGGTTTAGAATTAGCACTCAAAGTGTGTCCAAAGGAACATTGGTTATGCTGGATGCAGTTGGACTGCTGAAACATTTGATATATAACTTTTATAACGCACAAGAACAAATCACTAAATAGTAAACGCTAGAGACAAAAATCCAATCATCAGACACAAAGAAGAAAACAAATCTATAGTTTCTTTGTGAATTCCAATAAAGACAATCACACAATAAAAAAGAGACTGTAGAAAAGAAAAGAAAAAACACAGCAGAGTGATGATGTGAAAGGAGCAGAGCGGCACTCAAAAAAAAGATCAAATGGGAAGACAGGAGAGCGGAGCAGTAAGGAGAGAAGAAATTGTTGCAGTGCAGCTCTGTTAACAATAGAACTGATAGAGGAGGGCTGGAGGGTTTATTTATTCGACCAATAAACGAGGGGAAGCGTGCAAAGAAAGAGAGACGAAAGCGACTAAGGTGTAAGGACATGAATGATGACAAAAAAAGAAGCAAGAAGTAAAAGAAATGGAAGGAGACAGAAGAAGGGTGTGTTGGGGAACTAGCAGGAGCAGATTCTGTTATGAGTAGTTAATTATTAATATCAATAGAATTGTCATTTTAAACAGTTGTAATTAAACCTCTTCTTAAAGGGACAGTGTGTAACATTTTAGGCAATTTATTAGCTAAAATCGGTAGCTTCATTCTTAAATAGGTCCTCTTACGTGTATAATTACCTCTTATTTGCCAATAATCTGATTTATCCTCGCAAGCAAAGAATTTATAATTTGCATTTACATTGGAGGGGTAAGTCCTCAGGAGGCTTCCATGTCTTTCCGTTATTTTGAAGACTATAACCGCGGAGGAGGGACATGAACGCCTAAACGTGATTTTGTTCAGAGCCAGCGTAAATGAAAGATCATATCAGCGAGAGGCGCTTCTGGATGTGCAGAGTGCACGTGCAGGACTGGCTCTTCCCCGGGGCGGAAAATAACTTTTACCGACTTTTTCATCTGCACATGATGCATCCATTCCCGAAGAATGGTGCGCCCACATCCCGCTGTCCCCCCATGTCCCGCAGTCCCCCCTGGAGCTACCGGAAAGGGACTTTTACGGAGTTTTTCACCTGCCCATGATGCATTAATCCCGGGGACCAGTGCGCCCACATCCCGCTGTTCCCCCTGGAGCTGCCAGAGAGCGACTTTTACCAAGCTTTTTAATTCGCCTGTGGTGGACGTCCCAGACACGACCTCTTGCCTTTTACAGTCAGTGTTGTAGAGCAATATAAGCACTTAAGTAACATTCATTTGTGTTTGTTGTGTGTCAAGTTGTTAGCTGATGCTATAGGTGGAGGAGGAGGAGTAATTACTTATACATGCTCACACGTGTTTGTTTGAAATATCAACCCCATCACCTGAAAGAATACTCGGTGAATTGGTATTGGATGACATGTAATTTAAATATCATCAAAGGAACCACATTAAGCTGTCCTATTAATTCCTATTCAATCGATCTCAGTTTGTGCATTTTAATGAAAAATACTCCATGTGACCTGAAGTTAGATACGGTGTTCCTCAAGGTTCTGTGCTCTGACCAATTTTTTCAACTTACATAAGCTTCCTTTAGGCAATATCATTAGAAGACACTGTATAAACATCCATTGTTATGCAGAAAACTCAATTATATAGCGATCAAGCCTGAAGTAACCAATCAGCTAGTTAAATTCCAGGCATGTGTTGATGATATTAAAACCTGGATGACCTGCAATTTCCTGATGTTAAACTTTGATAAAACAGACATCATTGTACTTGGGCCTAAACTCATCCAAATACACAGTGGCAAGGAAAAGTATGTGAACTTTTGGAATTTCATTGTTTTCTGAATAAATTTGTCATAAAAGGTGATCTGATCTTCATCTAAGTCAAGGTTATTGACAAACATAATGGGCCCTAGTTTCGTAGACCAGGCGCAGTCAGCACGCAGCGCACCTGCGCCGCGCCGACGGGGTGTGTCCGCCTCGACTTTGCAAGTTTCATGCACCACGCAGGCTAGCGCAGGCACGCCTCCCGTCTCGCCCACCCGCGCAAGTGGGAAAGAGGGAGGAGAAGAAGGCGTGAGTGGGAGATGAGTAGGAGACAAGGCGTGGACTGGGATTAACACAGCCGATTCAGATCTTCACCAATCAAATGAGCTCCTCTCCTCACCTTTAATGCGTTAGGGGAGGTTCAGTGCAAGTTTCGTCACTTGACAGCCCAATGACAGAAGCAGCGTCGCCGCTCCCACCATGCGCATCACACGCTGTGCGTGCGTAAAGTCATAATAATTATAATGCCGATATTATATCACTATAGAAATTGTAGGCACATTTTAGGCATGTATATCACAAAACAGGGTCAGGGTGCACAGCTCATCATCTGCGCTCCGCAGCTGCACTGGATTCCCCGTCCAACACCAGAACGGCGGGACACCGGGACCTCGCGTGCCGCTCAGACCAGCTGCAGCCCCAACTCCGGTTCCAGCTCCCGGCAAAGTTGCGCGTTTCTCCATACTGCGGAGGCGCGAGACCTCAGACCAGGCACGAGCTGCTGTATTTTTTTTAAATGATTTTTTTAGGCATAGACGCATTTTATTAGCAGTGGATAGATATGAAAAACAGGAGAGAGAGAGGGAGATGTTTTGGTCCGAGAGGCTGAGTTTCCGTTACGCATGCAATCCGCCTTTGATCTGACGTCAGATGTGACGGGACAATCTATATAGATGTAAATTCACGTGTTGATTCAATTAGTTGCATTAAATAGTGTTTGTTGAGATTATTTATTGCATTTAAATGTGCCTGGAACTGTGGAAACCTGCCTGTGAGATCTCGGTGACGTGTACACACTGCGCGCCGTCAGCCAAACTTCCACTCCGCCAGCTGTGATTCGCATTGAATGAATGGACTTTATTTACGCCTTGCGCCGAAAGTAGACCAGGTTGGAGCTGGCGGGCTTTCGGCGAAGTCTCGGCGAGGCTTTTTGCCACGAAACTTCCGCTACGCCAAGCTGAATCTGTGACGCCTCCCCCTGCTGCGCCGCCTCACCCATCTTGGCGCAGGCGATCCACCAAACTGCAAAACTGACCGTGCGCAAGGCTGCGCGGGTCGAAACTTGCACGCAAGTTGAGACACAAGCTATTGACATTCAAAGCCATCCGTCTCTCATGTGCGGCCGTGGAGTGCCTGCAGTCACATGGCAGCATCGCAGCCGCCTACCTGTGCTGCGCCCGCCTCTCCACCTCCGCCTCCTCCATGTTCCGTGTTGTCCCTTGTTTATCACTCATACCAGCTAGGCAGCTACGGTGTTTCGCCGGCAGTTTCAGCTCTCGCGTTGTTTTAGAGATGCTGGTGTAATGCCGCCAACATTCAAAGTCTTGCGATACCTGATCCATGACTCTATAACCGATTCATCTAGGCATTCATTGATAATTTGTATCGATTGAGGAGGCTGCTACCGATGCAGCCGTATCTCTCACTTGTTGAACCGAATATCCGGTCGCATCGGTTTATCGTTCACAACCCTATAGCGAACGTTGCCATGCTGTTTTGTTAATATTCGTCCGTGTTTCATTTAATTCAAACTGTGATTCCTTAATAGATCTGGTGTCTTTACCGCGGCCAATGCAATCCCATGGAGTTGTTTACCGCTGCCTACCGGAGCATTGTCTGCTGGTCGTGTGCTGCATGGTGGCTCTCCCCCGCTACGCATGATAATCTTCATCCCTCTCCCATCTTTGGGATGCACCCGGACTTAAAACGGGAGCTGTAGATGCTTAAAGCAAACTAGGAGGAGCACTGCTAAAAAATTAGGGCTACTTGGCCACTGCTACACCACTGTTCTGCTGCTGCTGCTGCTCCGACGACTTGGTTTTGGTCAGGTGCTTTGGTCAGTCTGCTTCCTGCTACTGGCCCTGCGTACCGCTGCTACGTGTGGTGCTGCAGTGTGTGTGTGTGTCTGTGTGTGTGTGTTTTAAAGGGCAATCTGCCATGGTTTGGTTTAATGGTTTATGTATATCCTAAAGAATTATGACAAACACTTGCCAGCTTTTGAAAGCTACACTTCTCTTGAAAAAAGGAGCAATGTTATTTGTAAAAAGGACATTTTATGACACATTTACTGCAAAAGAAAGACAGAAAGGACCAGGCCGACTGTTACAATTATAGGACATAAAGGGTTAAAGATTGAAAATCCTTTGGTAATTTCTTAGTAGTTTGGGTGTTTATTGTTTTGTGGGGTTATTCATTTTTCTTTTAGGAGTTTATTGTAATTATTTAATCTTCATTTGAGAGGGGAACTTCCTAGTAAATGTTTGAGCTGTCTTTTGTGTTAAAACCGATTAATTATGCTCAATCATTGAGTTGATATCTCTGGCGAGAGACTCTTTGATTTATTTTGTTAATACTTTTCAGTTTATTAATTGATCATTTACAGTCTGTTGGCACACATTATAAAATATTGTTTGATTTTCTTTAATTTTGAGCTGTCCTAATTGTGTTTCTGCTGAAGACGATGGTGGCGGTGATGGTTTTCCTGGGTGGTGGTGATCCCTTGTGTGCTGTATGATCCCCGTTCAAGATTTTCTTCGTTTGCACATCACCTTTTTGCTGTGTGAGTGAGGTGTCTTTGGATGTCACTTCCCCTGCTAAATCCCTCCTCCAGCCGGTAAGCCTCAGCCTATTCCCCCTTTGTCCAATTGGGCTCCCATCTTTTTTTATGTTGTGCCAAAACCTTGTATTTATTTTAATAATAAAATGTTATACACGATCATTGAACTCTGTCTCTTGCCCTCCCTGAGCGAACCAACCTGAGTGTCCTTTTTGTAGGTAGCTTTATTACTGGTCCTTGGGCCCTAACCCAAGGTGGCGTTGTCGGTATTTGATATAACATAGTAAGACCCCTCGTGTTGCCACACTACTACTATTATACTACTACCAATACCAAATGCAGATGGAAGCCAAGGGTCTGGTCTGCGTAAGATCTCTGCCTAAAAGCTGATGAAAGCAATGTTTTTCTCGCCACACTCACTGTAATGTAGTGCACCCCCCCCCCCCCCCCCCCCCCAAAAAAATAAATAAATAAATAAATTGCACTTCTATGTTCTTACCTATAGCATTTTGATCATAGCACTGTTGTTCTTAAGGTATGTTTGCCGAACAGCTACTTCTTTACTCAGACAAGGACCTAACACTTTCACTTTCTATTTTTAGATCTTACTTTATCGGCAATGATATGTTCTGGTTTCTTTTTTTTTATAAATGTACTTATTGTTTGCTTTGGACAAAAGCGTCTGCTAAATGCCCTAAATGTAAATGTAAGAAAGTATGATGTTAGAAAGGAGGAATGAAGGAAGGCTGACTAAATAAAAGAGCAACAGAAAACATCAACACCAAATAGTATAACCTTGGCCAACCTGTTCCAAGCCAAGATCACTTTTCAAATCAGACAAAAACCAATGGTCTGCCATGTCTTTTAGAGACTCAACAAAAGAAAAGCTCATACAGAAATGAGTTATGAATAATCTTTTTACTGCAAAATCATTCTGACCATAAATGTAACAGCTGACTGCCTATGCAGAATAAAGAGTAGTCTAAACATACAGTACTTCACAATGTCAATACTTTGTTTACATTTGCTTACAACAAAAACTGAAACATCAAGTTATGGGGAGAATGATATACTGAAGCAATAAAAGCCTCAGTGTCAGTGTCGATGAATGGGTTGCTGATGAATCTCACAATGTCCACAAATGTATGCATTTTCCAGGAAACTCAGGAAAATGCATCTGTGTGTTTGTGTGAGTAGACCTACACACATACACCCAGACATACTGGGAAAAGTCCACAAATTTACTCATAAGAGCTTGCTAGTGGATAACAGTGATAATTGCTAAATTGTGGATAATCGGGATCTTTGTGGCACAGCGCAACAAATCTGGGGTGCGTGCCCATCATAGCTGGTGCCTCATCTGTTGTTTATGTCCTTGGCCTCTTGTCCCCTTGTTCAGTGGTAAAAGAGCGAGGAAATCTTATGTAGTTAAATCCACAAAAGCGATTTGAACAAAGACCATTAGCTGTACGGTGTCAACCATTTACTGACATTGCCTCTTGCAACAGTTCTCCATCACTAAAGGGTTTCTCGTGTATAGCCTTAAGGCAACTCACACAAAGCGATTCCTTGGTTGCTGCTTCATTTTTGACCACCGCCTTGGTCAAAAGCTGCTTGGCCTTCAGCGCAGACTTCAACTCACTTTACTGGTCGGCCGCCACTTTTAGGCTGGTAGTCCTCGCCGAACTGTGGCTTGTGTTCCGATCCGTTCGCAATACCATGTTCCTCACCATGCTGCCTTTGTCTAACCTGTCTTCTGCTCCCTTCTTTCATGCACCTATTCTTTCCGTGCTTCCTCTCCCACATTTTCCTCTGCTCTCATCTGATTCTCCCTTGCCCACATTAGATCGTCTTTGTTCATTACCTACTCCGCAAACAAGGTTGACATTTACAAATGTGCTAATCACAGGGGACACGTCTCTGTTGATGTTTCTGGTCAATCTGAGAGAACACACACACACACACTCTCTCTCTCTCTCGCGCTCTCTCTCTCTCTCTCTCTCTCTCTCTCTATATATATATATATATTTATATATATATATTAGGGATGTAACAGTTCTCAATATAATATTGAACCGTACGGTACGCCATGCACGGTTCAATACGCACTTGAGGTATTTTCGGTTTTGCAATAAAGTTAATGTAATTTCACGTTTCACCTTGTATTTCTCTCTGAATCGGCTTTGGAGGAGCAATTGAACGCTGCGATGGGGAAATGCCTCCCTCCCGAGTAATTATCCAATGTCCTGGCAGCAGGCCGGCTGAGCAGGTTACACGGGCAGTTCAATTCTACCAGTGCAGAAAACACAAGTGAATGTGTCGGAATGTAAAATAATGTTGAATATATAAATAGCAATTTGTTTTCGCCTTGCGCACAAAATTTGTACAGAATCAGAGAGAGAGATAAACTAAATCTACTATTGGCTTTTTTACTTTAGTTAAATTAAGTATGTGATTAGGGAAAACCTCAGTGTCTCTCGAGCTGAAATCAAGATCACTGATTGATTGATTGATTGATTTATGTTGGAGACATAGATTTACATGAGTCAGTGGTAGCTTTTGGTTCCAGACATGAACAGTGGTCTTCTGGGTGAGAGGAGAGACTGTACATAAGAAGTGAGCATAGTCATGGTGACGTCACCTGTTGGTTTGTGGACTAAGGTTTTGAAGCAGGGAGTTCGGCATTTTGGCCATTGCCATAATGGATTTTTTTGTACTAATCTTCGTAGCTAATTGCATTGGTGTGGTAGTATGTAAGTGTGGTAGCGTAGTAGCGTGGTAGCAACGCCATGGCAGAGAATGGCCTGCTATTTGACTCTCAATGGGCCATCATTTACTAAATGAACATCATGTACGGAAGAAGATTTGAAACTAGAGATTGATACCATAAACTCATGTTATAATGTTTACTGAGATAATAAATCAAGTGAGAAGTAGGGTCATTCTCTCATAGACTTCCATGCAATCAGACTTCTTTTTGCAACCAGGAGTCACCTCCTGATGGTCAATAGAGAGAATGCAAATTAAATGTACATTTGCAGAAGCTCCGGTTCTTTTCACATTTCAGAATTGGAGGTTGCCTTCTGGTAAAAAGCCCTTTGACTGTTTTGATTGTTCAATTTATGTTTATTGAAGTTATAATATTTACATTAATGAAGGAATGGTTATTTACAGCCTGTTTACTGTTTGTTGCTGGTGTAGCGCCCTATTAAGTGTATATTGATTTTCACATTACTGTTCAGGTTGTTTAATGTGAGTGTATGCTTATCTGCTTTTAGTATATTCATGTAAAGGAAAGTTAACGTTAGATGTCAAAATATCCCACACTACACGCTGCCTTTGAACTTAGCAGTTTTATTGTCTGCACTGTGATTTGTTAGATAGGTGTCAATCACTTTAGTTGTGATGGAGAATTGACCTACTGGATTAAAAGGGGTGGGACTAGAATAAAGAAACGGGAATGATGGAGAAGAGAAGCAGAGCAGAAAAAAACTGCACGTTGCGACAGCGATGTTAAAATTAACTTTGCACAAGAAGTTTATTAGTTAACTGTTTTACAACTGGGCGTTTCTGTTTGTGAGTTTATTTAGTTAAAGAAGTGTAGCGTGGTTGTGGGATTGTGTGAGGTGTTACTGCATACAAGTTAGGAGCACGAGGGGACTTTGCTACATTGCTAGCTCCTGGCTACCGCCATCGTTCATCGCGAGGAGAGGTGCCCCGGACGATGCTGGATTTTGCCAGGGTTTGCCACGAGGGGTCGGAAGCTACCTGTCGGTGGACGCTTTGGAGGAGGCTTCTGGGCCGTTTTCCCACTGCTCGGGAGTGAGTATTCAAAGCTACAACCTCAAAGTGGATTCCTTCACTGAGCTCCAACATGAGATAACATTTGTTGTGATATGACACTTTGAATCAAATTCAATTGAATTCTCCTTGTGTGTCTAATGTAATGATGTCCCTGTTGCTAATCCTCATGTACCTGTTCATTACATCCCCAGACCTGCAGGACCGTGCTGTGTGGCAGAAAGTGGATTACTGTCTTGAGCATTAGAATTGGTTCTTCTCAAAAGTGGCATTAATGCTGTAAATCCTGTCTTCTCCAACAGCATCATGAATGGAACATGCTCAATCCATATAAATAGGAGTACAATGATGAACTGATGTGTGAGGGACACTGTGGAGGTGCGCTGGTTTTATGCACCTTAATAGTTGCAACAATAGTTGTCACTAATAACATTATGTTTACACTGCAATGGCATGTCAAAATAGCTGCTGTGCAAAGGACCTATTGAGACACAGTTGGCATGGCAGAACTACACCAACCTACCAACCAAAAGTCTCCTGCAACATTTTGTTCACATAAAATGAAACTGCTCATTCACCAGGGATAATTTTTTTCCCAGACCGAACAATCACAGTTTTAAAAAGTTTGAAATAGGTTGTTAATAAAAATGCCACATGTATGTATCGTTTGGTTTAGGCAACAAAACTACTGAAACAAAACAAAAAGGCAAAAAGAAGCACTTATTTTGAGAGTAACAGCAGTCTCCTTGATCTCCTTGGGTTTTTGACCCAGACCTCCTCCCAGGATCTCCATGGACTCCTTGAATTTGTGATACGTCAAGAGCAACCATAATCCACTACAAAATACATTTCCCATGACACATAATTGGTGTGAACATAAGTTAATTTATGTGCAATCATTCCATATTATTATTCTACCACCTGTTTTTGTCATCTCACTTATCAACATCAAAAACATCAAAAACGTTAAAATTACTTAGGACATCTGTGCTATAACTTTTCTCAATCATGCTTTTAATACTTTCAGAAATATTCAATGTTTAAAAATTATTTTCCCATTCAAATAGATGTTCAAACGTGAGACAAATTCATGCATTTTCAACACGCACATCAATTTCTTCATACAGATTTCAACAAATCTTAAAATATTCTGTATCGTTTACACATTATTGGTGTTTGTCAACTTTAAAACAATTCCCACCAGTGCAAATATGCTTTCTGCTTACACATTCAAGCCAAAAGTGCAGTGTAGTGTCAGCTTTTCAAAAAAACTTAAATCTGAATACATATCCTCCTTGTGAACACTATTGGAATGACTTCATACTAATTGAAACCATTCCCAACTTTTTTCAGCTACTTCTACTACTCTCGTACACATAAGACATTTAATTTGACTACACACACACACACACACACACACAATGGTGATGTGGTAGTGTTACATATCACATCTGTATGAGTGAGTGTGACATGCTGAAAGTCAGTTAATGCCAAAGTTTATTTGGAAGTCGCCTGCTACGCTCTTTTCAACGGGACACATAAAAATGGCCGACGCTCTCGTTGAACTGACTGGAAAAGTCCTATCTTCTTCTATTTCTATGGCAACCACATTTCTAGGTTATTGTGTCAGAGACAGCTGCCGGGCTCTGACTAACTATTACACAAAAAAGTTGAAACTGGAAACAATGATTTAGAGAGGTGGGGCCACAGTGTGACTACTGCTTTCATTCTGTTCGACATCCTTCTTGTCCGGTGAACGTGATATCTTTGATCTCTATGATCTTTGTGATCTCTTGTCTTTCCAGCTATTGATCATGCCAGGCACTTACGCTTTAGCAACTGCATAGTTTCCAGATTTAAAAAAGGACCCATTTCTCTCAATGAGATGTACATGAATTGATTACAGACCTCTTAAGTACTCTGACTTGGCATATCCCACTGAAGAGAAACTTCCTCTGTGTGCATGAAATTTAGAGCCTATAGTGTCTCTTTGATGGCGTGAGTGCAGTGAAGATAAATCCACGCTTTATGCTCTCATTCAAACAGTATTTATTCTATTGTGAATAACATTGTACATCTTATGGCAGCAATTTAATCAACGATTTCGCAAGGGAGCTTGTTTAAAAATGTCATTATATCATAAAAATGGAAATCAGCGCTCAAGACGTGAAAGGTTTGACGAATACATTTTGCCAGTATGATGGGATAAGATGGAGGAAATCTTGAGTAGCTTGACATTTAAAAAGCAGAGGTAGGGGATTGTTGCGGTGGAGACATTCAGACTGGAAGTATATTCCACTCAAACACACATTTTCAGACAGCTGCTGAATGAATGTGGAGCTGTGTGCAGTGCTGATCGCACTCACAGCTCACATGTCCGGGTGAATTAGCTCAACTCCATCCGCACCTCATCAAGAACCCTGCAAGTCATGGTGGCACAACCCAGTCTCATTGGACCGTAGACGGGATTCTGGGACTTCTTTCGGTGAGGGTGACAAATTCAAGGAATGGCAAGAGATTCAGGTAATTAGGACCATATTTATGACCCAGAATTATGTGGCAGTGGTGAAATCCTCGTCATACCTTTCCTATGCGCGATACCCAGGTGCCACTTTACCCAAACCAAATGGAGTATTTCCAGTAGGCGAGAACAGACAAGCTGATGTTTGTTTATATGAGGAAACGGCAATAGAGAACTTGGATCTTAACCTTACCCAAGGTCTGATTGCCTACTTTAACAGTTAGCCAAGTGTAACAGGTAAAAAAAATGCCACATTGGCCACATTTGAGGTTTCTCTATTGTTTCTTTGTACCTTCTACAAACACACATAGGCTACAGCCTCAGCTTTCATATATAATCTGTATATATGTGGAGTGAAACTGTGGAACAGACTAGCGGAGGAGCTCAGACAATGTCTAACCATCAGCAAATTCAAACAGCGGTACAAAGCGGTATTTACAAGGTACAGGGAAGAAGAGGGGTATGACAAACACTAGGGTTCTCACATTTTGCCATACTTGTCATTTATTTTGACACAAGCAGTTATGGTGTTGTTGTTGTTGTTGATTGTTTCTTTTGTTGAGAGTATCAAAAAAAAGGATACACAGGAAGTAAGATAATCTATATTACTAGGTACTAAGTCGAGAAGGGGTAGGAATTAATGAGCTAAATGCTTCTTCCTACTCCTTTTGAAACATACAAAGGCTTTTATCGACTAGTGCTTCAAGTGTAATATATTATTCACATGTTTGAAATAAAGCATTCATTCATTCATATTAATTCAAGTAAAAAAAAAAAACGGCTATTGTTAAATCCAGAAATCACTTCAATCCATTACTGCTCACAGTGGAAATCATTTGATAAACAGCATAAAATTTTCTGGGAGGCAGGACCTTGACTTACATGTCCGTATTTAAGTGTCTCAGAGCAGAAGAAATAATTTAAGATTAGTCTTGCTTGAGGAATCACTAATACAATGGAATGTTCAAGTAGTTTAGCTCAACACATTTAAAAATAGTACGTGCTCCGGTTTTGTCAAGAGAAAAAGGACAAATTAAAATGAATCCAGGGATGGGTTACTGAACACGCTAACAGGCTTTCCTACAATGAATCCTATTTCAGTTTCAGTTCTACTCATTCACACGTGCTGGCTGGCAAGGGCAACGCAACCTCCTATTGTTGAGAAGACACATTTGACCGATAGGGAATAAACTGCTTTGCTCAGTTGAAGGCTTGAGCCGGGCTTTCAGAGACCTGAATGAGTCATCCATGAAACATATTGTTGTGATAAAATTAAAGACTGTTTAATGAAGGGGGCATTATAAAAAATCTTAAATGTCTCTTATATAAGAGGAAATGAATAAAGAGAAATCAATTCCAAAATGTCCACCATCGTAATTTGCTTTTACCAGATACCTAGATCATACATTAGAAGCACTTGGCTGATTATTTATTATTGGCATAAGTTATCCCCTAAACACTATATAAGGGCAGTTGGTTTGCCATGTGCATATACTCTAGAACATGCTATACTATGAATACTATGAACAAGAACTGGAGAGAATAAAAGCCTAGAAGAAGAAAAAAATAGAGGTACAGTTACATACAGTGAAACAGTATTGGTGTTACAGCATAGTGAAAACCTAATACATTTGTGATGCAGAGGAACACACAGGAACTGAAGTGGTTTGACATTCAAGGTACCATATTATGAAAACCACATTTTCTCTGGTCTCTACACCTATAAACTGGTCCTCCCTGAGCCTGTCAATGTAAAACGGCGCTCCTACAGGCTGTTCAGATTCAGCTTCCGTCATTACGTAACGAAGGGAATCATTTGCATAGGCCGAACTCCTCTGCGCGATGATAGGAGATATCTGAGAGGGGGCGTTTCGCAACACAGCGGGGAGAGCGCAGCTGGACTTACCGGTCATGGCGCTGGTGATCCGGCTGGTGCTCCGTGAATAGCTGCGGTGAAGCTGGAGACAATCCTCCCTCTGTCTCACGCGCTCTGGTGCGTCTTCACTTCTCCCATCGGTCGGACGGAACCCGGGGGCACGTGTCCGACAGATCGCCGTGCTTAGCTTGTATGTGTGTGCTAACCACTTCACATCGGACTGCTTCAGTAACTAGGGTTAGCACAAAGCTGGCTTTGCCTCGACACTGACCCTTGTAAAAGGATCTGTCCCAACCATACGGGACCCAGCAACTTCACCTGAGCCACATAGGTGTTGGGACCTCACTAGAAGGACTACACAATGCGGCCTACAGAAGCCTACACATGCGGCCAGGACAAAGGGGATTAAAAACTACACCGCCATTTTAGTTTCACATCTCACCCTGGTGGGAGATGCGACGCCACCCAACGAGTGCCCCATTGACTGACAATCTTCAGGGAACCCCGGGGGGTCCCCTGGAACGGGCTGAGCTTTATAAACCGAAGCCGCCTGGAGAACGCTCTCTTTCACTCTTACTCCGACTCCTACTCTGGCGTCTCTACCTACAACCGGCGCAACACCACGTTGCAACGGGAGGCGACCCCTCCTGCAGCGCACCGCTGCAACAAGAGGAACCAAGCCGGTTCCTGCCTTCCAGCTACCAGACGCTGTCTGAATTAAGCTGACTAAATCGCCAAGCCGCGATTATATCGCCGCTCGTGGAAGGAGGTAACACCAACTGTTTTCTTTATTTGAGTTTGATCAAGGAGAGGAAACCCGCTCCGCTCTCGTCTGGACGAAGCCGACTCATCACGTCCCCCCGCTGACGCCGGGGACTCACGAACCACCGCCGTTACGGAACGCCGTCATCGTCTTACGCAACGATACCAGTAAGAGGCTATCAGTCTGGGCAGAGACACAAGTGATAGTGTAGGATATGCTTGTAATTCTTGTTAATGTGTTTTAAGTTCTGATCGCGGACCGCCGAGTCCGTTGGTTCATGTGCTGCTGTATTTGAATACTGATCGTGTACCCACTGTTGGGGTTGTAGCAGGAGCAGATTTGGTTATCAACAGTTAACTATCAATATCAATATGATTATCGGTATTAATAATTATATTTAATATATTATCATGATATAATCATGAATAAACGGGGCACCACCCTGGGATCAGGGAAAAGATAACCTAAAACTGTATTCAGTCTCAACATAAAGGTTTTATACTCACATGCCAATCATCGTGATCATTGGCATAGGAGTACAAAACCAATCGAACAATTAAAAAGGCGTGAAATTCAAGCACTAGCCTTCACAACCTGCTGTTATCCAGTGACATATACACAACAAGCACAAGAGACCGCTAGTTATAATATAATAAGATTTATTAAAATCAGTAATAATGATCACAATCAATAACACTGCAATTAACAAAGCCTTATTACCTAACTACCTAACACACAAAGCTAAGCTTAAACAAAGGGAGATACACACGTGATGTGTGTGTGTGCGTGCGTGTGCATGTGCGTGTGTGTGTGTGCGTGCGTGTCGAGAGAGAGAGAGAGAGAGGGAGAGATGGCTATGGGCGGCCACCAGATGGAGCTATTCCTTGCAGCGTTCAGGGGCGGAGCCACTGAGGTTCGATGGGGTAGCGAGAGAGAGAGAGAGGTGGAGCTATTAAGCTGGCGTTTACAGAAAACAGTGTTACAGAAATCAACCCTAAAACAACCCCAACATAGGCGAGCCATAGCGATACATCCACGTAAACATTGGCGCATGCTACCGCTAGCGTAAGCGGCATCTTCTCTGTCGCTCTACAAGTAGGCAATGACAGATGGAGCTCATTAGAATTTACAGGTGCAGGCACAGAAACAGCCTGTTCTCAGCAGAGCTCATTTGAGCAACTTTTAGACAGCTGAAATTCAGGACCATGGATGGGTTTGGGGCAATGCATAACGAAAACCGTGTTGTTGGACCTCTGACAGCTGTGTGAAGTTGATGAAAAACAGTATAATATGGGACCTTTAAAATGGAAAATGCAAAATAATTGTCCAAGCCAAGAACGCCATGACAACTGGTCTGGCGTGGTCTCCTAAAAATTACTCTCTCGCACAATGGAACTGCATTTTTCTGAATTTTGTTTCAAGAGAAATGCATTTTGTTGTTTGCTTGACGTACCATGAATTGGTTTCAAATGAGTCCACAGGAGTCCACGTAGCGAGGAGCTCTGGGTGTTGGACGGGAAGGGTCCAGAAACACCGGCCTTTCACATTCAAAAACATGTTTCCTTGTGTTGGGAAAACAATGTGTGGACTGTAAAAACTAGATGTTTTATTCTAATCTTGGTTAGAGGAGGTATATTTTCTCCTACCTAAGAGGGCAAAAATAGAAAACATTGGTGAATCCAACAAAATAAGAAAAACAAATGGGTGATAGAAACAAAAGTGGAAATTCAATTAGTTTGTATACTACTTCCTGTATGACGCCCATCATGTTGAATGATGGTAGGGACTGACCTCCAAAGTGAGAGAATGGAAACTCACAGTGGCAAGAGGTTGACGGTTTTGTATTGAAACAGGTCAAATATATATTTCCTTTTCAAAACAACTACTTTCAGCATTTCCGTAGGCAATGAGTGCAGTGGGTGACCAATAACGGTTTGCAGCTTAAAATTGCTGCACAGTGGAGAAAGCATTAAAAAAAAAAAATCCTCTTTAGAAAAAAACAGGCGCTGGACTACCAAGTAGCTTTGGACGTCTCATAGCAACAGTAAGAGTCATGACCACTTTCCCGAGCTGATCATGTGCACCATTACATAATAAAAGGATGCTCTGTTTATGGGTCCTTACCTCTCAAGTACCTACTTAGGTGTTTCTACAAATGGATTTATTCGCAGGCGATTGGCCGAGACGCCCTAATGCTCCCTGATTCATATACGTCTACCGGTAGATATCAGAGAAGGAACAAGAGTCCACTTGTAAGCAAAGGCAGTTGTTCTCATCTCCACACACACACACACACACACACACACACACACACTGCCTCTTGTGTAACAGCTCCAGTGCCTCCTGAGTGGCATTTCAAGCAGTTTTCTTCTTACTTGAGTGCATCAGAGGGACCAGTCTGCCTCTGCATGTTCTTTGTACCAAACCAACAATGACTTCCTTATACAGTCTATTGGTCATTTCAGTACATTCTCATGCCGAGCGGGGCCAGTGTTCACTTTTTTTGAGCACTCCACTTCTCAGAAAAGCACTGTTGACCTGACTGTAGAAAATTGAGGAGAAGATTGTTTGGGCCGTGTCTGTCAGTTTCCAATCGTCCTCCTTGCTAATGTTACAGCTGTCTGAATGAGTGGTGATAAGCTTGTCCATACATGTATAAAGCAGCATCCTCCAGTTGGTGCTCATGGTGAAAAAGCGAGAAATGTGTTGTTGATGAACAAACTTGTCAACGGGAACAAATGTTTTCAGTGAATGAGATTGATTCGTTCATGTCAATCTTCCATCTCAATACTTTCATTCCCTTGCTAGAGTGGACAGCAAATGGCCAAGAAGAACGCATGTTTCTTCACGAATACTCAATCTGATTCGGGAGGGGGAAATTTGGGAGTGAGACACAGCAGAGCCAAAGAACGAGTTGGTGATGAACGAGAGGCCAAGCCAATAGTCGTACTGAATGAGACCCAGTGAAATCACTTCATGTTAAAACCACATTCATGTTACGGTGCATCTTCTTAATTCTGACTTTCTACAATATCAGTGAAATCTCCGCCTGGACAACTGCACATCACCTCAATCTTAACCTAAATAAAACAAAAGTCCTCTTCATCCCGGGGAAAGACGGCCCTCACATGGACCTGTCGGTCACTGTCGAGGGCATCATAGTATTGCCTTCGTCAACTGCGAGGAACCTGTGTACTCCTCAACGACCAACTATCCTGCACCCCCAACATCACGTCTGTCGCCCGATGCTGCAGATTTCAAATCCCGAAACTCCCGACTAATGGCAGGACAGCAGAGTCACTTGCCTGTTCAGAAAAAGGCTCAAGACTCACCTTTAAAAAATGTAAATCCACTTCTATGGCACTTCGATCATAGTTGTACTTAAGGTATTCTTGCTGAACCGCTACCACTTTACTCAGATGTGGACCGAACACATTTTTTCGCTCCTACTTTATCGGAAATGATATGTTGTGGTTTCTTTCTTTCGACAAATGTACTTATTGCAAGTCAATTTGGACAAAAGCGTCTGCTAAATGCCCTAAATGTAAATGTAACAATGGCTCCTTTCGTGTCACTGGCCTTTAACAATCTCAATCTCCATCCACACATTATGGTCATCCAAACATGAAGCAATGAGCCATGCACAATATAATTCACAATGATAGAAACACTCCGACATGTTGTTAGCGAAGCCACATTCCAATGTTTACTGGGATTTGGACGTAAAAGTAAGTGTTTTATAATCCTCACTAGATTTGAGCCACCGCTGTCGTCTCTGGCACTGAGCCGATTCCTTTCCTTTGGACCCGAGAACGAGACTCAGAAAAACTTGCAGAAGGCTGTTTGTCTGCCGCGTTGTCCCGGCTTGAACTGGTCCTTAACCTTTTTAGAGCTGCGGCACATTCAAGCACAACAGCAGAACTGCAAAGCACACTAAATTATAGATTGGTTGGAAATGTCAAACAAGGCCACAATCATACAAGATAGGCTGCATGCAGTTTAAGCAGCTGGGTTGGTCACAGTCTACATTATATTAAAGGGGACATATTATGCAAAACTGACTTTTTCCTTGCTTTAGTTTGTATATTTGCGTATCCGGGGTGTCTCCCGACCCCTTAAACATGAGTTTTGACAACTAAGTCAATATTTAGTAACTGGCAGAGTCAGGAATTTAGTCTCTAAACGAGCCGTTTGGATTTTGACCGTATTGTGACGTCACAATCCGGTCTTTTGCATATTCTTGCATAGTCATTGCATTTTCATGGCATATCCCCGCCCACATTACGCCGGCTACCTGAACAAGGATCCGCCATTTTTTCTTACTCGCTTCACTTGTACTCCTAACCGCCACCATGTACAAGCCGAAAGCCAAGCACTGCTGCTCTGTCATCGGATGCACGGGTCCTCATATGGGTCCACGGGGCCGCCTGGTGCCGGGGTCGTCTGGAGCTCGCCATGAGTCCGTCAGGCCCGAGAGTTCGGCCGGGGTTTTGAGCCTATAATCGGGGGGGTTACCGGCAGAGTTCCCGGTTCTCCGGTGCGGACTCTTGTGGCCCTGGGCGGGCCGGTGTTTTAGTGAGGACCACGGGCTTTTCACCATGGTCTGGGGGCATCAGGGCCGAGAGTTCGGCTGGGTTTTTGCGTCTATTTACCTGCGGGAATCCCCGCAACGCGTCCGAGGGTTTACGGGTCTATGGACGGAGCCGAAGTCCGGCTTCGCTGTGCGTAATTGTGTCGTGGCGCGGAGCTGGACCGGCCGGTGCTTAAGTGAGCTGCACGGGCTTTTCACACAGCCTTGGGGGCACAAGTGGCCCGAGTTCGGCCGTGTTCAGCTGTCTGTTTCCCGGCTGGTTTGCGTGCGGCGCGTCTTGGCGTTTCGCGTTCGACGGAGAGTCCGCCTGTGTGGACTCTTGTGGACCTGGGCGGGCCTGTGTGTTAGTGAGGACCGCGGGCTTTTCACCATGGTCTGGGGGCATCAGGGCCGAGAGTTCGGCTGGGTTCTTGTGTCTATTTACCTGCGGGAATCCCCGCGACGCGTCCGAGTGTTTTACGGGTCTACGGACGGAGCAGAAGTCCGGCTTCGCGGTGCGTCATTGTGGCGCGGCGCGGAGCTGGACCGGTCGGTGCTTGGGTGAGGTGCATGGGCTTTTCACACAGCCTTGTGGGCACAAGTGGCCCGAGTTCGGCCGTGTTCAGCTGTCTGTCTCCCGGCTGGTTTGCGTGCGGCGCGTCTTGGCGTTTCGCGTTCGACGGAGAGTCCGCCTGTGTGGACTCTTGTGGACCTGGGCGGGCCTGTGTGTTAGTGAGGACCGCGGGCTTTTCACCATGGTCTGGGGGCATCAGGGCCGAGAGTTCGGCTGGGTTCTTGTGTCTATTTACCTGCGGGAATCCCCGCGACGCGTCCGAGTGTTTTACGGGTCTACGGACGGAGCAGAAGTCCGGCTTCGCGGTGCGTCATTGTGGCGCGGCGCGGAGCTGGACCGGTCGGTGCTTGGGTGAGGTGCATGGGCTTTTCACACAGCCTTGTGGGCACAAGTGGCCCGAGTTCGGCCGTGTTCAGCTGTCTGTCTCCCGGCTGGTTTGCGTGCTGCGCGTCTTGGCGTTTCGCGTTCGACGGAGAGTCCGCCTGTGTGGACTCGCGTGGGGCTGGGCGGGCCGGTGTTTGACCGATGTCCGAGGGCTTTTCAGCAAGCTCTGACGGTGAGAGTCCCGACAGTTCGGCGTGGTTGAGGTCTCTATTTAACGTCTGGATTCCCCGCAACGCGTCCGAGGGTCTACGGGTCTGCGGCGGAGCAGAAGTCCGGCTTCGCGGTGCGTAATTGTGGCTTGGCGCGGACCTGGACCGGCCGGAGCGTGACTGAGCTGCAAGGGCTTTTCGCCCGGGTCTGAGGGCACGGGTCCCGACATTCCGGCCCGGTTCGATTGCCTGTATACGGGCAGGATTCTCGGTGGCGAGTCCGGCAGCCATTTCTCCCCCGAATCAACCGTTGTTATGGTTACAAAATGGCGTCCTCACGTCTTACGCCCGGCAGGAAGAGGTGGGCGGTGCCAAGACCGTTTGGGCGGCGCACGCAGTAGCTCATTAGCATTTAGAGGGAAAGTCACTGAATCCGGCCGCTGAAAGCAGGGCTGTGAAACTGGTATGTTGAGAACCCTGCTGTGCTCAATCCTTGGGTTTTTTCGACCAAAGCATGTTACTATCATTCCATTTAGACATCAAAGACCCATGTCAACAAGCAGAAATGAGCATAATATGTCTCCTTTAAAATACATTCGTAATCAAACTGAGAAATTCATGATCAGTGCATCTTCCTTTTAAGGAGACTAAGCGTTGCTGAAGTACTGAACTTACCTAATGTTTTGTTTCAACGCTAACGAAAAGTGCCATTTAAAAAGTGATTGTGGATGTTTGAAATTAAGAGGCTATAAATGTTCTGCTGCCATTGTTAGCCTGACTTGAATCCATGACAAAGAGGTTTTCCCACACACAGTCCAGTACACAACTCACTGCTTCTGTAATGCTGCTGTACTGTAGCTGTCAGAGAAGCCTTGAGGAAAAGTTGCAAAAGGACTCTCTACAGACTAAACAACAAGTTGTTGATGGGAAGTTAAAGTAATTTCCATATTCAAGTTCTTGCATGAAAGTAAAAAAAAAAGCTAAAGTGTGTTTGTCATCCGTCTGTAGGACAGCACTCAGCTCCCAGTTCTGAATGAAATGATTGTGACTCCTGCCTACGACTCCATAATAAGAACCATTCACAAATACAGTATGTAGTAAGACCTACCTTGTCGCTTTGAAGTCTCCTCTTACTCTCGTAGTTCAACCCAGTCTCACAGCAGGTCGTGAAATAGTCATAAAATACAATCTATTGGTTTTGTGTGCAGAAATTGTCAATATCTTTTGTGTCGCTCGTCAATGGAAAGTTAATTAAACGCATCCACATAACTGTTGCAATCTCACCGATCCCAGCTGACATTGGGCGAAGGCAGGGTACACCCTGGACAGGACGCCAGTCTATCAAAGGGCCAATAAGTGGAGACAGACAACCATTCACACTCACATTCACACCTACGGGTTATTTAGCGTCATCAATGAACCTATCCCCATCCTGCATGTCTTTGGACTGTGCGAGGAAGCCGGAGAACCCGGAGAGAACCCACGCTCACACGGGGAGAACATGCAAACTCCACACAGAAGGAACCCGAACCGGGAATCGAACAGTGCTACCCACCACACCACCGTGCAGCTCCAATAATGCAACTAAGCATTTTTAATTACAATGACTCATTTATCATTCATCAAACTAAAATGTTCAAGTTGCGAAAACAAGGGCAAATTTGTTGAATTTAATTTGTTGAAGTCAGTGTTATTTTCTTTGTGTGATTTATATATATATATTGTGACAGCCAGCCACGGAGGAGCCTAAAAGGAGAGGTACTAAACCACCAGTATGTGCCATTTCCGGTATTTACACTCCGGCCCCGAGAGGGAGCCCATGGGACACAGTCAGCTAGACCTCCAATCAAGCGTATGCCCAAAGATTGAGTTCCTGTGACATCACTACAATCAGCCAGATGGAAAACACCTGGGCCCTCATTTATGAAACTGTGCGTAGGATCCTTACTAAAAGTGTACGTACGCCAAAAAGCCAAAGTTTGCGTGCGCCAAAAAAAAATCTGATTTATAAAACTGTGCGCACGCAAGCTGTACGCAATGTTCCCTTTATAAATCACAGGATCACCTACAAGTGTGCGTACCTGAATCCCGCCCTGTACACGCCCAAATTTTACTATGTTAATGAGCCGGCATGCAATCGTTTCCGTGTGGTGAATCACGGCGACAGGTCAGAAAAATAGCGAAGAAACGTTACTTTTCAGAAACGGAGAAAGAGAGACTTGTTGGGGAGGTGGAGGCCCGGACAATAATTTAATTTAGTGGTCACAGCAGCGGGATCACGAAGAAAAAGACGCAGTGCGAGTGGCAACACATTGCTGCTGCAGTCAACGGCGTCAGTGGGACGGAGCGGACGGTGATCTGAAGGTAAATGACATCTTTCCGCTCCTAACATGGATTTAATGTATTGCTAGAGTATTTGAGGAAGGTTGATTTTGATGTGACTTTGACGGGGATTGTGTCCGAAAAGGAGGGAGATACAGAGCAGAGGTATAAGGGTGAACAGATTTTAAACTTTTATTGTATATAAAACAAAACGTTAAATAGTTTTTGTCCTTCCAGAGTCTGCAGCGTTGGGCTCAGAGGAGGGTGACGTGAGGAGGGTGATGTGAGGAGGGTGGCGTAGAGGAGGGTGACGGTGACGGGCTCTCGGCACAGCGTCCGGGTCCGGCGCAAAGCAGCAGCGCACCCCGGACGCATGGCACATCAAGCGGTCGGGTGCTCACTGATGACGTCCTGCAACTTCAGCGAGACACAATTACCGCCATCAACAACGTTGCAGATGAGACAGCAAACGCGCAATGTGATTAATAAAATAATACGTTTACAATGAACATTGATTGTTGTCTTCCTTATATTACAAACGCATGACATCCTCACGGATTCTTGCGCCAGGTTGATACCCCTCCAGTCGGGCAGGGGGCCGAGGCTCATCATGCTGGGGTCTCTACCACCTTTGCCGGGCGGTAGAGCCTCCTGAAGTTCGGTAAAGTTGCGCTCTCCACGCTCCACGACTGAGCGCGCACGAGCGTGCCACTCATTATAGCGCATTTCCTCTGCACTCTGGTGGTTTAAAAACGAGGATAAGTGTAACAATTATACGATGGCTTAATGGCTGTATGTATGTGCGTTGATGATATATGCACATAAATAAGGAGAATATTTAGTTATTCCCGCTGTGTTCTACAGTGATCTAATGGAGGATATTTATTGTATGTATTACATGCATTTGGGCCGTCTCCTCCTCCTGCGGTGACAGCGCTGATTCAATATTTCAAAATGATTTTGATTTAAGATACAAGTCAGATTTTAAAAGAAGGTGTTAATATGAAAAATAATATCACTCATTAATAGCGTCAAAAACATTGCTGGAGTTCCTCATGATAACGCAGATCTAACGTATGATATGTAGTGTAATTAAATGTGTGCGAGTCATCAAAAATATATAGTTCTTCTCACGTTTACTGCTGATTCCCCTCCAGTCTCCAGAATGTGCGTACCGGTACGCATGCCTCAGAGTTTGCTTACGGGTACGCACACTTTCCCGTCAAGTTTGGTTTTTATAGATCACAACATTTGCGTGGAAAGTGGCGTACGCACGTTTCCAGCCCCGTTTTGTGCGTACGCAAGCTTTATAAATGAGGGCCCTGAACCTCGTTGGAGAAACTCGATGGCAGTCAATCACCGCCCAGATTACACGGGAAGTGAAACACACACACAGGAGAGTACCTTCGGGGAAATCAAATGGTGGAGTTAGTCGAGAACATAAGAGTTAAAGTGCTGTGTATGATCGTTGTCTGTAGGAGAGGTCTGCTGTGTGCCACTGCCCTGGAACGTCTGAGAACCCGCTTCGTGTATGACCCTTGCCTGCCTGACTACCCCCCCGCCTGCCTCGCCCTGATCTACCTGAGAATCTGCCCCGCTGTACTAGACCCTGCTTCTGGACAACGACGATTCTACTGGATTACGGACTTAACACTGCTAACCTTCACCTCTCACGCCCACAAACTGTCAATAAACTTTTGTATTTCATTTGGTTTTGTTGTGGACAGTGCATTTATTACTTTCAGTCTGGTGACCACTCTAACCACTCCTGCGTGCGTCACAATATATAGAACATATTGGTAAAATAGTAAGAATAAAATAACATAAATACAAATAGGTTCACTTCTAGCTCTAACAAGTGCAATGAACAAAACAGCCACCATGCATAACTCTTACAATGCAAGTTCATTCTTCACAGCCTGAAGCTTGGGTCACTGCTCACCTAGACCCGATCTCACATTATAGAAACCCGAACGTACCTTTTTTTTTTTGTTATGAACGTCACTTCTTGATGCCATACAGACTCAGAGAATTTGTCAACGGTGAAGCTCTCATAAAATCCTGCAAGTGAATGGGCAGAGAGGTTATCAGCTGCTACATACAAGACTGTACCTTTCACACTTGCACCTAGCTGTTGTAGGTAAACACCATTTTGTTCTAATGAGACAAGATTATGGATAGGAGGTTGCAGCACTTTCTCATAACCACACTCCTTGTTTGTGGAGGTGTTGCAGAGCACAGCAAGATGAATAGAGTGTATACCTATATTCTATAGGTATATAAGCAATAACCCAATACACTGCAAACAGTTTGTTTTAACCTTGATGTTTCCAGAGAATTGGATACTTCAAAGTCATCCAGTTTTCTCCATCAACATATGCTCTGCATTCATGTGGAATATGCACTTTTTTCGGATTTAGCTTTATTTTATGTCAGTTTTGTTTAACTATGTCTGGAGCATCTGCTGTATTGGAACATATACAACTGGTTTCTTATTCTATGGGCATTACCAGAGGAAACTCTCTTTACATATGCTGCTCTCCTTTTAGCAGGTTCTGAACAGACACCTTTGCCATACGACGATGTCATCACATTACTTTCATAAACAGCACAAGTAATCTCTTTTAAAACTGATTCATCCACATTACCATAGTATTTATTAAGTGCTGCCCTGACTTCTGTGCAGGAGTGCAAGGTCATTTATTTCACAAAAGTGCTGTATCACTTCTTAAATTGCACTCTGGGATGTGCAAAATAGTTTGCATCTTTAACAAGAGAAACCAGTTTGTGCACAAGCTGTCTCCCTTAATCATGAAGATTTCACCGACTTCTTCACTGTCCTGTTCATCCTCATTTAGCTGAACTGGGCCTGGTGTTTGAGACCACATGTCCAAAAGTGAACCTAAAAACGTGCCTAAACCTAACTGTATACTTATTTTAAGCCCAACCATTTTTTACCAAACCTTACTTAGTGGTTTTGTGGCCCTTAACTGGATGTTAATTTTGTGGTGTAATTGCTTGAGTGTAAGAAAAAACAACTTTTCCTTCCACAAAGCTTCACAGGAGCATAAATCCACTCAATATTTCACTGATGAGCTGGCTAATCTTCTCTTCGTGGTGGCATCACAACAGAGCATGGTAGTGCTGCTAGCAAATTGGGTGATAAGAGATTGCCTTTTAGAGCGAGACATTTTGAAAAATTACATTAAAAAAACCCTTCCATTGAACAGTAATGAAAACATGCCCATCCCTTATATAAACAATATTCTTTTAAATACACATCTCTGTCAGCGAGCAGATTTCCTCCTCCCTGTTTTTTCAGAGCTTTTATTCCACAACTGTCAATAATCATACACTCTATATTTGCAATTAGTAAGAAATGGAAGATTTTTATTTTGGTCCTGTAAGTGAAAGTTAAATCATCAGTTGTGTAAAAACTTGGCTGGCAGTTGGAGCACTTTCAGTGCTTAGATGTGCATGAACATCTGGTTGAAACAGAGAAAATAAAGGATCTTTAGATTAAAAAGTCAAAAGGTATCATATTCATAAAGGTACAGAATTGAATCAAAGCATTTAAAATTGTGTTAAATGCTGCGATAATGATAAGTGGACGATCACACATTTAGAAAACTGATACCTGAATTCTTCTAAATGTAATGGGTCATGGGTACCATAGTATCAAGAGCCACCTGCCACCTCCAGCTCTGAAAAGTGCCCTCAGCTTGCATTCTCTCTACTGGCCATCAGGGGGCAACTCCTCTGCTTGCAATAATAAGTCCAATTGCATGGAATTTTATGACAACATTACCCTAATTCTCACCTGATTTATGATATCAGTAAAAATTGTAAACATGAGTTTATAAACTGTGATATAAAATGTGCAGAGTCCTGGTTCATGGACTAGTATCTAAATGTGCAGAGTCCTGGTTCATAGACTAGTATGTAAATGTGTAGAGTCCTGGTTCATGTACTGACAGTATCTAAATGTGCAGAGTCCTGGTTCATAGACTAGTATCTAAATGTGCAGAGTCCTGGTTCATAGACTAGTATCTAAATGTGCAGAGTCCTGGTTCATGTACCGACGGTATTTAAATGTGCAGAGTCCTGGTTCATAGACTAGTATCTAAATGTGCAGAGTCCTGGTTCATAGACTAGTATCTAAATGTGTAGAGTCCTGGTTCATGTACCGACGGTATTTAAATGTGCAGAGTCCTGGTTCATAGACTAGTATCTAAATGTGTAGAGTCCTGGTTCATGCACTGCCAGTATCTAAATGTGCAGAGTCCTGGTTCATAGACTAGTATCTAAATGTGCAGACTCCTGGTTCATAGACTAGTATCTAAATGTGCAGAGTCCTGGTTCATAGACTAGTATCTAAATGTGTAGAGTCCTGGTTCATGTACCGACGGTATTTAAATGTGCAGAGTCCTGGTTCATAGACTAGTATCTAAATGTGTAGAGTCCTGGTTCATGCACTGACAGTATCTAAATGTGCAGAGTCCTGGTTCATAGACTAGTATCTAAATGTACAGAGTCCTGGTTCATGTACTGACGGTATTTAAATGTGCAGAGTCTTGGTTCATAGACTAAATGTGTAGAGTCCTGGTTCATGTACCAGCGGTATTTAAATGTGCAGAGTCCTGGTTCATAGACTAGTATCTAAATGTGTAGAGTCCTGGTTCATGTGCCGACGGTATTTAAATGTGCAGAGTCCTGGTTCATAGACTAGTATCTAAATGTGCAGAGTCCTGGTTCATGTACTGACGGTATTTAAATGTGCAGAGTCCTGGTTGGTTCAATCTTAAAAATGCATGTGTACTGCGTGTGATGGGTTTGAAAATAAATAAATAAACATTTGTACTCGTACTTGTTGAAGCTTTTTTTTAAAATCTGGATTGAATATAAAATCAAATATGGCACATAAATTAAGTGGCTGAGTTAAGGTTTAATTAAGGCTGATATCAGGAACCACATCTGAAAATGGTTTGGCCCAGAATAGGGCCAGTTCTGGTTGTACAGTTTGGCTGAGTTACGGGCCTTATGTGGCCCAAGTGTTGGATGCCAGATGTGGGCCACTAAAGGACCATAATTCATTGCTGTATGTGGGCCGAGTGCAAGTGGGTTGTGTGGCCCATCACTGGGCCAGACCAGTTTTGCTATGTGGGTATGGTCTCAATTACAGCCCGACCAATATATCGGCGGGTCGATATTATCGGCCCATTTTAGGCATTTTCCAAACTATCGGTAAAGGCATTTATAATGGCCGATAAATTAATATTTTAAAAATTAAAAATTAAAAACGAAACACCCTTATAGAACTTAACAGAATTTGTCTCCAGTTTGTTGTTGTTATTGTGTTTTTGTTCAAAGGACTTTATGTTTTATATCTTAAGTTTGTATTTTTATACATTTTATTTATCAGAACTTTAATATATTTTGATGTTCCTCTGTTCCGTTGTGACAATAAAAAGTTTATTTTTAAACTGCATTATCATATTATTTTAGTGAAGACTCATAAATAACTAGAAATTATAGTTATTGTGTTAATACTGTAAATGAGCACAGACGAAGCAGCATGTCCAGTGGGTGTAACGTTTAATAATGTTCCCCCCCGGTGTTACACATAACCATGTCCCCAGGACAGTTATAAGTTAATGTTTTGTTACGCGTTTCTGAAACAACAAACATTTGTATCGTATCGGCCTTCAAAATCCTTTAGCGGTCGGGCTCTAGTCTCAATCTCTAGTTTTAAGTCTTCTTCAATCCAGCATGATGTTTATCATCTATCATTTAGTAAAGGTCGCAACCATGGCGTTGCTACTGTTGCCTCGCTACTGTTGCTGTCTGCTACCATGCTATCAATGCGATTAGCTGCTATAGATGACTTTACCACACTTTAACTTTGTTGACAGCTTCACAACAGAAGCCAGATAGATCCAGATCCAATAAAGTGTGTGTGCTTGCTTTCATCAGATCCACCTGTCGATCCTCTGCAGTCCAAATATGGTCACTTCCTTCACTGGTTGCACAAATTCTAAGATGACGACGGCCAACATGCCAAACTTAAGGCTTTAACACTGTAGTACATGAACCAATAGGTGGCATATAATGTACCTTCCTATATACGACTATGGCCATCACAAACAGAAAGAAAAAACATTATCTCTCAGTTAAACTAATGAAACTAATGGCTAAAAAATAAACCTATGTTATTGCTGCCTGATTGAATGAATACTTACTGCTTGGTTCTCATGACAGAAAGGCACACATCAGCTGCTTCCCTAAGCCTCTTTATTTATTTATTTTACAGGGATGGGGTTATGTGGACCTGAACCAGAAGCTGAAGACATGAATTCCATCTTAACAGGGCGTCTGTGGCTCAGCAGGTGTCACAGGGAGGTTTGATCCCTGCCTACTTCCTGTCCACAAGTCAAGGTATCTTTTAGCTAGACGCTGAAACCCCCAGTGCTCATGATGGTGAGGCCAGCTCCGTGCTCGCCATTCATGTGTGTGTGTGAATGAAAGTCAAATGGAAAAAATGCAATCCATTCTCTGTAATAGGACTTCAGCTGGGTTTATCATGCATCTACAGCATCCTGCTGAGCCACGAAGCGATGTACTGCTGCAGGCTGCAGTACATGTGTGCATGTATGTACAGCTGCTCTGCAGCTTCATAAGATCACACTGAATGCATTGTGACTGTGAAGACATCTCCCCATAGGAAATAATTAAACAGGCCATACAACAGTGGGGTTAATGAGCATTGTAATTTGAAACTAGCCCATTGGATGAGGTTGACGAGCTCGCTGTTTGCCGCCCCCCCCCCCTTTGTTGTCCGCTCTCCGTTTTGCAACATTTCTGTAGTGCTGCCCCACTTTTTAAATCCAGAGAAGAAGAAAAAAAGAGAAAGCGCAGCATAAAAAAGTTAAAGGAGAAATCCGGTCATTTTTGACCCCATTTCCGTTGTCCTCAGGGTCATCCCCACTTATGTATACCGATACAAAATCTACGAGGAAAACGTTTTCGTTTCTGCGGTGACTGGGACGGACGAGCGCCCGGCACGTTACTACCTGAAGCTATCGTTGCTATGTTGTAACATAGTCATACATATGGACATAACAGCTTCCTGGATTTATTACGGACAGGACGACTGCACAGCTCGGTCGTTTCTTTATGGATACAAAATCAAAACTACGAGGAAAACGTTTTCGTTTCTGTGGTGAGTGGGAGGGACGAGCGCCCGGCACGTTACTAGCTGTAAGCTATCATTGCTATGTGTAACATAGTCATACATATGGACATACCAGCTTAATGGATTTATTACGGACAGGACGACTGCACTGCTCGGTCGTTTCTTTATGGATACAAAATCAAAACTACGTGGAAAACGTTTTCGTTTCTGCTGTTGGGGTTGTAGCAGGAGCAGATTTGGTTATCAACAGTTAATTATCAATATCAATATGATTATCGGTATTAATAATTATATTTAATATATTATCATGATATAATCATGAATAAACGGGGCACCACCCTGGGATCAGGGAAAAGATAACCTAAAACTGTATTCAGTCTCAATATAAAGGTTTTATACTCAATCATGCCAATCATCGTGATCATTGGCATGGAAGCACAAAAACAATCTAACAATTAAGAAGGGCGTGAAATTCAAGCACTAGCCTTCACAACCTGCTGTTATCCAGTGACATATACACAACAAGCACAAGAGACCGCTAGTTATAATATAATAAGATTTATTAAAATCAGTAATAATGATCACAATCAATAACACTGCAATTAACAAAGCCTTATTACCTAACTACCTAACACACAAAACTAAGCTAACAAAGGAAGAGACACACGTGGAGTGTGTGTGTGTGCGTATGTGTGTGCGTGTGTGTGTGC
Organism: Eutrigla gurnardus; assembly: GCF_963514095.1. Taxonomy (NCBI): domain Eukaryota; kingdom Metazoa; phylum Chordata; class Actinopteri; order Perciformes; family Triglidae; genus Eutrigla; species Eutrigla gurnardus. Next base: position 22,461,342 of record NC_139925.1, read on the forward strand.
GTGTGTGTGCGCGTGTGTGTCGAGAGAGAGAGAGAGAGAGAGAGGGAGGGAGAGATGGCTATGTGCGGCCACCAGATGGAGCTATTCCTCGTAGCGTTCAGGGGCGGAGCCACTGACGTCCGATGGGGTAGCGAGAGAGAGAGAGAGAGAGAGAGGTGGAGCTATTCCTCGCAGCGTTCAGGGGCGGAGCCACTGACGTCAGATGGCGTAGCGAGAGAGGGAGAGAGAGGGGGAGAGATGGTCAAGTGCAGCCACAGGATGTAGCTATGTCCCTAGCGTCCGCCGGGAACAGCTGGCTTAGGACACGTGTGTGCGGCGTGTATGTGTGTGTGTTAGCGGGACACAAACAAAGAGAGAGAGAGAGAGAGAGAGATAGCCGTATGTAGCCACCAGATGTAGCTATGTCCCTAGCGTCCGCCGGGAACAGCTGGCTTAGGACACGTGTGTGCGGCGTGTATGTGTGTGTGTGTGTTAGCGGGACACAAACAAAGAGAGAGAGAATGCGCAAGCGATATTCTGAGGCTCAGAAGGCGTGCCGCTATCACACGGGCGCGCGTGAATGAACTGGCGTTTATTCCGCGAGACCGGTCTTTTAACTGATAGTAGAGGCTTTCTGAGCTTGCGAATATGGCGGAGGTTAGTCGAAAACACTGTTACAGAAATCAACCCAACGGCGTGGGTACACGATCAGCATTCGAATACAGCAGCACATGAACAAACGGACTCGGCGGTCCGCGATCAGAACTTAAAACACATTAACAAGAATTACAAGCATGTCCTACACTATCGAATCTCTGCTTCTGCCCAGACAAATAGCCTCTTACTTTTGTCGATGTGAGATGCGTCTGTAGAAGCTAAGCCAATGCTTTAAGCCACTGAGGCATTTCAACGGGAAACCTAATTGACGCGCTTCTTACGTTTCCATGATAGATGAATGAGAGTCCGGCCTTTATGTTCCGATGCAAACAAGTCCATTTATTTTGACATCTTATGCTTTAAATCACACCATCCCTACACATACATCCATCCATTCATCCGCACGCAGCGTAGCGGTCAAAAACTGTTTTCCCTATTCCGGTTGGAAACACCTGATGAACCCTCAAAGGTTCCTACCCTATATAGACTAACCCACCAATCACAGTCAGACCATGACACACACACACTAATTAACAAATCTGCTCTTACACTCCGGCCCCTAATTGTCATGGCCGGCAGACATGGCAATTCAATACAGACAATAATAATAAGAGCATGACGTATGAAAATGCAAAATTTACACTTCTTGTACCAGACAAAGTTTAGTCACAGGTCTCTCAATAACATTATTTTTAGTCCGTAGCTTCACAGAACGGACCATGCCTTTTGCATCAGGAAAAATCTCCAACACTTTCCCAAGACACCAGGAGCCACGAGGGGCTGAGGGATCCATAATGACAACAACATCTCCGACAGCCAGACTCTGTTTCTTCTGATTCCACTTCTGTCTTTCTTGCAAAAGGGGCAGATATTCCCGGATCCAACGCTTCCAGAACAAATCTGAAATGTGCTGAGCTTGTCTCCAGCGCCGCTTCACATACATGTCAGAAGATTTGAAAAGTCCCGGTGGTAAGGCTGGTTTTCCCTTCAGAAGAAGAAGATGGTTGGGAGTGAGCGCTTCCAAGTCATTTGGGTCGTCAGACAGCTGTGTTATTGGACGATCATTGAGAATGGCTTCAACCTCACACATAACAGTGTGAAGCCCGTCATCATCAAGTGTCTGCTGGTGTAAAACTGAGTTGAGAACACGCCTGACTATGCGTATCATGCGTTCCCAAACTCCGCCATGATGAGACCCAGCCGGAGGATTGAAGCTCCATTTAACTCCTGCTGAAATTAAAGCTCCTTGAATGCGCTCATGATTCAGCTCCCCAACAGCTGCACGTAGTTCTCTCTCAGCTCCAATAAAATTGGTTCCATTGTCTGATCTAATGTGAATGACCTGACCTCTCCTACTGATAAAGCGTCGTATTGCATTAATGCAAGCGTCTGTTTCCAGTGAATTTGCCACCTCTAGATGAACTGCTCGGCTGGCCATACAGGTAAATAACACTCCATACCTCTTGCTCTTTTTATCCCCACAGGTCCAAAATAATCAACTCCAACGTTTGTGAATGGAGGCAGATCTGGAACAATTCTCTCCTTAGGAAGATCCGCCATCTTCTGTTCCATGGCCCTGCCATTAAGGCGTCTGCAATAACTGCACTGGGATATGATCTTCCTCACGGCCGCATTGGCATTAGTTATCCAGTATTTCCTCCTGAGTGTAGATAATGTATGGTTTCGCCCACTGTGTCCCAGCAGTTGGTGCATGTTTCTGAGAAGAAGCTTGGAGATATGCTGCTCCTTCGAAAGGATGAGGGGATGTTTTTCCTCTGACGGCATCGCTCCTTTGCTTAATCTCCCTCCCACTCTTAAGAGTCCATTTTCCAAAATGGGATCCAGCTTGTAAATGGAACTTTGTCTGCTTACTGTGCGCTTCTCAGACAACAGTGAGGAAATTTCAGTTGCAAACCTTTGCTGCTGACAGTAGCCAATGACAGCTAGTTCAGCCTCCTCCAAATCCTTCGGTGTCAGGACACTTCTCTGCTGTTTAACAGTAGCCTTTTTTCCTCCCACTTGACCAGTCTGTGGTCCAGAGGCCTTTCGTTGACGACTGAGCTCCAACAGATGACCTTTCAACCTCAGGAACCAAGCCACTGCCACTTTAAGTCTTCTCCAACATGAAAAGTAAATAATGAGATGGTCTGTGGCATTCAGTGCATCATAAACATTGGCATTCACATAGGCATCCTTCCTGACCTCCGGATCCTCAGAATCCATCCTGACATCATGATTACTTACTGGCCAATCTGTCTCAGCCTTCCAGAGAAAACTGGGTCCCTCCAGCCAGCTTTTATTTTGTAGAAAGTCCGATACCTTCATCCCCCGCGATGCAGCATCTGCCGGATTGTCTTTGGTGCCAATGTGCCTCCATTGAGCAGGGCTTGAGATTTCTCGTATGGCTGAGATCCGATTTGCCACAAACGTGTGGAACCGCCTATCCTCATTATTGATATATTTCAACACTGATGTACTGTCCGTCCAAAACACAGACTCATCCAGCTGGATTTGAAGCTCAGCCTTTAGCATGGCATCCACTCTGGCAGCTAGGACGGCAGCAGTCAGTTCCAATCTTGGGATTGTTACAGCCTTTAAAGGTGTGACTCTGGCTTTGCCCAAAAGGAATGTAACATGATGCTCCCCTCTGGAGTTCTTCAGCCTGATGTAACTTACAGTGCCATAGCCATCTTTGCTGGCATCTGCAAAGTGATGAAGTTGGCTACATATGGGGTCACCAAAGTTTTCTGGCTTTAACAGCGTTCAGCTTTAAATGATGACAATAGCGTGACCTCCTGTAACCACACTTCCCATTGCTGCAAGATGTCTGGTGGTATTGCATCATCCCATCGACAATTTCTTCTGCAGAGCTCCTGTTGTAGCATCTTAGCAGACAGAGTTACTGGCGACAGAAATCCCAGAGGATCATATACAGAGCTGGTTGTAGACAACATCCCCCGTCGGGTTAGAGACTGCTGTTTGACTTCCATCTTGAATTTAAATGAGTCTGACTCGACACACCAGAGCAGACCCAAAGCTCTCTCAATGGGAAGTTTGTCTCTGTCCAAATCAAGCTCTTTTAGATCCTTTGCCCTCTGATCTTCAGCAATGCTCTGCAGCACTGAACGACTGTTACTCACCCACTTCTCCAAGACAAATCCACCTCTCTTACATAGAGAACTGAGATCTTTGACTCGTTGCTTTGCTGCCTCCTCGGAGCTCAAACTCAGCAAACAGTCATCCACATAAAAGTTTTGTTTAACAGCTTGAACAGTTTCTGCAGAAAAATCAGAGCTATTATCTTCAGCAGTTTTCCTTAGCGCATAGCTAGCGCAACTGGGTGAGGACACGGCCCCAAACATGTGCACTGTCATCCTGTAGCCTGCTAGTTCTTTGCTGAGATCTCCATCCGGCCACCAGAGAAAGCGCAGGAAGTCTCTGTCTTCTTCTGCCACCTTCACCTGATAAAACATCGCCTGAATGTCACCCATACAGGCCACAGGTTCCTGCCTGAAACGAGTGAGGACTCCAAGCAGTGAACTGGTAAGATTTGGCCCTTGCAATAGTTCGACGTTCAATGACGTGCCTTGATATGTGGCTCCACCATCAAACACCACTCGCAGAGAACCTTTTTTGGGATGATAAACACCGTGGTGGGGTATGTACCACACTTTGCCTGGTCTCCCTTGTGACTGTTCCAGAGGCACCCTTTCTGCATAGCCCCTTTTAATGACATCATTTAGACAACTTGAATATTCTCTATGAAATTCCGGGTTACTCATAAACCTTTTCTTGAGTCCAAGTATCCTTTGCTTTGCTACCTTAAAGCTGTTTGGCAGGTGGGCATCTGGTCTCCTGAAGGGCAACTTAAGGCAGTATCTCCCTTCCTGTAGAGTTGCAAAGGTTTCCATAATCTCCATGAACTTCATGTCTTCTCTAGACATCTCCTTGTCCTCTGAAGGCCGTTCATTAAAATCATGCTTATACTGATTGTTCAGCAAGATTTCCAAATTAGACACTGAAATTCGATTCACCACAACAGAGGAACGCTTCATGTCATCATTACTGCAGTTTCCATTTAAAGGCCCATTAATAACCCAGCCCAACACTGTTCTTATAGCGTACGGACCGTATCCACAACTGTTCACCACTTCCCATGGTTCCAGTAACCTGGTAGCATTGGTTCCTATCAGTAGGTCCACATTGGCCTTTATGGACGAGATGTGAACCTTGGACAAATAAGGCCACCTTTCCAAATCCGCAGCAGTGACAATGTTGTCTGAAGTGACTGGCATCTCCCGCTGTGTGAGAACTTCCGGCAAAGGGTAAAAACTTTTTCCTGCAAGACCTGCAACCTCCATTCCAGATACAGCAAAAGTGGGAACAACCTTTTCCTGTCCCATCGTTTTCAAAAGAAAATGTGTTCTTTTTCCTGTGATGTTCAATCACTGCATGAGGTGTTCAGAACAAAATGTGGCTGTGCTCCCAGGATCCAAGAATGCATATGTCTGAATGATTACATTTCCTCTTGTAGATTTAACTTGCACTGGGACAATGGAGAGAATGCAACGATCATTACCGGCCCCTGTGCGTCCACATACCTGGGAAGAAGTTGATGGATTTTCTTCAGGTGGCTCCGATGGTCGTTGCAAACCAGCATTGGTCTTTGGGATATGAAGTGCAGTGGGATGTTGCTGATCACAAACCTCACAGACCAAGCGTTTCTTACAGTCACGGCTTATGTGTCCCACCTTTAAACAACCAAAGCATATTCCTTTTTCCTTTAGGAAACGGATCTTCTCTCTGTGCTTTTTACGTTGGAACTGTTGGCATTTCTCCAAGAGGTGAGCACGTGAACAGCAAGAGCAATATGAAATGTCCTGTCTCGTTGCACTGCTTATGTGAGCATTATCTTCAGATGGGTTAACAGGCATTACTGTAGTGGCAAAACTACTTCCTTTCCCTCTGAATGATCTTGTTTGCATTTTGAATTTGTTACAGGGTTTTGAAGCCGTTACATTCTGTGGTACAGGTGGTTCAATGTTTCCAAAAATTGGATCAGAAAGGATCCTCACTTGCTTCTCCAAAAATGCAACAACATCAACAAAATGCGCCCTTTGATTATATTTTTCCATGATATCATGGGCTGCAGCTCTCCACCTTTCCCGATATTTATATGGCAATTTACAAACCACTGTTTTCATATTGCTTGGCATGTCCATTTCCTGCATATGAGGAAGCTCCTGCATCACATTACAGCATCCACGCAGAAACAAACCATAGGCTTGCAAAGACTTAACATCCTCTGACTTTATCGCTGGCCAGGTTAAAGCTTTTTCAATATACGCATTAGCAATCTTGTACTCGTTACCAAAATGTTCCTGAAGCAGAGCTTTAGCCACAATGAAGCCACGTTCAGGATCCATGTGTTGACAACTTTGCACTAATTCCTTCGGTTGCCCTCTGGTGAACTGTTCCAAGTAGTACAAGCAGTCAGCCTTACTTGCTTTGTCCTCCACACCTTGTTCAAATGATTTTATGAAGGCCTTGTATTGAAATGGATCTCCCTCAAAGACAGGTATGTCACGTGGTGGCAGAGAAAGCAGGCGTTGCTGGTTCACCAAAGAGGCTGTGATTTCATTTTGCTTGCACATAATACTCACAATATCACCAAGTGGAGTCTGATCATTTTCTCCTTGCTTCAAGTGTTGTCTCCTGTTTTGTGTCACCCAAGCAGTTGTTTGATCATGCAGCAAACCTTGTGATGTTTTCACAGATGACAATTTTTTATTGTGTTTTGTTGGCATATCCATGGAGGATTGATTTTGTTGCATTGACCAATCCACTTGCCTTTGTGTTTTACAGGCTTCAGGCTCATACTCCTTGGCCAATGGGTTGAGTGTTTGTTGTGCCAGTTTCCTTTTCCCCTTTTCAAAATAAGAATTCATCCCATTTCTCGGTGCCTGAGAGAGCCTTTGTCCATCCATAGCTTGAAAAACTGCTAACATAGCATCAGATGCGGCGAGTTCTGTCTCCAATTCGAGCCGTTCCTTTTTCCTTCTTATCTTTTGCTCTTGTTCCTCCAGTGCATGTCGTTCCTTTAAAGCTGCCATTCGAGCCATGACTGCAGCCTTTTCTGCTGTTGCCTTTATTTTTACAGAGGAAACAGTGCTTGACCTGTTGCTTGTGACACTTTTGTTTGAATTTTTACCCACATTAGAAACACTGTCGTTTGGATTTATATCATCATTTTCAACACCTTTATCACCATTATTTTCAGTTTCAGACACCTGGTTTTCATTTGATTTCACCCACATTTCAACTTCATCAGTAAATTCATCATTGAACATCATTTTTGCCTTGAACCATGTCTCTTGCCTTTCTTTTTCCTCCTGTGGCAACAAAATCATTAAAGAATCATGCAAACATCTTATTTCATCACACAGCTCCATAAACCCATGTAGAGATGTTTTTACCTCATAGTACATTTTAATGCTTTGCATAGACTCTTGTATTGATTTCCTCAAAGCACCCGCTTTGTTTAGTTTAACCTTTCTAGCATTTTGTAGTCGGTCGAGCTTGTCTGCGAGTCCTTTAACAGTAAGTTTAACCACTCGTTGGCTTGTCCGTGCGTCGCTACCGCCCGCCCTAGGGCCCGGTTTGTCGGCAGCAACCGGCGCACCGACACCCGACGATGTGTCCACGTTAGTCTCCAAGTCCTCCATTTAAAGTCCGACAGTCCACAACATGTTGATCAACCCAGTCAAATGTTTTTCCGCTTCAACAACCAATGCATTGGATTTACGCCTTTATGTGTGCACACTTTTAGATTTAGATGGCCATCTTTTATTTGTGGTAGCGCTACCTTACCTGCTATTTCTGCAGATTTAATGCTGTGGCCATACGAAGTTCCTCGGTGCCCTCATCGGCGTCTCCTCGCCCGCTCCTCCTCGCGGTCCACTGCTGGCTGGCGTCTCTTCGCCCGCTCCTTCAGGCGGTCGTCAGCTCACCGGCGTCTCCTCGCCCGCTCCTCCTCGCGGTCCTCAGCTCACCGGCGTCTCCTCGCCCGCTCCTCCTCGCGGTCCTCAGCTCACCGACGTCTCCTCGCCCGCTCCTCCTCGCGGTCCCCAGCTCACCGACGTCTCCTCGCCCGCTCCTCCTCGCGGTCCTCAGCTCAACGGCGTCTCCTCGCCCGCTCCTCCTCGCGGTCCTCAGCTCACCGACGTCCTGATCAACAGGTGAGCTGATCAGCTGATGCGCCGACCATCACACAAAGCCTCCGCCTTGGCTCTCTGTTCTTCGCGTCCACGCAACAGAAGTCCAACTTCAAACTTCTTCTTCGCGTTTAACACCAATACGCGACAAAAGTCCAACTTGAAACTCCGGCAGTTGTTGTCGACCATTCAGACAGTTTTTTGACTTTGATTGTAGAAGCTAAGCCAATGCTTTAAGCCACTGAGGCATTTCAACGGGAAACCTAATTGACGCGCTTCTTACGTTTCCATGATAGATGAATGAGAGTCCGGCCTTTATGTTCCGATGCAAACAAGTCCATTTATTTTGACATCTTATGCTTTAAATCACACCATCCCTACACATACATCCATCCATTCATCCGCACGCAGCGTAGCGGTCAAAAACTGTTTTCCCTATTCCGGTTGGAAACACCTGATGAACCCTCAAAGGTTCCTACCCTATATAGACTAACCCACCAATCACAGTCAGACCATGACACACACACACTAATTAACAAATCTGCTCTTACAGCGTCGATGTGAGGGTTTCGTCCCGTGCGGTGATGGCGTTCCTTGACGCCGGCAACGGACGGTAGATCGTGGGCGCTCGTTCAGCGCCGGATCCAATTAGTTGAAGAAAACAGTTAGTATTTCTTCCTTCTGCAGGGAACGATGAACAATCGCGGGGCTCAGCGATTTAGTCAGCTGATTTCAGACAAAGACGGGTCGAGTTATCCGTTCTGCTGGCAGCTGGGACGAAGAAAGTTTTTCTTCTTACCGCGGGGAACGGGAGAGTCGCGCTGTCGCGGTGGTCTCCTCTGGATCCAAAATGATAAACAAAAGAAAAATAAAACGAGTAGAGAAAAAGAGGGGAAAACAGTCTGTTGCTCGTCCAGCGAGTTTGGGGGAAAGACTGCGGCCTAGGACAAAGGAAAACGCTGCAGACGTAATCTTCACCTCCTGGTGTAACGCGAGTTACGATGGAGAGAGGAGGTTCTTCTGGTGTCGCCGGGATTTATAGCTCACGGCTGGTCCGGGGGACCCCCTGGAGTCCCATGCAGTTGTCAGCCAATAGGGCACCAGTTGTGTGACGTCAGATCTCGCGACCAGGTGGAGGTGACACTAAAATGGTGGTTGTAGTTTTTATCTCCTTTGTTCCTTTGTCCGGCCGCATTGTGTAGGCTTTGTAGGCCGCATTGTGTAGTCCTAACGGTTAGGTCCCAACACTGCGGTGACTGGGAGGGACGACAGGCGCTCGGCTATCTACTGCTAATGTCTACGGGGTGATTTGAGGTGAGTAACTCTGTGCTAAAACATACATATTTATGTCGTTTTGCAACACTATTTGAGCTAAACGAGCGCCGTGGTGTCTCGTACGGACCCAACCTGTGTTGCATAGGTCTTGGAATTGTTTTCTGAGGCCCAGGAAAGCAGATATAACGTGCCCCAATGGGTTAGCATTGGAGCGAGTCTGGAAGGCTGCCAGGTAGGTACAGATCTCGGGCTAGGCAACGTCAATTTTTGTCTGTTTTTTTGCTTCTAATAAGTCGGGATGACCCTGAGGACAACGGAAATGGGGTAAAAAATGACCGGATTTCTCCTTTAAGTGTTTGTATCCTTCGCTCTAACTATTTGGAGGGAGAAAGAGAGCAACACACGGTGACTTTGAGGATATCCATTCATGATTTTTAATCCTCACCTTCGATTCTATAAAGTTATGTTAAAAGGGTAAAATAATATACTGATAAGTTTCTTCTTTTCTGCTGAAAATCAGCAGGTTGCAGGTGTGCTTACAAGATAAAGACCAGGCAGTAAAGAAAAAAAGGTGTGTGTGAGTGTGGGTGTGTGAGCTGTGTGTGTACTGTATGGGTTCAGATAGCAACTTTATTCATTTATTTCCCCATTTCTTTCTGTTTTTTCTTCTCATCAAATACATGTTGCTATCAGGCTAATTTATTTTCTAATTTCCCCCTTAATTTAATCTTTCACTTTCTCTGTCTCTTCCTTCCGCACACATACACACACACTCACACACACACACATTGTATACACACACACTCTGGAGTCAGACCGATGCTTGGGTGATGTTGCTGAGGATGCAGAAAGCAGCCGACTGCTGCATCAATACCATGTTGTTACAGCCACAGGCAACAGAAAACACGACAGAGAGAGTGAGCCAGCGAGATGAAGAGAGAGAGGGAGAGAGGGAGAGAGAGAAAACGGGTGTCTGCTGCCTTTCTAGCAAACACGTTTTTTTTGCAAGGGAACAAGGGATGTTGGGATCTAGAGAAAGAAATGGAAGAAGAAGAACAAGGGCAGCGAGAGAATGATGAAGGTGAACAGAGGCAGAAGGTGAAGATGACAAAGCATGGGGGAGGGAGGATGAGGAAGAGGGGAGTGGAAGCTTGGTTCAGCCTCTGTTTGTAGGGAGATTGTGTGTGTGTGTGTGTGTGTGTGTGTGTGTGCTCTCTAGGCCTTTGTGTGGGTGGAAGTGTGTCACTGCAATATCTTGGAGAGAAGAACTTGGTGACTCACTGATTTTGCCTGAGTGTGTAAATATGTGTCATGACGGCTGCTGGTGACCTGAGGTCTTTTACCTGCGGAGTTTGTTTTTTAATGCACACACACACACACACAAACACATATACACACACACACACACACACAGTCTCATGGCAATTCGTGAAATAGTCACAGAATTCAAATCTACAGATTTGTGTACATGTGTACAACTTTTTCCATGTTCATGTTTTCCATTTTTTCCTGTCTCTCAGCACGACTTTCGATGTATATCAATTGGAAGTATATCATTACTGCCTGCACTACCATTCCTCACTGCTAAGGCACCAAATGATGCAGCTTGGTCAGTGCTCCTTGGCGTCTGAATTATGGAAGCTGAATTTGTTAACAGCTTTGCACCAGAATTCAGATGGATCCAGATCCAGTAAGGTTTTTCATCACACCAACCCGTCGCTCCTCTACCGTCCAAATATGGTCACTTCATTCACTGGTTGCAAAAATTCCAAGATGCGGAACTCAAGGCCTCAAAAATGTAGTCCGCAAACCCAACGGGTGACATCGCCATGACTATATCAACTTATTATATACAGTCTATGATATGGAACCAGCAGCCAAGGTGAAAGGCTGCCCCCTATTTGTTTGGAGGTAGCAGCTACATGTTACACACTGCACCTTTAAACTGAATTATATCTGAGCGCCTCTGACCAAAATGTCCACCTGCAACATGAGCATTATGTGGTGTTTTGTAAGTGCAGGACTTTGAAAAGCTGTGAGTTATGAAACAGATTCAGGAGCAGGGAATTAGACATAGATCCAATGAAATTCCTGTTTCTCCTCATCCGAAAAGACCTGCCAGCTTTTTGATGTATGAATTACAAAACTGACTGTGAAGTGGAATTTGTCTGCCGCAATAAAACGGTGAGCACGGGCTTAAATTGCATCCTATGGCTTTCGAGAGTTCTAACCCTCAGCTTTTCAAACCAGACGTTCCTGCTGGCATCCGATGAATGAAAACGTACGCCAATGTAAATGTATCAGGTTTAGTAGTGTTTAGTTTTACTGGGAAAGTCCCCCCCTCCCCTGTTTTGTTATGTATCTATGAACTATAACCTATATTTACCCTCCAGTTCCACCTCTTTCTGTTATAAAACAGCCTTGATTCTCATCATATTGCCTCTGGCTTTAGGCACACTGCTCACACTACATTAAACTGTTATGAATATGATTTTCTACTGTAAGAGCAACGCACACCCAGCGAACATATAACACAAATATGCACACACACAAATACACACACGTGTTCACAAACCCTGATCTTCACTGTCAATAGAGCATCACATCATGCAGCCAGTTGCATGTCGGCATAATGAGATTGTTCATCTGCCTGGAAAGCACCGTACGTTTTTAAAAAGGCCACAAAATCAGCCGTTGTTCCAAAAGAGCATCCTTATATCGGTCTACCACACGTGAACGTGAAGGGCTGTCGGATACACACAGACACACACACATGCACACACATACACACACACACACACACACACACACACACACACAAAAACACACACACACACACACAGGCTTTCTCTGTTTTTCCTGCTGCATAATTGTCTCCATGTCTTTATTTGTGCATAATGCCAGAGGTGTATTGTGCGAATGCAGTTGGCAGACAGCTCCGTGTTCGAGGCAGGACTCCCACCTTCCCTCACCTACACCGTTTCTAAATAACAGCCGGGATTAAACAACAGGATTACGGCCTTTTCTCCTAGAGAGCTACTTCCGAGGCCTGGGAAGAGAAAAACAAAAAAGGCTTTGCTATTGTTTTCACCAATTGAGAGGCATTATTTAAAAAAAAAATGCAAGGAGGATGGAAGTCTTTCACTGCTGCAGAACAGATTCGTGGGATCAACACTTCAGAGCAGTAACAAGCTGTGAAGTGATGCACGACTTATGTTTCTCACCGTTGTAGCTCTCGAATCAAACCAGCTCAATGTTGCCTGCTGTAACAGGAGACATACTGGGTACAGTTTTCTACATTTAAGGGTCAATATCAAACATCTACCAAGCATCACTTTCTTTTAATACAATCTCAATGACCATCACACTTCCATTCACACCAGCTGTGCATTGCAGCGCTTTCACACTTATATGACAGCTCCTGTTTTGGTGAGAGGTATAGCAAAAGGTAACCTGGAAGTTAAATGTCCATATATGCCAAACCTGTAGGCGAGGAAGAAAACATCCACATCAGTTTTACCTGCATGTTTCACATGAGGGCTTAGAAGGACCAGACGGAGCCTGGAGGATCAGTGAAAGCAGCATTTTATGGTGTCAAAATACAAATGAAGTCCCAAAAATAAAATGTGGTTCCAAGACACACACGCACACACACACACACACACACACACACACACACACACACACACACACACACACACACACACACACATACACTCATACACAGGTTACACACACACTCTCACACACACACACACACACACACACACACACACACACACACACACACACACACACACACACACACAGGCTAACAAAGCAACTTAAAAAAAGAATGCTTTGAGTCCTCGATTAGCAGCATCAACAAACAGTCGAACCCACAGAGTTATGTAAGCGCTGTCATGCTGCTGAATGGTGATGCATGTGTAGGATTACACACAAACACAAGTACATTTTCCCCCGTATACACTGAAACAAACATATGCCGAAACAGATTTGTGTCCTAGATTTAAGAGAACATCTCCAGCTATCTGTGGCCATGACACCACTGTGGGCCTCTCAGTCGGATGTCATGACCTTTCGGTGGGAGCGGGTCAACTCTTACAGAGTCTCTAAGGATGCTTGGAAATGGGACAGCCTCGTCGCAGCCGCTCTGACGCATTCGGCCTTCAAATGCAGCATGCTGCATCCGCATTGAGATGCGGTTAATTATTCACTCACTCATGTGCAATAACAATATCAATGTATGGCAATGCCAATATTCTCCACAATATCATCATTTCATATATCCTATTTCATATGTGCAACATATGTAAACGACTTAGTCTGTCCAGGATTACATTTTTATATTCATTTTTTTTTTTTTTACTACTGTTTACTTATTTATGATCTTATCTTAAGAACACAAAGCGCTCTGGGTTCCTTTTGCTATCTGTCGGTTTTTTAGCCCTCTAAACCTGCCGTTAAGGACGGCCCTTTTTGATCGTCCACGATCGTTATCAGACAATATTCAGTAAAAATAAGCAATCTGAAGATCAACATTCATGCTTTCTAGTCTCCAATCCACAATGTGAACACAAAATCCGTGTTCAACTCGTCTGGAGCAGCCGGCGGGGAGTCAGTCCTAATGACAATGATATATATATATATATATATATATATATATATATATATATATAGGAACAGAACCAAGTCATCTTTTAAATGAATTGACAATGTTAACACAAATAGAACTGAGTCCCTTTTCTGTCAGTAAACTTTAAGAGGTTTTACTGAGTTTACTTCGTTTAAAGAGTCTATGTGAAAACATCCTCAGAGCCGCAGACGATAGATACATAGTTATATTGGATTCAAAGGGCATTACAGTATGTATATGTGTGTGTACTGTATGTTGCCCACTGGAGTAGATTCTTCCTAAACCTAAACCAATCTCCATCTGAAAAGTCAACTAAGTTTAAAAACTAGCTTCTCAGAGATGCAAGACCACAGTTTGACTCATTCATCCACAACAACCCACACATACTTACAAATTAAGTTTAAAAACATTAAAAAATGATACTTTTCTCTCACAAAATGATTGTATTACTGTAATTCTTTAACTTAAATTATAACTTTACCAGATACTGTGTTGGTTACAGCATTGAATCCACAATGAGGATGGCCATGTTATAATTCGAAGAACGATTTTCACTGATGGTTTCTTGACCCTCGGTGCTCATTGGGATCTGGGGAACCGGACCGTCTGTCAGCGACCACCTGAGGTCACAACCTCTTACTTGACAGCTCAGTCTATATAGTGAAACAGGTCAATAAAAAGGTCAGGAGGAGACTTAATAATTAATCCGTGACAATTAGTCTTTGTGAATCACTATTCATTTCTAGAATTCTTTTTTTGCACATAGTTTTACAAACCTTACAACCATACTACATATATGCATTGAAAAATGATAAGACGTAAAAGCTGATTGGTTAAAGGAATGATGGCCTGCTGCCACACAGATGATTTAAATGCACCTGTGCATAGGGTGCTGGTTTCTAGTTGCTGGCTGTTGCTGCACATTTTTATAAATGCTTGTATTATCAGATCAACAAGTGTTGACAAGTGTTGCCCTGATAATACAAGCATTTATAAAAATTCAGTGAAACTTTTTCATACCCTCGCGTGAAACTCACGTGACAGCATCGACTGGGTAAACATGGAAGCGTTAGCAACCGAGGATAGCAATCAGGCAAATGTTCTTTTAAATAAACTCCTGGTGTACTTACAAACTTTCAAATGCCTCGTTTTGTGAGTACAGACCCTATGTGTACTACTGCAGAAGTTTGGTAACATTCCATGGATTATTTGTGGGGTAATTTACGAGATATACATAATGTACCATCGTGCCAGTACTAAGCCATTCGGCTGATCGCCCTATCTTGACCAATGCTGACCATCGCTAAAAATGCTTCCGAGGGGGTATTTGGCTGGATGTCATGGTGGAAATGACCTAGGGTGCATTTTACTCCGAACCATCACTTTAATGTACAATTCCAACAACAATAAAGTAACGTTCATCATCAATACCATTTAAGTCAGCTGAAAACATAAAAATCGTGTAAAGGCTCATTTATGCTCTACGCTAGACACGCATCCAGATACGGACGGAGCCTTCTGTCCGTTCTCTGCGTACATTTTTATCCGTATTTCTGTCCATATCCTGCAAGCTTGCGGATGCGTACCGATACGGACCAAACGTTGCAGTACCAACGGATATCGTGGGGGCAGTGTCGGGAATTGTACACAGAAAGTGCCGTGAATAGCATACACAAATTCCATCCATCCATCCATTGTCTACCGCTTATCCTGTATTCAGGGTCACGGGGGGGCTGGAGCCGATCCCAGCTGCATACACAAATTAAAAAATGTTTTAAAAATGACTGATCCCTGACACGAGGAAGCGAATGGTGACCGCTAGTCGCTCAGCCAGCGTCACCAGTGAATTGTGCGAGTTCCCATGCTTAATGTGAGCAGCCACCCGGCGAAGCCAGTTGTCGAAAGCCCCGACGGACATCCTGATATACTGAACATGACGTTCGTCGTCAATTTCTCTCATCGGTAAAACCAATGACTGGAATTCTCCGTCCACACTATGGGATGTATTCAGTGGTCTCACAGACCACTGCCGTCTACAATGCTGCCTGCGATTTTGCCTCCTTCTCAATAGATGCAGGATCGTTATCTCCTCCATTGTTGCCATGTTTTTTGTTGTGATAAACTTGTTTTTTACTTGATTGGAGTAACTTTTTAATGTGAACGATGCCCTCTAGAGGATGTTTTGCTCAATGTTCATTCCAACGTAGAGGACGCATGAAAGCATGAGGGCAGTGACGTTTAGAACGTTGATAACGCACGTCTCCATTTACGCACGAAATGGAAGCATAAATGAGCCTTTAGAGTGAACTTCAATTTGTATGAGGTTTGTTGTTGTTTGCTTATCCTGTATTCAGGGTCGCGGGGGGGCTGGAGCCGATCCCAGCTGTCATTGGGCGAAGGCAGGGTACACCCTGGACAGGATGCCAGTGCAAATCATTTTACTTATATAAAGTAAAATGATAACATAATTCTGCTTCTTTTATACGGTATTGTGCTTTATTGTGCGGTATTATGTACATAAATATACGCTCGCTCATGCAATTTTGGCCTTTGGTGGTTGGATTTCATGAACCATCGGGGGAAAACCTGAGTGGGAGGAGCAAATGATCCCCTGCAGTCAATAATTACTATTGACCTACCCTTGAGCCAAGCACTTAAACCCCAGAGGTGTAATGATCACTGGAGCGAGAAGGAGAGAATGAGGATATGTGCAACCCTGTTATCCTGCATGTATCCCCCCAGGACGCTGTTTCTAACAAGAATACAACTTGTCCAACCTTCTTTATGAGGACAAATGAGGAACAGAAAAAGATAGAAAGTAGGGAAAGACAGATCAGACTTTGCAGTTTGCAGAGTGCAGAGGAGCTTTGAGGAAGTCAATGATCACCAGTTTACTTTGGCCGCCACTTTAGTAACCACTTACATGAGCAGAGTCAGTGAGGGGGAAGATCCGTAGGGAGTCAGATTAAAACTTAAGGCTGGAGTGGAAAGTTGTCTTCAGTTTGTTTCTGC
Organism: Eutrigla gurnardus; assembly: GCF_963514095.1. Classification (NCBI taxonomy): domain Eukaryota; kingdom Metazoa; phylum Chordata; class Actinopteri; order Perciformes; family Triglidae; genus Eutrigla; species Eutrigla gurnardus. Next base: position 22,478,115 of record NC_139925.1, read on the forward strand.
TCTACTGTTCTTACAGTATTAGTCAGAATATGAATGTGGTCTACAATGTAAAGTATAAAGACAGCAACCATAAACACTGCCAGGCTGATACCCAATGTCCTTTAGTTTCACGTTCCTGCACCAGAGTGGAATAAAGGGAGGAAGTATTAGTGATTTGCTTTGGCTGCAGTTCTGCCAGCTACTTGACATGAATAGTGCAAATCCCCTTTCATAAATAAAGGCTCAGCTAACTGCTACTGTTGGCCCGGACCTCTTCAGTACTCCACTGAGCTCGCTCTTGGAGAGCTCATTGCCCACAAGCTCGTGGCTTTAGCTGCCAGCTGTCTTCAATCTGGAGTCGAGAACACCAGCATGAAATCTTAGGAAAAGGTCGAAAAATATGCAAGGTGCATGTGTTTTTGGCACATATTCCCTCTGCTAACTCGTCACATGCTGCAGCTAGGAAGTTTATTTTGAAATGGCATTATGCATGTAATGAGTGGAAACCAACACGTGCTTGCTGACAGGTCCAAATCTGATGCTATAAGGCAATTTACAAGCTGCTTTACCACCAAGAAGTTCATAGAATTCAAAGGTTCCTTCAGCCCCTTGTTGTCTGTCCACAGTGGTCTAATGACCTGCGACGATGCGGCAATTTAGTCCACGCTGACGTACTTCCATGACGTGGTGACGTCTGATGGTGGTTGTAGACGTAAACACACTCCTCCAGTCTGCAGTTGTGTAGCCACCTATTTATGTTGGGGGGGGGGGCGGGTTCATATTTGTCCATAGATTGTATATAAGAAGTGGACGTAGTCATCATGATGGCACCCGTTGTTTGAAGCTTCGAGTTCAGCATTTTGGCCGTTGCAGTCTTGGATTTTGGTTGCCTCCGGGTGAACGACGGGTGAATCTGACAAGTTACAAGGCCGCAGTTGCTTGGTAGCAACCTGTCAATCACGAAGTAGCCATGCCCTAAATCATCCCCTGCTTTATGGTCTATAATTTACTAAATAAACATCATGCTGGATTTGAAAAAAAAAATACTTGAAACTATAGATTGAGACCCTAAACTCATGTTTAGGTAAGTAGGGTAATTTTCTCATAGTATTTCATTATGCACATTGTAATGATGCAGGAGAGGAAAAAATGAAAGTAAGAGCATGATGTGTGTCCATATTAAATATTCTGTTGATTGTTTGTTGGTTAATTAGAAAATAATAGTTTTTTGTCTTTCATTCACAGCAGTGGTGGGCAGTCTTTTTCTCTTCTACACCCTCTCAGCTCGCTGGCGATCCTTCTCTTATTCTTAAACTAGGTCGGGAAGCTGACAGCAAAGCCATAACAAACAAAGGGAAATGCTCTCTCTCTCGTCCTACATCAATATTATATTACTTTCTTGTTTTATGAATGAAGCAGTCCACGAGATGAAAGGTTCAAACAAAGCGCTGTCTGTTTTTTTTTTTTTTTAAATGACTTTCTAATAAAGTACTTTTTTTTTTTCGCTTGGGGACTACTGGTGTAAATTAGCTTATAGCTAACTCTGGTACAGCTAAGAAGCCTATGTTACTGTCAAATCAATCAATGTTCAGGTTTGAAAAGGTTGTTTGCCAAAAACTTTAAAAGGTAATGATATGTTGATCTTGTGACCAAAAGAGTGGCCAAAAATCCATTACCACTGCTTACCACACGTTTAACCTTAGGTTGTACTCGAACATGTTAACATGCTTTTATCTAAAACACTTCATTTCTCTGGCTGTGCTACAGCAGCTCTTCTCAGCCTCTCACTGTTTGAGCTCCAGCACCTCCCTCCATAAAAAGCTCAGACTGCTCTGATTGGTCAGCTGGCCCACTCTGTTGTGATTGGTCAATGGCTTAGTTTTTGTCAGAAATGTCACACGCCTAACTTTAACCAGATAACATGAGTTGTAATGCTGCGGAATAGTGATACAAAATAATGAAAAATGTCTTCAGCTCCAAAGTCCATACTTACATATAAGAACATTTCCTACTCAAAGAAGTACACAGTATTTTCTCGACATGGCATCCACAAACCTAACTCTTTAGATTTTGCTGCAGCTTGGTCTAAGTACCTTTGATTGTGGACTAGACTAGCGGCTGGGCAGATATGCAAATGTGTTACTTGGTGAAATCACTTCACAGAAGAAAAGGCAGGCTTTGAATTGAGGTGTTTAATGATGTTCAGGTGGTTCTGTTGGGGAGAGTAATACTGGAGACCTTTCTGATGGGCAAAAAAAAATTCTCTAAACACTAAAGGAAAGGGAAGAACCAGAAAAAGAAATAACAGGTTGTCTTTCAATCTGAATCTGTGTCAGTTTGTCAGAGAGACTGAGCCAGTGATGGCAAAAGGCAGGATAACAAGTATATATATATATATATATATATATATATATATATATATATATAAATACCACAGTGAAACACTTAACTCATATTTGTGGAGACTCTTCAATTCAGTCAAAGCTCAAAGAAAAATAAAATGGGTGGAAAACAAACAGCCCTCCGAGAAATCGCAGCTATTGAGGAATGAAGACGTGCAGCGTGGGTCTTCAAATCAGATCAGATACTCGTATTACTGCCGGCTTCAGCTGTAATGGCGTCTAGAAAGCACTATTACCACAGTGTAGCTGTCAGAACATGCCTTCTTCATGGGGTGAAGACTTAGATTTAGCTAATAAGTGCATTCAGGAGATGTTTATCTGTAAAATCCTCCCTCGTATCCCGTCGCAGTCAACCGGCATCAGCGCTGAACTTCACTAATCCACGCTGTTGCTTTCTCGAACAGCCGTTTTGTCTGCACGCAGATTTCATTGTGGTGGGATTTGGAAATATGTCTGCAGTGTGAAATTTTAAATAGTAACAATAATTGAGAGATTTGCTTCTGTCCCATTTAACTCACATTTCTTTTGCAGAGAAGAAAAACAAGAATTCAGTTAAATGAATCAATGGTTCAAAAGGTCAGCTGATTTCACCCTGCAACTGAAAGGAGTGGAAATCTCTTGAAATCGCTGTATAATTAATGAAGTGAAGGTGAACTGATGTAAAGCTTTGTAAGTTCTTTGTTGCTGCGAGCGAGTACTTCTCTGATTTACACACTGCGATGTTTGTTTTGTGTCTGTGTTCTTTCGTCCCTTTGTGTGTGTGCACGTTCTCACGTGTGTTAAATTATCCTACATCAATAGATGCTTTGACAGTGCTCCTCTAAAAGTAGCCGGCCATTAATAATGCATAATGCAGTCAGAGAGTTAGTGTAGAGGAAGAGAGATCAGAAGGTCGCTTACTGTTAAGATTTTTAACATTTACATCCCATTAAATAACGAAGATGGATCCATTCTGCTGAGGCTTCATTACTTCTATTTTATTGCATGGATATAAAAGCTTTTGTACGCTGCATGGTGATGTTTCACAATGTCTTTCTACTTTGCAGGAAGGGGGCAGCCTCAGCTAAATGGTGGTTTATTTTATTGTCTAAAAATGAGAAGTTATTAGACTTTGGGGGGGGGGGGGGGGGGTTCAGTTTTCATTGCAAACAATTCCAAGTTAATGGTCACTGTGTTATTGTGTTTGTGTGAAAAGTCACCAAATCTATTAAATCCACACGTCAGACCGTTCTCCCGGCCTCCACTCCTCCATCCTGACTTGAACGTGAACATGGCAGCTCTGAGTCCTCCCTCAGGACCTTCAGGCACGTTCAGACCCATTCACATCCCTAAAGTAAGCTGCCAGCCCTGGACTTGGAGAGGAGCTGGGGGCAAACTGGGAGAGCCAACTCTAGAGTAACTGCCTAGGTCAGCAGTTTAAGTCAGAGAAAGAGGGAGGAAGTAGAGAAAGAAAAGGACAAAGTGAGAGAGAGAGAGGGAGAGAGAGAGAGAGAGAGAGAGAGAGAGAGAGAGAGAGAGAGAGAGAGAGAGAGAGAGAAGGAAGCAAAGGCAAGGAAAACAAGAAACAATGACAGTGGAAGCAAGGAGGAAAATGTATGGGTGTGGTGTGTATCTGAGTGTGCCTTTGGGACAGGCTGTCAACAATCAGTTGTCACTGTCCGACAGGCTTTTGGCCCTCAGGGGCCCCTGTCACCGGCCCTGAACGCCTCGCGGAGACCGTGTAGGACAGACGAAGGAAATGGGAGGGAGAGAGAGATGAATGAAGAAAGAGAAAGGGCTTTGCTTGCACCCTGTCAATGACCCTAATCACTCCAGTGTGTGTGTGTGTGTGTGTGTGTGTGTGTGTGTGTGTGTGTGTGTGTGTGTGTGTGTGTGGGTGTGTGTGTGTGTGTGTGTGTGTGGCTTGGCTTGCATTGGGCAAAACTGTCACGTTCTCTCAGCGCTAAAGGCTAAGCCTGCAGTGGCTGTCAAAGATCTGGGTGCATGTGTGTTCTTGTACTTTTATCCTTGCAAGAGCCACTTTTAGTTTTACCGTAATACCTGTTATATCAGTGCACACTTCCTTTATTCTGGCACGCAGCTGCTGAAAGATGCTCTGCATTGGTGTGATTCAGTTACAATTTAGAATGAAATATTAAATATCATGGCATTTTGTGAAATAGTCACACAATGTGATCTATTGGTTCTTCTTCATGTACAGGGACACAAAGTGTACATAAAAATGGAAATCTGTGCTGAAGATGTGAAAAGTCTGAGAAATACCTTTTGCAAGAATGGTGGGATAAGGGGCGGCCGGTGGAGTAGAGGTTAGGGCAGCCACCCCATGTACAGAGGCTCAATGTCCTTGACGCAGCGATCCCGGGTTCGACTCCCGGCCCAGGATCAGCTTCCTGCAATGTCTTCTCCCTCTATCTCCCTGGGTGCAGTCGAATAGTCAAAAAATAAGGTCCTAACTCCTATTCCTATCTCCTATTCCTTGACCTCTGGGGAAAACGTCACGGGGTTAAGGAAAGGCGATAGGAGAACTCAAAAGGACTTAGGAAAAGACGGCCGCGGTGCTCAGAGAATCCGACCGGACTTTCACTAAGCTACGTCATTAAAACGCGGCCGCTGATGATTGACAGCTGATGAGCGGCACCGACGATTGACGTGCGTCTGCGCTGGAGAAACTACAATAATGGACTACAAAAAGCGCATCGTCCACTTCTCCACATGTTGGTTTTATAGACAGCTGGTTCACTGACCGGCTTCAGGTCCAGCAGCTCCTCCTTTCTGTTTGACCGTTGTTTTATAGTTTTCATTTGTGGTTTTAGTTTCGTTTTTGTCAAACATTTGTAACATGATTGAAATAAATAAAAAAAAAACATTCAATTATTATCACTGTCCACACACATTTATCATCACTATTCCAATTACTATATGTCTGCATGAAAGTCATTGTTAAATATGTAAATGCACATATCGTTTGTTTTCATGAACGGCCGAGGTGTGCGGCACTTTAAATGTTGCTCTCGCAAAGAATTGTGGGACGGCGTAATCTCCTTTCCTATCGCATAGGAAGGTCCGTTGCATCCTATGCTAAAGGAGCTCTGAAAGGAAGCATTGGAGCTCCTTTCCTTTGCATTTAGAGAATTCGAACGGCTCTTATCATGGCGGCCACTTGTTTACTTCCGGGTCACTTCTTCAGTTAGGAACCTTCCTAAGCAAAAAAGACTATTCGACTGCACCCCCTGTTTCCACACTGTGCTCTAGCCGAAAAAATAATCTTTAAAAAAGAATGGTGGAATAAGATGGAGGAAGTCTTGAGTAGCTTGACATTTAAAAAGCAGATATGGGAGGTGTTACCGTGGAGACATTTAGACTTGTATAAGTATAAGTATATTCCACTCAAACTCACATTTTCAGACAGCTGCTGAATGAATATGAACATGTAGAGACAGACAGGTAACCAGTCTATCACAGGGCCGACATGTAGAGACAGACAGGTCCCCATCCTGCATGTCTTTGGACTGTGGGAGGAAGCTGGAGAACCCACGCTGACATTGGAGAACATGCAAACTCCACACAGAAGGAACCTGAATCGAACCCGGCCCCTGGCAATATAGTGTATGTGGATCATATTCTATGTTATTTTGTTTTGTGTGTCATGAATGTGTTGATGTGCATTTCCTCATACGATGACAGATGGCAGTGATATTGTACTCCCTCATGTCTCATTTAAACCTACACGCGTGTTCAACATCACTGCTGTCGGTGCAATTCCCTCGGTGATAGCATGGAGGGACAGATATGAGTGTGTGTGGGTTGTTGGGGGACTTCACATCCAGCTGTGTGTCAAATGCAGATACACTCTAGCGAATGAAGAGAGAGATGATGACAAAATGAGAAGAATGCGAATCATAGATGTGTGACAATCTTTGTTTTTCGTAAATGTGAATGAGAGAATGTCAAGTAAACACAGCATTCTGCCGAGTGTGAATGTGCATTTATATATTACAAACCTCAGCTCAGTGAGAGAGTAATCCACATTTTCATTTCTATCCTTCCTTGAGAATCCATTAGGTCAAGATGTGTTTTCTGTTTCTCAGCATGAATGTATGTGTGTGTGTGTGTGTGTGTGTGTGTGTGTGTGTGTGTGTGTGTGTGTGTGTGTGTGCGCGAGTCTCCACACCGATCCCTAATCTAACCAGAATCCCTGTGTTGTTGTAAATTAGAAAATCTCTGCTCCCACTGGCATTGTTCCCCTTCGCCTACAAAAGCCTAAAAAAAAATAGCCAGAACAGCCAGCTACACCCTATTGTTTTTTTCCCCATTATTTTATTGTTTGTGCAGAAAATGATCTCAGAGGCTATTTCAACTGTTCCTTCTGGAGGCGTCAGTCTCGTTTCCCGAAGTAAGTTTTGATAATGTGAAAAGCTGCAATATGCATCATGCAATGCATTCTCATCGCCATGGCGTCAAATAATGCAGCTTGGTCTGCGTCCCTTTGCGTCTGACACCGACGCTCAATTAGCGCGTGAGCGCTGCACTAACCCACTGCATTACGGGTAGAGCAACGGATAAAGTATAAAGAGAGAGATAATCCACATCTTCAGATGGACGTGCATGTCATTAATTTAAATTAAAATAGCAAAATCGATCTAGTCCAGCTACTATAACTAAATTACCCTTACTACCAAAAAATAACATTCACTCCGAGCATGTCATACATGTTATGGTGAATTGTGTTGGCATAACGTTGCAAGGAATTTGATTTCCAAAGATTAGCTCACCACCGTCTCTAGCTGTTTCACTCCAATTTGTAGATTGATTGATAGATGGATGTCATGACATTATAGGTTGGTACCAGCTGATGTAAGCACAGTTTTTCCAGGATGATTCGATTTTCATTTAGATATATGAAGAAAATATGTTTGTAATTTTGTTTGGCACAAATTGTTAAATAGCTGCACAAAGTATAACCAGGAATTTTATCTAAAAGGGTTCAAAAGGCATTTTTCATTCCAGGTTGTGTATTTTTGCTCTGAGCTGTTATATTGTTACATGTCAGCCATCAGACAGACAGACCATTTTCCCAGAGAGAACAATAACAGCTTAAATTGTTGCTCTTTTCACGTCAACATGTTTTCTGATTGTCCTGTTTTTGAGCACATGGTGACCCGTGTCTAGAGTGTAACCCGGAGAGTGTGTCTCGCTCGTGTTTACTGACCACTTGTCTTTGTGACCTCTGAGCCGAGCTGTCGGTGAGAAGAGCTCATATTTGTCATGAATAGAGAACGAGGGAGATTTAACAGCGAACTCAGAGGCAGCTGCTGTAGGGGAAAAATTGTCAGTAAGGAAAGCCTGTCGCCCTCTCTAATCAGCAGAGACAAAGAAGGAGATTATAGTTCCTCAGAAAATAATATGTCAGGCAGGTAAGAGGTGGCATTTTGAAGATGTGTTGGTAAATCAAGTCTTCAGTATGCTGCTGCTGCTGCCAGATGAGAGTTCCATTTGACACTTTGGGTTGCCCCTTTCACTTGAAAGTAAGACACAGGAACTTTGAGGAGTCGTAGCATTTATTTACCTACAAATAATACACACAGCTAAAATCACTGTGGACTGTGGGAGGAAGCCGGAAAACCCTTAGAGAACCCACGCTCACACAGGAAGAACATGCAAACTTCACACAGAAGGAACCCTAGGCTGACCCGGGAATCGAACCCAGGACCCTCTCGCTGTGAGGCGACAGTGCTACCCACTACACCACCATGCAGTCCCATTGATATAATATTAATGTTTAAAAATACTTTTTAAAGCACTCCAGGCTTTATTCTCCCAGACAGAGTAATCAAAGTTCTGGGCCTTATTGACTGTGCCACTCAATATGAACATTTAATTCAATGTTCAATATAAACGTTTAGCAAACAGTTGGGAGTGACATGAAATGAAACATTTGCAAACTCAGTAAGAAGCACCAAGGTAAGACTCACAATATTATATAACTGAAGAAACACCATGCAACATATAAAAGCCTGTAGGAAAATTTAAAATAAATCTAATATAAATGAGAAATCAGTTTGTCCCAGACTGCCAGTGTGACTGATGACAAGCATTATATATAAATAGCCAATCTTCTCACTTACGGTCTTGTTTATTTATGTGGGGCATAACAGAGTTATCAGTAATAAACTGTTTCATCACGAGTTCAAAGTTAAAAACAGTAACTTTCAAACTAAACATTTTAACTCAATTCACAATTTAAATTTACTTTAGCTAAGAAGTCAAGCAGACGCTTTGCTTTGTCCCATTTTGAAATGTCTGCCCATACATTATCTGTAACCGGGGCTAGAGGCGATCCCAGCTGGGCGAAGGCGATGAGCACCTGGACATGTCACCAGTCAATCACAGGGCTGACACATAGAGACAGACAATCACACTCACATTCACACCTATGAGTCACCAATTAACCGGCATGTCTTCAATGTGGGAGGAAGCCAGAGAACCTGATCACAAAAAAGACATGTATACACTCACATTTGCATGACACACACTGCTGGCATCAAAAATGTCACAGAAAAAAATGTACACAGACAAGATACACATTACACACACACACACACACACACACACACACACACAAAGCAATATAACAACACTACACACAGACAGATCAACTGTTTAAAATGCTCACACTCATGCACAAATGCACACTGATGGACAACAAAACTGGCAACATACACAACCATGTAAATACAGTAGTATTGACAAGGAGGCACGGATACACTTGAATGCACACACATGTGGAGGATGCATAACAAGAGCATTGGTCCTGCTGTTGTGCTTGTGTTTATTGGAGGTATTCTTGGACGTCCATGTAGGTTTCCACGTGTTTACATTTGCTTTTTCTCTTTGCACCTCTCTCTTCCCGTCTGTCTGGCCTTTTTCCCATTGGATTTGGAGTTGGTAATGATCACATACAGAGTTGATATCTGTTTCTCCGCTCTGCCTCGAAGACTCTCAGGTATATTAAGAATGAGTAAAAAACAAAAGTAAAAGAAGTTGAAATATAGGAGTATTTCCCAAAAGTGCATTGCCTTGGAAAGGTGATTTTGCATATTGGCACCACAAAAAACACAGAAAAAAAGCCATTTGAACTCAGGTATAAAACATTAGGTAGTAGGCTTTATAGTTAAACTGCAGCATGTGCTCAGTAAAGTGGGAAGCAGCTCCAACAGTCACTGCAAAACCAGCATCCTCTCACGCACATGTGCCGCTTAACAACCGGCCATCAGTCCTTGTACTCGGTGGCTAATCAGGGCTCTGTCACAATGTTGTGAGTATATGTGGGTGATAGCGAGAACTTTCAGGCCATGAAGGCTGATACAAGTTTAGTGTTGCAGGTGGTTAAAATGTTATCGACTCAAAGACAATGCAGGTAAAGTGTAAGCAGAGTTTATTGAGAAGTTGATTCAAAAATGGGTTTGAGTGAACGAGAAGGCTGAACACTACGTATGAAGCAGCAGCGAAGTGAAGCAGCTGATTAGAGGATTGGGAACAGGTGAGCAGGTGATGAGTGAAGGTGGAAACAGTGACAGGAACCTTTTTTACAGCCTTTTCATGGGGTTACTAATCACATTAACAATGGCTCAATCTATTCTCTGACAGTGTGACAGAGAGCCAGATTGAATAATACCAGGACCCCGACACGGAGAACGCAGCCATCATGCATTGGATTATTTACAACTGCTTCAGTGTCTTCTGTGCATGGGTGATGGAAAGTCCCTTTGTTTTTTGTCTGTTTGTCCCTCCTGTTGTTTTTAAATGTGCTGTATAAATAAAGCTTACTTCTGTTTGACTACGCATTAAAATTTAATTTGCACCACTCCATTAGCAAACTACACTGCACTAAAACCTGGAATAAAACTGGCTACTCATGCTGCCCACTAACAGTCTTCTTACCTTCATAGCAGCTTCCCAGCTAGCAGGGAACGTTCCCACAACATTGGCTAACATTCCCTACAGGTTCTGTTAAAGTTCTTAAGAAAACATTTTCATTTAATGTTCAAATAACATTATAATGGTGTTTATTATTTTAAATAATGTTCCTGTATTGTTGAATGGTAACAAAGATAGAATGTTTTAGATGTAACATCCTAAGGATGTTTTGGGGATGTCTGTGAGGTAAAAATGATAGAATGTTGCTCTATAAAACATTACCACAATGTTCCATAACAACAAAGTAAAGACATTCTCAAAAAATAATTTTAAAAACGTTTTCAGGATGTTATTATGGCCTCTGATTGCAATATGTTATTTTAAAACATTCTGACAATGTTATGCAATAATGAAGAAGGAATATTGTTAAAGCAATATTTTAAAAATATTTTCAGGATGTTACTGATGCCTCATATCACAAATAGCATGTTTCTGTAATGTCATTTATAAACAAAGGAATAACGTTTTACCTATAGCAATCTGAGAATATTTTAGGGACAATGTTTAGGTAACAGATTACATAATGTTATTTATAAAATGTTTTCACAATGTTATGTAATATCACATTAAAAACATTTTCGAAGTAATATCTGGAAAATGTTTTGAGGATGTTATTGATACTTCAGATTACGCAATGTTCTTTTCCAAAACATTTCTGTAATGTGATATATTGACAAATGTAGAATATTTGTCTAAAACATGCTTAGGATGTTTTGAGGATGTTCTTGAGTTAATGATTATTGAATGTTCACCTACAGAACATTTCCACGATTTTACAGAAAAACAACAAAGGAATATTCTCAAACAAACATTAAAAAAACGTCTTCCATATGTTTTTAAGGCCTCAGATTATACTATGTAGTTTATAAAACATTCTTATAATGTTATATGATGATAAACGAAGAATATACACAAAGCAATATTTTGAAAATGTTTGCAGGATGTTATTGATGCCTCTTGTAACAAATAGCATGTTTTTGTAATGTCATGTATGAACAAAGGAAGAACGTTTTAGCTATAGCATTCTGAGGATATTTTAGGGACAGTGTTTAGGTAACAGATTACGCAATGTTATTAATGAAATGTCCCCACAATGATAAATTATATCTCATGAAGAACATTTTCTATGTAACATTTGGAAAATCTTTTCAAGATGTTATTGATACCTGAGATTCTGCAATGTTTTTTTCCAAAACATTGTTGTAATATGATAAATTAACAAACATAGAACATTTGTCTAAAATATTCTTAAAATGTTTTGAGGATGTTTTTGAGTTAATGGATTATAGAATGTTCTACTATAAAATATTTCCATGATGTTACAGAAAAACTACAAAGGAACATTCTCAAAGCAACATCCAGAAAATACTTTGAGTATGTTACTACAGTGTCAGACTATATTATGCTTTTTATAAAACATTCTTACAATATCATATGGTAATACATAAAGAATATGCACAAAGCAATATTTTGAAAATGTTTTCAGGATGTTATTGATGTCTCAAGTCACAAAATGTTTTGTTTATCTAAATGTTTTGTAATGTCATATGTAAACAAAGGAAGGACGTTTTGCCTGTAACATTTTGAAGATATTTTAGGGACAATGTTGAGGTAACAGATCACATAATGTTATTTATAAAATGTTTTCACAATGTTAAGTAATATCACATTAAAAACATTTTTTAGGTAATATTTGGAAACTGTTTTGACAATATTATTGCTACTTCAGATTATGCAATGCCCTTTTCCAAAACATTTCTGTAATGTGATATATTGACAAATGTAGAATATTTGTCTAAAACATGCTTAGGATATTTTGAGGATGTTCTTAAGTTAATGGATTACTGAATGTTCACCTACAGAACATTTCCACAAATAAACATAAAACATAAATTGCATCTTGACAGCATGGAAATGTTGGTGATGTTGGGTATAGTTGCAGAATTCAAAATGTTCTAGAAAATTAAGTTTTTAAGATAAAATTCTGATATTTGCCTTCATCAACCATGACTCTAAAATATTGTAAATTTTTTCAGAAAGATTGAAAATGTATTTAGCAAGAATTGTATGGTATACACTGTAAAAAAAAAATCCTAATTTTACGGTATATGACTCTAATTTTTTACAGTAGTTTTTCTGTTCTTTGAAAATAGTGTACAAATCTGTAAAATGACAGACTTTATCAGTAAATGAACAATCTGCCTGTTATTTTAAGTATTATGACAGTAATGACAAATTACATTTATTTCTCATTTTTTTACAGAAAAATACTATATTAATTATACATGATCTTTCCGTTTTCTTAAATAAAATACAAATTATTGTAAAATGACAGTAATTCTCTATAATTAAATATGTAACTTGTAATAAAAAGGTTTATGTCCATAAAAACAATCTTAACACTTTTCTCTGTAATTTTACAGTAAATCTTATTATTTTCACATTTGCATGTAATTATACATTCAACCTGCAATTAAATATGTAGCTTGTTATATGAAGGATTATTTCCATACTAACAATTTAATGTTTTTCTCTGTAATTTCAAGGTAAATCTTATTAGTTTTAGATTTATGTGTACTTTTACATTCAAACTCTGTAATTAAATATGTAGCTCATTATATTAAGATTTATGTCCATTTTTTCTCTGTAAGGTTAAGGTAAATCTTATTAGTTCACTAGTACTATGTGGTATGTATGAAAGTACTTGTATAGACTTTGGATTAGACTAGATAGTATTAGACTAGTGAGTACTTTAATATTCAAACTGTAATTCTGGATATAATGGCAATGATTCTAACAAAAATACGTACAGGTCAGGCTGTCTGTGCAGACAGAGAGAGAGAGAGAGAGAGAGAGAAAAAGAGAGAGAGAGAGAGAGAGAGAGAGAGAGATACTTATGTAATTAAATATATACCCGCCTACAAATAAAAATAACATTTATTTTCTTTATCATCTTTTTCTTGATAAAGAAAAAGATACCACGCTGATACAATTGCTATTGGCTGTCTTGCCATGTTGCTTTGAATATGATTGGTTGATGTGGCTGTCATCACGAAAACTGGCCAATGACAACTGTGCGCGCCTTCTTTTTGAAAATACGTCAGTTTGAATGGGTACGCGCTGGCAGTTGTGCACTAGTGGACTACCTGACCACTAACGTATTACCTGGATTATTACCTGGACTATTTTACATCTGCTCGCCATGTTTTCATTTGGAGCGAATCTGAGTTGTGGGATTTCAACGGAGAACAGAAACGTGGAGTATGGACACAGTTGAAGAGTCAGGCGGATCTGTTTGGTCAGCTATTACTTGGACTTCACTACATAACTGTTCTGCTGTATCAGGTAAGAATTCATTTCCCTTCCCTTTGTAAAATCATAACCTAACGCAGTGTTTGTGTTCATTCCCTTAATTTACAGTGATGGTCTTGTCAAACTGTTAGCTAACCGTTAACTAACGTTATCGTATAGTCGTAGGTGATTAACGTTATTTTAGCACATTTAGGTCATTTCGGTCAGCACCGAAATGTCTTTCTGAAAACATTCAATGCGAGAAATAAGCTATGCAGTTGCTGAATCCGTCTTTATTTTAGATCGACAACGGTCAGTTTAAAATACTTTCGACAGCTTGCGGGAGGCAGCGCCCCGTCTCTCAAAACTCGCCGCGACGCGAAGCCATTGCACAGCAAACAAACAATAGTGTAGTGCTGTGTCCATTTATTCAACTCAAGCATTAATTCAAGAACAGCAATAAGGTTTGTGGCATTCAGATAGCACCATACAGCTTCACTTCTACTGGAAACGTCAGCACTGATGTCAACCTGAACACTGAAGTAAACATTCATACTGGGAGCACTAGCTCCAGCAGCTAGGCAGCTAGCTCTCCTAGCATGAATGTTTACTCCAGTGTTACTATTGACTTCAGTGCTGACGTTTCCAGTAGAAGTGAATATCGCTGCTTCCTGCTCGCTCCCGTTCGCGTCGTCACTTGTCTGCGTATTTTTTGGGAAAATAATACGGATATCCATACCGAACACCACAGCTAACTAGCGATTCTATGAGCAACTGCGACCATGAACGTCAAGTACTAACAGCGTCCCTCTCATGAGTCTGACTCAATGACCCGCCTCCCAACCCCTGTAATTGGCCAGCACGTTTGTTCGTTGATTGGATTGGTTGAATTGTATCGACAAACCGAGATAGGAATAATAGAGTGATGGCCACTCCGAGGTAAAAAACAAAACCCAAATAAAATAAACAGTTTCCAGCCCAGGACAGGCACGGCCATATCTATGGGGGGGGGGGGGGGACCAACTAATAATAATAGAAAAATAAATAAAATCCTTTTTATAGTAAGGACTTTTCAGTGGATCTTACTTTGTCCCTAAGTCAGCAGTATAAAGCTAATGGCACTATCTGCCATTACACTACCCCATCCTTACCCCACAATATACAGCATTGGGTAAACTAAAAACAAAAAAAATTAAATGCAAATATAAATTGCAGACTGCTTGCTGCACCATCCGACCGAATCCGACTGCACCAATATGCCGTCCCATGTTGTCTGTTTAGGGTGTTTTCAGTGGGTACTGGGGGCCTGAAAAAAATTCTTGGGCTGACTAAAAACGTCCTTTTAAAATACACGAGAACATGTTAGGCCAGCTTAAATCACACTAAATCATAATTTTTGCACTCAGGTAAGAAGAAGTTTAAGACCCGGTCTGGAGACTTCGTACCAGGCTTACACACCTGGATAAAACAATTGCAACTCAATTTACTCTGGCATGTAAATAAAGCAGACTGGACCCTGCCTGGCCTAGCATTCTGCACATGCTCCACATGCAGTGTTCTCAGATATCACCATAAGCACGAGGAATAGCATGCATCACATTTATACCAAAAGTAGGGCACAGTGTGCATATGAAATATACAGAGATGTAAAGTTTTCCTTGGTTTTACAAATTCTTATGCAAGCAGTCTGCTGCTCGTGTGCCTGTTTGTCCAATGGTCAGTGTGAACTGCACCTACTTTAGCGGGGTCAAATACTATGGCTATTTATGCACAGTTTTCTCCCTGTGCATGGACAGTACATTGGGACAACAACAGTAGTACATGTAATCATACTGATTAGTGGAATAACAGAGGATTGTTATAGGTAATACTGTATGCTTAATCATCTTTATTGTTGGGCATATGGGCATTGTACAGTTTGAAGGGGAGAAAGGGAAAGAAAAAATTCATGGACCTGAAATTATACCCTGTTGTAGTTCGTAGGTGTCTTTTTTTTTGTATGGTTTCTACTCCCAGTTTGAGACCTAGCAAAGACCTCTTAACTTTTAATCTTTGTGATTTTTATGCCTCAATATGACATTGATATTACTACCATATATTTGAACATAATTATTGACACTGCTTGAAACCTCAGATCCCTTACATAATAAATAAAAAGTGAAATCTGTGTTTTTAGGCAAAACTTTTTGAATGTGCCTTGGCACATGGCAAAAAGTGTGACAAGTGCTCAGTGAGCAAGGGCTGTGGCCTCAAGGCTTTGATGTCTTGGTGATTGGGTTTCTCTGTTTGGAGCTGGGAGTGAAATAACCTGTTACTGTCTTATCCTTACCTTTAAAGAGTACATATGCACCATACTGATGCAGTAATTTTCTTAATGGTGTGTGTCAGAGACAGAGAGATCAAGACTTGATCTATGTAGATGATAATGCCAGAGACTAGGTTGTCCCAGAGGAGGGTGGATATGACAAAGCTTGCACTGGATTTACGTTGACCCTGATGAACAGTGTAGATGAATTTACCAAGGACAGAAAAGACAGATTTTGTTTCAATAATGAGTGACATCTACAACTGCCAACTTACAACTTTAGACAGATGCGGCCGTGCCGCATTCTCTAGCAAATTTGGTAAACTAGCTTACATTATTATTCTCATTACTGAATTATCAGCTTTTCTAATGCCATTTTCTGTCTGCCCTTATTTTTAGAGGCCTGCCAGAGGAACCATCCCAAGACACCTCTAAAAGCCATAGATGCATGCATCTCAGATACGCTGCGATATGCTCCCCACAGAGGAACTCAGGTCAGTGTTTTGATTTGATGAAAAACATGTTCAACACCATACAATTTGTGAAAAGATGTGAGCAGATATTTCATATTTGCAAATTTTGATGCACATTGAGAGATTTTTTTTTCTGTCATTAGTTTTTTTTTTAATTAGTATTGCATGAATTCTAGAGAAATGAGAAATTGATAAACCAATACACCACAGACAAGAATGTGTGCAATGGTGCAGTGTAGTTTTTTGTTTGGGGGGAAGTTGTGTGGGTGTGCTCACTTAAGGGCTGTACTACAAAGCAAGATTAGTGTATGTAGTGTATTAGCAAGGTATGTTGAGTCTAAAGCCAGGCTTTCTTGTATCACAAATGGACTCTCTTGGCTCATGGTGATGTAACTTCAAAATCGGACTGGGCTAGAGATTAAGTTCAATCTTTTGCTTCTTTAACAATATTTTAATACACCAATATAAAATAAACCAGAGTCTTCAAATCAAGCACTGAAGAGAGTTAGAGTTTGATGCAGTTTTATTCACTTTACATTCAACAAAACCTGAGCCGTGTCCCAAGAAAAGTAGAGGAAAGTACACAGACATGACCCAAGCACGCTACAGGACTGGTTTCATTCTCCTTAGCCATGCCTTATATAATTTTGACATATCATCCATTTTTAGACTTTGACATGTTTATTATGTTAGTTAGCCTCTTTCTCTCTTTTTTATGCTCCTCTTGATCCTATTTCCATCCTCCGCCATAACACAGTTGCTCCTTTCCCTGGATTTTTTGAAACATAAGCTCTGACTTTGCAGGAACCCCTACTCTTTTTCTCCGGCCACCTTGTCACCGCACAAAAAACTCAGATCCAGCCTCTACACTGTCCTTCTCTTTACTCTTTAAGTGCAAAGCCCTTCTCTTTGCACTTGAGGTACAGAACTCTTTTCTATGCACTTTTGATACGGAGCCCTTCTCTAGATTAATATACTAGAGGGGCCTGCTCTCTGCGGGTCTGCAAAAGGTGGAACCGAGTAAATTTTTCTTCAGCACCCTTTGCACTCTTTTTATTTAGCCCATATCCTTCAAGGGCCCAGTTGTTTAGCTGAGCAAACTCATGCCATAATTGAATGTGTCGCCCCTGGGTTCAGGTACAGGTCTAAAGTTCACAAAGGGTCAACAAATGCATCTACATGTAGATCTAGAGTCTATGGAAAACTCTGAGTTTAAGAGTTCAGAATTAGTCAACCCAGAGTTCAGGTTTTAACTCAGAGTTTGCACACTGGAGTTCGAAAATTGTGAATAGTAATAAAGTCAAATATGACAGTAGTGGGGATAAAGTTCACATTTAAATGTTGGGCAATGTTCAGCTGTCTGAAATTAAACCAGCAGACCTCTCCATCTATATTTGCAGCAACAGTGTTCTTATGAATGTGATTCATTTTTGGAATTCCTCATAGCTCTCCATTAACCTCTTCCTCTTGGCTGAAATAAGCAGCCAACATTTGCTGTATTTTATGTGTAAGTAGAATCATATGATGCCAAACGTCTAGTTTTAATGTGAACGTGCAAAGAGCACAAAGCTAAGATTCTGACTTAACAAATCAAGTTGGTAACCATTGTCGTTGTAAAGTGAGTCTACACGGAGAAACTGTCATTATTTGACTTTGCCCTGTTTACTTGAATATTATATAGTGCTAATAGTATAGTAATTACTAGTCATTGTATCATTATCACTATATTACCTTACTTTTTTGTATCTGCTTTAGTTGGATATTACTGGTTATTTCCAGTAATTACTTAATAATTAATGTTCTGTAAATTAGACGGTTACCACAGTTATGATTTTAAATACTTTTTTTGTTATAATGCAGGTGAATGAGGCAAGACTCGGTCCAGATGACTCCCATCCTGCAGTGTCTGCCGGGAGCCCAACAGAGGCATCAGACACAAACAATTAATAGTGGACTCCAGGGACTGTTGAAGGAGTTTTGTCTGGAAAAAAAGTGTTTGCCAGCTCTCTCTTTCTGTTGAAGGAGTTTTGTCTGGAAAAAAAAGTGTGTTTGCCAGCTCTCTCTGTGTTTTGAATAAAGTGTTGTGAAACATTTACATGGGTTCATATTCCAATTCTATCTTGAAGTAGTAGTAGTGGTCACTCAGAAAACTTTAATCTTGAAATTGAATGGTGATGTCATAATATTTCATTGTTTAAATATTGTAACATAACATTTATAGATTTTTTTTCCAAAGCATGTCACCCAGTCCTGAAGTGGTATCATTCTCAAACTGTCAGCTGTACACACTGCATGAAAAGTGGGATTTTCGTCAGTTAGCGGCCCTGTAAATTGACGTGGAAGTTCAGGTTTACGACTGCCAACGGCAATTTGCAGGAAACACCGAAAACTGACGTAAATTGCCGGGAATTGACGTGGGCCTTGCTTGGCAGTTGTCCCCCCATGACCCCCCTCCCCGTAATCCTAGGGGAGGCTTTAACATGTAAATGAAAATGCTGTGAGCTATACAAATGCAAATCAGGGTAGCAGGGGGAGTTTTCCCCCAGGTGACATTTTTCTGAAAGGTGTTAACTTCATTTAATCACTGCATGAAAAGTGGGATTTTCGTCAGTTAGCGGCCCTGTAAATTGACGTGGAAGTTCAGGTTTACGACTACAAACGGCAATTTGCAGGAAACACCGAAAACTGACGTAAATTGCCGGGAATTGACGTGGGCCTTGCTTGGCAGTTGTCCCCCCATGACCCCCCTCCCCGTAATCCTAGGGGAGGCTTTAACATGTAAATGAAAATGCTGTGAGCTATACAAATGCAAATCAGGGTAGCAGGGGGAGTTTTCCCCCAGGTGACACATTTTTCTGAAAGGTGTTAACTTCATTTCATCACTGCATGAAAAGTGGGATTTTCGTCAGTTAGCGGCCCTGTAAATTGACGTGGAAGTTCAGGTTTACGACTACAAACGGCAATTTGCAGGAAACACCGAAAACTGACGTAAATTGCCGGGAATTGACGTGGGCCTTGCTTGGCAGTTGTCCCCCCATGACCCCCCTCCCCGTAATCCTAGGGGAGGCTTTAACATGTAAATGAAAATGCTGTGAGCTATACAAATGCAAATCAGGGTAGCAGGGGGAGTTTTCCCCCAGGTGACATTTTTCTGAAAGGTGTTAACTTCATTTCATCTTCATTCAAAGATATAACTTAATTTCATCTTCATTCAAAGATACACAAAACAATTTGCTTCAACAATTACTTTTAATCAGGCTTTGCCACAAAGGTAAAATGTACATTCATGCAAACAACATCACAGTCTCCTAGAGCTCAACCACTGTGCATAGTGGCATGACTACAGTGACCCTTTCTGTGCTTAAATGCACAGTGGATGTGTTAACCACACATCTCCCAGCAATGCGCTCAACAGGCAGAAATGATGCTGGGTATGACGTGTCTGTTCCCTGCAAGCTCCAAACTTCTATTGGCTTTCCATAAAAATGTCTGTCCGGATGGGGATGAAGCCAGGAAACTTGCGCAGTAACATGTTTAAATGCAGTACCTTTTGACACAACATTAACAACTATAAACTGCTTTATAATGGCTGGTCGTAGTTCTGCTAGAGGGTCAAGGATGGGTTCATAGATCATAGATCTCGGCTGTGTTCGAAATGCCATACTAACGTCCTACTCGTACTTAATTGTGACGTAAATTTGAGTACGTAGTGCGTTCACATACAATAGTATGTGAATTTGTGCACGCGAGAAATGCCCGGATGTATACTGCATTGGCAAGAATTTCTGAGTACAGCAGACCTTGCTAAATCTACTCAACTTCCCAAAATGCATTGCGGCTCGTCTGATGACTTCACAAGTTTTGGATAATGGCGGACGACTGCGGTGATTCTGGCGAGGAGCCCGACACAAACCGCGTACACATGTAAGTATACTGTAACATGACTTTTATGTTTCCAGCTGACTTTTAAATCGTATTGATAGTGAACGTTACTTTATTGTTGTTGGCATTGTACGTTAACGTTACGAATCGAAGGTCCTTCCAGCCGGCTAGCCTACTGACGCTAATTTACCATTTAGGGGTTAGCGAGCGCAAGCGAAGCGGCAAATGTGCCGTTTTTACCGACGTTAACTAATAATATAGTGCTTATGTTAAACCGTGGTTATATATTTACTAACGGTGATTAATAACGCCGTGCACCGTTGTCCGTTAAAGGGACTGATGCAGACACCGGGCGCCTCATTCAGTGGGGGGAACGATGCGGAGACGTTCACGTTCACCGGCAGCAGGAATGCTGCTCTGAGAGGCTTCACTTAAGAAAATGTGGTTTAAATGTTATAATTCTTATATCCAGGACTGCTGGAGACTCTCAGGATGTCCCAGGACTGCTGGAGACTCTCAGGATGATTGCGGTAAGAATATGTTCGGTGACTGCTAGCTAAGCTAAAATTAGCAAAGCAAGCCCAAGCTAAAAGTAGCTTAAAAGCTAATAGTCCAAGCTAAAAGTAGCATAGTAGCCTTGTAAAAGAACAAGAGAGAGGAACCAGTGTAACGTTAAGTTGCTTTGTTAAGTGTATGTTGGTCTTTTACAGGAAGCAGTACGCCGTCTTCACAACTCGGAGACGAATTGTAGGCGCTACGAACCGGAGCAAGGGTACGATTTAAAGAATATGCTTTCATTCTGCTGTATAAGGAAATAGATGCGTTAACAGTAGATACCGATCTTAACTGTTCATTTTGTTTTCACAGACGAACCTCGCCTCATAACGAAGCTGTGACCTCTTACTTGCTCGGAGCTTTGTCCGCAAGTCTATGACGCTGATAGTGACGCCATTCTGTGTAAGTAACTTTTACTGTTTTCTTCTTCCTTGTTTTAATTTTACTGTGACTTAAGTTTTCTTATTCATACCACTCATTTAATTGTTTTCCAGCTGCCTGTAAGACGTACTATGAAACGGTACGCAGGAGCTTCAGACACACACAGCCTGATCTCGCATCGCAGGCGGAAGCTGTGAAGAGGTCAGCTCTGAGTCGTTCCAGGAGAAAGAGGGTAAGACTTAATAGATTTATTAGATCCGTTTTTGGTCAATGTGACCAAACCTACCTAAACCTATTTTCAGGTTAATAGATGTGTTGTGTCCATGCGCAGTGCATCGCGCAGTACTGATTGTCTTTATTGATTGTTTTACAGCTGCTGGAAGCGAGACGGAGTGTGCTTGCTGGCGATGAGGCGGACCGTTGGAAGTGCGCCACCACAGACATGATGTCTGATGAGGAGGACGGCGTCGTTGGCGGGGTGTCTGGATGGATTGTGCGACCTCCATCCTCTCGTAGCCAGGAGCTCACCGAGCTCAGTGCGACTCTACAGTCGCGATTAGAGAAGACTCCCAAGTACAGGGCCACGCACTGCAGGCGGCTGTAAAATTGACCAAATTCGGACAGAATGTCGCCAGTTCATTTGTGTGTTGTGTTGTCAATAAAGCTCTTTCTTTGAATACTTCCTCCTGGCAATTTTTCCTTTCCTCAATAAATTCATTCATATTTATATTTATAAATATATAAATAAATAAAAATAAATGTGTATATATATATGTATAAATATACATATATATATATATATATATATATATATATATATATATATATATATATATATATATATAAACATATGTATATATATATATATGTGTGTGTATATATATATATGTATGTATATATGTATATATATATATAGTGATAGATCTGCTAACCAATCACTAGTGATTATTCTTGTTTAAAAGACCCAGTGTGACCAATAGTAACACATCTGCCAACGGGGGTGGGGTTTACATTTATAATGACTCATCAGGTTGACCAATAGTGACAGATCTACCAACGTGGGTTGGCTTTACATTTATAATGACCAGATCTGCCAACCAATCACGAGCGATTATACTTGTTTAAAACTAGTGGTTTCATCCAATCCTGAGTGAGGATATTCAAGCCATCTCTGGCCAGGCGGGGTTTCGCCGCTATTCATATGCTAATTAGAGCCTTCGCTGTGGTTCGTTTCCGACAATTTTCGGCACAGACGAACGCGGCGTTCGCAGCCTGTAAATTGTCGTTAACTCCCGAAAATTAGGGAGATTTTCGGGCGTTTACAGGGACGAAGATCCGACTTTTCATGCAGTGATCTTCATTCAAAGATATAACTTAACTTCATCTTCATTCAAAGATACACAAAACAATTTGCTTCAACAATTACTTTTAATCAGGCTTTGCCACAAAGGTAAAATGTACATTCATGCAAACAACATCACAGTCTCCTACTGCTCAACCACTGTGCATAGTGACCTGACTACAGTGACCCTTTCTTTGGTCTTGCTTAAATGCACAGTGGATGTGTTAACCACACATCTCCCAGCAATGCGCTCAACAGGCAGAAATGATGCTGGGTATGACGTGTCTGTTCCCTGCAAGCTCCAAACTTCTATTGGCTTTCCATAAAAATGTCTGTCCGGATGGGGATGAAGCCAGGAAACTTGCGCAATAACATGTTTAAATGCAGTACCTTTTGACACAACATTAACAACTATAAACTGCTTTATAATGGCTGGTCGTAGTTCTGCTAGAGGGTCAAGGATGGGTTCATAGATCATAGATGTGTTCGAAATGCCATACTAACATCCTACTCGTCAGGGTGCGAGTTACGGGGGAGCAGGGGGAGCCATGGCTCCCCTGGTGGCCACCTGAGCTCCCCTGGAAACATGATTTGTAAAATTTGGGGGGAGCTCTAAAATATTGATATGATTGCCAAATTAATTATATTTTGGCCATGGTTTTCCCTCAAAGGTGTAAAATAAGAGAAATAAAATTGTATTTTTAGTTTGTGATTCATGAAAAAAGTGTTGCCTGCTTGCACGTCGGAGGCGCTTGAAGCGTGGGGGCGCTGCCTGCAGGCCGCAGCTTCATGGTTGGTGCCGCTGGCTGCTCTTATCGCGTGTTTGGCTCTGTGTACAGCTTTAGCCCATGTGATGTATGATGTGATGATGATCGATCGGGTGTTTCATGTAAATATTGTACATAGACCTATGGTGTGCGTGCAACGGATTTTCTCTTTATAATAGGCATATGCTGTTGCTATTAATGACAGGATCAGCATTTAAACTTTGCCCCCCTCCAAAAAAAAAAATTATCGCCCGCCCCCAGCCCCGGCTCCCCCGGACACCGTGGTATAACTCGCACACTGCTACTCGTACTTAATTGTGACGTAAATTTGAGTACGTAATGCGTTCACATACAATAGCGGACCTTGCTAAATCTACTCAACTTCCCAAAATGCATTGCGGCTCGTCTGACTTCACAAGTTATGGATAATGGCGGACAACTGCGGTGATTCTGGCGAGGAGCCCGACACAAACCGCGTACACATGTAAGTATACTGTAACATGACTTTTATGTTTCCAGCTGACTTTTAAATCGTATTGATAATGAACGTTACTTTATTGTTGTTGGCATTGTACGTTAACGTTACGAATCGAAGGTCCTGCAAGCCGGCTAGCCTACTAACGCTAATTTACCATAGAGGTTAGCGAGCGTAACCGAAGCGGCAAATGTGCCGTTTTTACCGACGTTAACTAATAATATAGTGCTTATGTTAAACCGTGGTTATATATTTACTAACGGTGATTAATAACGCCGTGCACCGTTGTCCGTTAAAGGGACGGATGCAGACACCGGGCACCTCATTCAGTGGAGGGAACGAGGAGGAGACGTTCACGTTCACCGGCAGGAGGGATGCTGCTCTGAGAGGCTTCACTTAAGAAAATGTGGTTTAAATGGTATAATTCTTATATCCAGGACTGCTGGAGACTCTCAGGATGATTGCGGTAAGAATATGTTCGGTGACTGCTAGCTAAGCTAAAATTAGCAAAGCAAGCCCAAGCTAAAAGTAGCTTAAAAGCTAATAGTCCAAGCTAAAAGTAGCATAGTAGCCTTGTAAAAGAACAAGAGAGAGGAACCAGTGTAACATTAAGTTGCTTTGTTAAGTGTATGTTGTTGGTCTTTTACAGGAAGCAGTACGCCGTCTTCACAACTCGGAGACGAATTGTAGGCGCTACGAACCGGAGCAAGGGTAAGATTTAAAGAATATGCTTTCATTCTGCTGTATAAGGAAATAGATGCGTTAACAGTAGATACCGATCTTAACTGTTCATTTTGTTTTCACAGACGAACCTCGCCTCATAACGAAGCTGTGACCTCTTACTTGCTCGGAGCTTTGTCCGCAAGTCCGGATTTCTATGACGCTGATAGTGACGCCATTGTGTGTAAGTAACTTTTACTGTTTTCTTCTTCCTTGTTTTAATTTTACTGTGACTTAAGTTTTCTTATTCATACCACTCATTTAATTGTTTTCCAGCTGCCTGTAAGACATACTATGAAACGGTATGCAGGAGCTTCAGACACACACAGCCTGATCTCGCATCGCAGGCGGAAGCTGTCAAGAGGTCAGCTCGGAGTCGTTAGATTTATTAGATCCGTTTTTGGTCAATGTGACCAAACCTACCTAAACCTATTTTTCAGGTGCATTAATAGATGTGTTGTGTCCATGCGCAGTGCATCGCGCAGTACTGATTGTCTTTATTGATTGTTTTACAGCTGCTGGAAGCGAGACAGAGTGTGCTTGCTGGCGATGAGGTGGACCGTTGGAAGTGCGCCACCACAGACATGATGTCTGATGAGGAGAACGGCGTCGTTGGCTGGGTGTCTGGATGGATTGTGCGACCTCCATCCTCTCGTAGCCAGGAGCTCACCGAGCTCTTTGCGACTCTACAGTCGCGATTAGAGAAGACTCCCAAGTACAGGGCCACGCACCGCAGGCGGCTGTAAAATTGACCAAATTCGGACAGAATGTCGCCATTTGTTTGTTGTGTGGGCAAATTTGTACAGTTGTGTGTTGTGTTGTCAATAAAGCTCTTTCTTTGAATACTTCCTCCTGGCAATTTTTCCTTTCCTCAATAAATTCATTCATATTTATATTTATAAATTTATAAATAAATAAAAATAAATATATGTGTGTATATATATGTATAAATATACATATATATATAAACATATATGTATATATATATATATATATATATATAGTGATAGATCTGCTAACCAATCACTAGTGATTATTCTTGATTACTTTAAAAGACCCAGTGTGACCAATAGTAACACATCTGCCAACGGGGGTGGGGTTTACATTTATAATGACTCATCAGGTTGACCAATAGTGACAGATCTGCCAACGTGGGTTGGCTTTACATTTATAATGACCAGATCTGCCAACCAATCACAAGCGATTATACTTGTTTAAAACTAGTGGTTTCATCCAATCCTGAGTGAGGATATTCAAGCCATCTCTGGCCAGGTTTTGCTGCTATTCATATGGTAATTAGAGCCTTCGCTGTGGTTCGTTTTCGACAATTTTCGGCACAGACGAACACGGCGTTCGCAGCCTGTAAATTGTCGTTAACTCCCGAAAATTAGGGAGATTTCCGGGCGTTTACAGGGACGAAAATCCGACTTTTCATGCAGTGACACATTTTAAAGAACATTAAGGTATAATGTTGTAGCAGTCATTTGTAACATTTTAAGAAGGTTATCACAAAACAGTTTTAGAATGTTTTTATAGAACATTCTTTTAGAACATTCTGGGAACTTAAAGAAAACGTACCCCTAAAAACATCATTAAAACATTATGGTATAATGTTAAAGCAATATTTTCATTCAACATTTTAAGAAGGCTATCACAAAACAGTTTTAGAATGTTTTTATAGAACGTTCTTCCAGAACATTCTGGGAACTTAAAGAAAACTTACCCCTAAAAACATCATTAAAACATTATGGTATAATGTTAAAGCAATATTTTCATTCAACATTTTAAGAAGGTTATTACAAAACAGTTTTAGAATGTTTTTATAGAACGTTCTTCCAGAACATTCCGGGAACTTAAAGAAAACTTCCCGCTAAAAACATTGTAACAACATTATAGGTAACATTGTCAGAATGTTTTTAGAACCAAAAATTGCTAGCTGGGTTACAAGTCCCTTTGGTACAACTACTCTTTTAAATGTGCTATATGCTTAACTTATGTATTACAAAGTATTTTTTTTCGCCACTTCATTGACTTCACTAAAACCTTGTTATGGCGGAATGGGGCTGGTTGTTATCTCAGCAGCAACCTATGGTTCTGAAAAGTGAAATCAATGCTGCATTCTCTCTGCTGGCCAACCCCCCAAAAAGAAGTCTGATTCAATCCCGCATGATGTTCAATTAGTAAAATATGGTCCCTATAGAGTCAAAGAGACCATAAACCAGGGTATGCATTAGAGCAGGGCTACCTTGTGATTGACACCAATTGAATACCAATACAGTTAGCTACTAAGATACTTCACTTAGCTGTATGGAAGCTGGCTTGTTTAACAGCTTCATACCAGAAACCAGATAGATCCAGATCCAGTACAGTTGCTGGTGTGTGTGTGTTCATCAGATCGACCGGTTGCTCCTCCACAATTTAAATAAGGCCACTTCCTTCACTGCTTCCAAAATGGTGAACTCAAGTCTTCAAAACCGTTGTGCACAAACCAACGGGTGACATCACCATGGCTTCTTCCACTACAGTCTTCACATTGACTCACAAGGTGAAAACAATACCAGCACCTTAAGTCAAGGCAAGTAATTAATATCATCTGTGGAAATGAACAAATATATATGCTATTATATTTGGAAAGTTACACTTATTTTGCATATTGTGTTAAAAAAGAGACATCCTCTCCTTCGAAATCAGTGCCGTCAAGACATATTTGCTATATAAAACAATTGAACTAATAGAACAGGAAACAATGATATAAAGAAACACATTTAGAAACAAAATGATTGATGCAAGTCATTGCAAGTCATGAGAAATTGAAATGATGGAATACAGACCCTTTAAGATGAGACAAATACGGGGTCTACAGTTTGGGTTAAGTGAAGACATGCCAATCATGTGTCCAACCAGCAAGATCTAACAGGAATATATCTATTGGTCTATGGTTTTTCTGCATGAGCTGCACATTTTGCCAGTTTGCCACAGAGAGCAGAGGTTTGTGTGGCCGTTCCTTCAGAACAAGATGGTTAACTCACCACAGCGCTGAGGGGCCTCATTGCACACGCAGAGACTTCATAATAAAAGGGATTTATTTTGTTATCCATCTCTCCCTTTCATTCACACATTCAAACCATGTGCGAGTACTTCACATTCCACCACAGGCCCAGCCTGCAGGTTTGCATCCCCTGGCTGACCCTCCACCTATTCATGACTCTTGTTATCAATCTCTCTCTCTGTATCGCACCACAGTTTGAACATGAGACCATTTCCTCCGCTTGATTAGCCTTTTTAATCTTCCCAGAATGAAGACGTCGTCCTTAATGTCATTACACTACGAGACTGATGATATCAGATGAGATGAGCTGGTGAAATGATTTGGCGTGAACTTATGAGGAGAACAGCAATTACTTGTCACGACCGAGCTGTCGTTCCCCGGAGAGACATGACACGCTGTCATCAGGAATAAATGAGTTAGAAACTACAGAGGAGGTGACCTGGTGTCAAACATCTACGATTCTTTGTTCATTTTCCTCATTTCACTATACAGTATGTCATGTGACGTTGAACCCAGTGTTGCTGCTGTGCACCAGCACTATTATATAGTGAGTTTGCCATGCTGTAGTGCTGTCTGAATGTGTAGTGAGAATAATTATAGCCTATACAGTGGACTCAAATTATCCCACAAGGCTATTTCATGGTGTACAACCAATGGTCACTAACCGAGCATTATATACCATCATGCATTCTGCTGAAGGAAAAATGAGCAGATGGAGGGATTAATTTGGGAAAATGCGCATGTCGACCCGACATTGACAACAGCAGCGTATACCGTTCCTTTTGTTCCTACCCTTCACAATAAAAGACCTAAGCACATAAGGGGCATCACTGCTTCACAGGGGGATGTAAATTACAAGAAATTAGCTTGCAGTGTGTTGAAATGACAAAAAAAAAACATACATCTGTATGGTCCAGCAGCCACCGTTGCTGTGACACATTTTAATTGTTTAATTTAATTCCATTTTTGTTCCTTTCATGAAAATGCACATTACAATATGAAGTTGACACACAAGTCCAGCTCACATATGTCAAATTAATGCATTTCATGATTGGAATGGAGCAGAAAGAAGAATATAATTCTTACTTTTTTGTCTGCCCCTTACTTGGAACAAAAAAATTCTTAGATGGTCTTTTTTTCCATTAAACTACACCTTCACCTACTCCATCACCTACACCCTTAATCCTAACAACAAAAAACAAAATAACCTGCAAAGTAGGCATTTTCAAGTTCAAAACACTTAACTTTCATATGCATATTGTGTAATTTGTCTTTCTTTATACATTTCTTTAAACTGAAAAATATCTGTACAACCCTTTAAATCCTTTTGTTGAGAATTCCAAAGTTTGATGCTGCACTCTAAAAAAGGATTCAGGAGGTTAGTTAGTATCACTTAAAAACATGAGCTTTTTCAGCATAAAAAATACAATTTGTTACATGTCCATTGTTTTATTAAGTTGATAACTTATTTCAAGAAATTGATCAAAATTAAAAATGAAGAAAGTTGTCTTAACTCAGAAATATATTGATTTTGGATAACCATTTCTGCCTTCACTTAACAAGGAAAAGTATTAAGTTAATGAAACTTAATACTGTATTATAATATTAAGTAAGTGCAGCTTTCTATCACGCGTGCATGTATTGAAGCAGAGAACATGACCAGCAGCCATTTTATGCTGACAGACTGCACCAGCAGCAGCAAGGGAGAGACCACAAGCAGTGAACATCAGGGTTGGATTAACTGTACTTGGTGAGTAAATATTTTTTTTTACTTTCTTAACTTTGTCCTAGCTTTTAGCTAGCTAGCTAATGTCTTCAAAGTAACTTAACTTTTAACGTTAGAAGTGCATTGGAGTCGGCTATAAGGTGCCTAAACTTGCAGTCCCAGAACTGCTGCAGGCATGAATCTTCAGCCCTCATGTTTGCAGACACATATATGAGCTGACATTGGTGAGGAATATGTTGTGGAAAGGCGTTGGCCGCTAACGCTAATAATGATAAATGAAGAGGGAAGCGCTAGCCGTTAGCCGTTAGCCGCTAACGCTAATAATGATAAATGAACAGGGAAGCGCTAACCGTTAGCCGTTAACGCGCCTTCGGGAGCTTGCGCGCCTTCTCTCGAACATCTCGCGCTGCGACGGCATTGCACGGCTTCTTACATAGACAATCAATGGGAACATTCCCTCCGGGTAACGGTATGAACTCAGAAAGAACGCCGTTTAGTTTTCCGGTGTGTCCGGGACTTCCACAACATGTACAAAGCAGTAATAGTGTTTATTACGGCCCCGAATGATGACACATTATCGGTGTAAATGCAGCGGGTGCCGGTCAGATTTCTCTGTCACCCCGACTGCAGTACGTTACGGGATCGGCGATCGCTCGCCACACGGGAGAACTGGTCGCAACATCCGGTTAGGAAAGCAACATTTCCCAACAACGGTTCGGAAACATTTAAACATTGAAAAACATAGACAGCAAGTTATTACTACAAGACTACTGCTACCTACCTACGTTTTATACATTGCATCTGTACATTTGTAAAGTTTTGCTAGATACACTTTATTCTGTCACAAATGTATCATATAATCACACAAAGATGAAAATGGTTTGTAAAATGTGCAAGTTCATCACACTGTTTACATTTCAAGTATACTCAAGTAGTACTGATATTGCTGGTTGATTGTAATAAAATTGTTATTGATATTGAAGTTGGTTACAATAAATACATGTTGACAGTAAAACTGGAATTGCCATGTCTAATTTATTCTGACTTAAGTGAAATAAGTAACTTATACTCAATAAAATTGAGGTAACAATTTGCATGGACTTTTCTGAGTAGAAGGAAAGTAAAATAAAGGAGTTATAGCAACTTAAATGGAGTAATTTGACCACTTATTAACACTAAAACTTTGATATAAAAATTGAGTTGGTTCAACAAAATTAAGCTAGTAGAGGACAAAACAAATCATGTTGGTACTAAACTAATTGAGTTAGTCCAGCTATAAAAGTCTTATGGGAAATACTCAGCTTAGTTGGAATTACTTAAAAAGATAAATGTTAAGCCAGTGTATTTTTTTTAGTGTGCTAACAGAAACACACATTTGTTTTGAAGTGGTCCTAGCAACGTGATGCTTAAAATCCAATCTCCTGTGATTTTTCATCCTCTGAGAAATTGTGTCTACACCCAACTTTGTTGTTGATGCAACAAAACATATGCAAATGACTCCTTTTGTTATGTAACGATGGGAGCTGAATCTGAACAGCCTGTAGGAGCACCGTTTTACCAGAGGGTTGGCTGCAGAGAACATGCAGGAGTCGCTTGTTTTCCTCATTCTGGGAGTTGACAGGCTCAGGGAGGACCAGTTTATAGGTGTAGACACCAGAGAAAACCTGTTTTTCATAATATGGCCCCTTTAAGAGGTCGATATTGAAATCACCACAGATTATAAGTGTTTTATTGTCATTCATTCATTCTTCTAAACTCTCCTTAAAAGTTTCATTTGATCCTGGTTTCCTGTAAACACATGCAACAAAAATATTCCTTATTCTTTCAAATTAAATTTCCACAGCAATACACTCCATTAAATCATCAATTACAGATGTCATGCATTCCATTGGTCTGCATTTTAAGTCACTATCCACACTATTGACAGTAGTGTCCTAATTAACAGTGGAGAGGATGACACAACTCATGTCCCGAAGCATTTTTTTTTTCATTTGACGATGAGCTCAAATAGTCCTCTACAATAGTCCTTGCCAAGGAGCACTGACTAAGCTGCATTATCTGACACCTTGTCAGTGACAACAGGTTGGACATGTTTGGACACCAATAATGTTTTTAGGGACACGGTCACACTGTGCCACTGTAACACCACACTCCTTCTTGCTTTTGGCGATGAAAGTAAGCATGTTGTTTACTGAAAGCAAACACCACTGGTGTAATTTTTCTGCAGAGCACTGTAATATATCAGTCAACTGGCATAATCCAGTTTACTCTGTCCTCCTACAAAGTTTGTCTTCCAGAGCAATGTTTTGTCTCCACTCCAAATTCCAAATTACAACAACTCAAGGAGCCAAGAGAGGCAGCCACCATTACTCAGCTTTTTGCCATGCAGAGGATCCAGTGTAGTGTGACACATTGCTTCAGCATGATGAGCTAAATGCTACAAGTGAAAGGAAAGTAAGGTGTTTATCACTGATTGGTGCAGAAGAAGGCATCAATACAGTATTTGCCAAGAACGGCATGTCTACTGGTGTTGTTTCTTCTTTTTTCCTCAATAGGAAGCAGCGAGGAAGACAGATGGCGGGTAGGCAGATCTGCAAGAAGAAGAAATTGGCAGGTAGAATAACGGGTCTGCCAGCCAGCAAGGCCAACAGAGAGCCTGACAGGCTGTAAGTCAGTCAAACAGCCTGACAGGGTAAAAAGCAAGTTATTTAAAAGAGACGTTAGAAAGCTTGTCATCTCTATCCCCTCTGCATACCTGCATCATTGTGCGAATGCTTCTGGAAGTTAAAAACTTCTCTTTTCAGATGCTGTTATTCAACATTCAGTTGAAGCATACAAAACATGTCAGGAGCCAGCAGTAAGATGGATGGAGTGAACAATGTACTGTAGCTCTGCAGTAAACCTGCGATGAAGTGCTGAACTGGTGTTCAACAAACAAATCTGAGGCCTGTATTATGAAGCAAATTCAACATAGGCGGGGTGAAACAGACTTGAAGCAAATAATAATTAGCATGAATGTAAGAACATTCAATAAATAGCATTCATAAAAGTACCGGTAGTAATGTAACACATATCGTGAATTATTATTACCTTTTAATTTAATTATTTGCTGCAAAGTATGTTTTACATCAGTTGCAGCTGAAAAAATAAAGCTAAACTATTGTCACACAAGCCAAAAGAGACCCAAGACATTAATTTACACAAATGTGTAATCAGTCAGATATATGGTGCTTACTATAAGTCTATTCATTTACGGTTTCAACGGTTTCTTTTAGTCTGGATTATGATTTTATCTACTTCATATTTTTATAACATTATCTCACGAATTAGTCAGTAGATGGAGCTCAGCAGGTTAGGTGGGTAATAGATGTTACCATAGCAACCTAGCTTGGTAAGAAGTGATCAACCATCGTCGGTCTGAAAAGTCACCTCGCTAAGCCCACATCCTGCTTTGTAGTCCAGGCCTCAGGTTCACTCATTACATCACATTTGTTTGTGGAGTACTGTTTTCCCAACCTAACACATAGCACCTATGAAATAGTCACTCAATTCAATCTATTGGTTTCATATACAGGGACATACATTTTCAAGTGTTTCCCTATGTTGCTCAGCCAATTAGGATCCTTTTTTTATGGTGGACAAAGAAAATAAATGCATCCATGTGACTGCAGCATCCAGAGCTAGTGATGTGTTATTAAACATTGACAAAGAATACTCATGACGGGCAGGTGGACAGATGTATGAACTAGGGCTGTCAAAAGATTTTTTTTTTTAATCGCGATTAATCGCATTTTGTCCATAGTTAACTCGCGATTAATCGCAAATTAATCGCATTTTTTGGCACATTTTTTTTTCTTCTTCTAAATGTACCTTAATGTATTTTTTTCATATTCTTAATACTTTTGACAACATAAGGGCAAATATACTTGATTTATGAAAATGTTTATTTAACACTTCAAATATCCCCTTACCAAAACATGGGATCAAAACAGGGTTATAAGAATATATCACAAACAATTAAAGTGAACATGTCACAGGAGAGAGTGTAACAGGAGATAAGTACAGTTAGGATATAAGTGCATTGGCTTGCAAGTGATATCTCAGACTGGACGTGCTTCTATGGTAGCTCATTTCATACCCACAGTACGCGCAGATGACTTTGGTCTTATCGACTGAACCATCTGGCAGTCTTTTGAAGGTGAATTTGCCGTTCACAAATCGATTTTAAACGCGTGTGGACGCGCCGCTTCCCAGTATTGCACGCTTGGTGGGCTGCCACTAGAGGATGATTGACAGGCGCTCTCCTTTAAACAACAACTTTTTGCGAGCGTTCGCGAGCGTTCCCAAGGCGGCGAGTCGAGCCCGGCGCCTCTGATTAGCATAAAGTAAATTCGACTTATACTTTAGGCAAATGAGGAGCGGCCAACTCGCGCGCCGTCTCTCGACATTCGCCGCAACGCCACCAGAATGCATTGCACGGCTTTTCACATAGACAATGAATGGGACGCGGAGATACACCGCTGCCTGTGGACACGCACCTTCCCTCTGGATCAAGACTACAGGTGCCACCGACGGCCATAAATCATACAATGCGCGTTTTTTTTTTTTTTAAATACCGAGCGTTAATCGCGCGTTAAAAAAATTAACGGCGTTAAGAGGATGTTGCGTTAACGCGTTATTAACGCGTTAACTTTGACAGCCCTAGTATGAACCCAACAACACAGGACTTTCAACCATGAGACCGGTGTGAGACACCTTGTGTTGTGAAGTGACGTGATGGACAGATTTCCTAAATCTAACTAAGAGGTGTTTTGGGTGATTTTTTCTGCTGAGCGACTCAGAAAAAGGGCGATTCTTTCGTTCAGCCCGAATAGATTCAATTTCAAGACTGATTCACAAACTGCCGTGAGACTCTGTTGTCTTTTCAGAAGTTGGGGTCTTGTCATGATCAAATCTGGCTCATACATAAAACAGACTATTTGTTGTTCCGATGGGCTGTAAATGAAGATATAAAAGTCTGGAAATATTTTGATGCCCAGCCTGCACACAATGCACCGATTAAAGCCAAAAACAGTGTTTCATTGATGCTAAGCTACTGTTAAAATGCCAGGTTTGATTTGATCTGGAGTATACTGCCAGCCTACATGCAATTTCTATTCTTGTCCAAATAAATTCAATTGGAAGGACAAATTTAAATTAATTAATTTCCCTTAATACTGGAGAATGTTTTAAGTTTTTAAGTGATTGATTCTCCCACGCTATTTCCTTTCTCCCTGCCATGTCATTGTCATGTTTTTAATTTTCTTCTATTCTTTTTCATTTTCCTTTAATTTCCTCTGCCGTCACCCTCTAATTTTCTCTGTAGCAGATAGAGTTTACATAATAACAGTAAATAAAGAACAATAATTAGCCTCCATTACATCAGTGATGAAGTTGGCATTTTTGTTTTACAACCACTTCTCCTTTCAAAGTGTATTCTAAGAGTCCAGTAAAGTCTTGAAACATTTATATCTTTAACATATTTATACAAAAACATATTTGAAAAAATATACATATACATATTTGAGTGAATTTGGCTTGATGTTTAAGACACCATCTCCACTTTTCTGAGGTTTCACAATGTCAAGTTGAGGGAATCATCAAAAACATGAACTCATCCACCTGCACCCTGGACCCCCTTCCCAACATCCTGATAAAAACCAATCCCTCTGCCATCAGTCCCCTTATCACAAAAACAATAAGCCATTCTCCAGTCTGGCCATGTTCCACCCCCCTCAAAACTGCTGTCATCAAACCCCTTCTCAAAAACTCAACTCAACTCAACTCAACTTTATTTATATAGCACTTTAAAACAACCATAGTTGAAAACAAAGTGCTGTACAGAGACATAAAACAATTAAAACACTAAAATAAATAAAACAGACAGTAAAAACAGGTATTTCATTGTTTTTAAAAGCAATTAGAAACAATAAAACAATAAATCAAAGCAGTGCCATAAAAACACTAAAACAAGAGTAAAGTCTCATGTGGAGTTGAAAGCCAGGGAGTAAAAAAGGGTTTTAAGACTGGTTTTAAAAATGGACAGTGAGGAGGCTTGCCTAATGTGCAATGGAAGCTCATTCCAGAGTTTTGGGGCAGCAGTGGAGAAAGCTCTGTCCCCTCTGAGCTTCCTCTTGGACCTCGGTACCTCCAGGAGCAGTAGGTCGGCTGACCTGAGGCACCGAGCAGGAGCGTAGGGTTGAAGGAGCTCAGAGAGGTAAGGGGGGGCGAGACCATTTAAAGACTTAAAAACAAATCAAATAATCTTAAAATGGACTCTAAAATGCACAGGCAGCCAATGGAGGGAGGCCAGGACTGGAGTTATGTGCTCTCTCTTATGCGCTCCAGTTAGGAGGCGAGCGGCTGCATTTTGCACCAGCTGGAGACGTGCTAGGGAGGACTGGCTGACTCCAAAATAAAGTGCATTACAGTAATCCAGCCGAGATGTTATGAAGGTGTGGATTACTGTCTCAAAGTGCTTTTGTGCAAGGAAAGGCTTCACCTTTGCCAGCTGCCTAATCTGAAAGAAGCTGGACTTCACTACAGAACTAATTTGCCGATCCAATTTAAAATCACTGTCCATTTTAAAACCCAAGCTTGTGACTGTTGGCTTTACATAGTCTGTCAAAGGGCCCAAGTCAATGGGCGAGGGTTCACGAGAGCTGCTTGGGCCAAACACCATCACTTCTGTTTTATTTTCGTTAAAATTTTAAAAGTTCAAGGCCATCCAGGCTTTGATGTCTTCGAGACATGACAGAAGTGGTGTGAGGGAGAAACCATTTGTTTTCTTCAGAGGCATGTATATCTGACTATCATCGGCATAGCAATGAAAAGCGATGCCATGCTTTCTCAGGATGGAGCCCAGGGGTATTAATACAAGGAAAAAAGCAGCGGCCCTAGAATGGACCCCTGTGGAACCCCATACAACAGTGGAGCAGAGCTAGACTCCAAATTCCCAAGGCTTACACTCATGCTTCTGTCAGCCAGATATGATTTTAGCCACAGTAGAGCAGTACCATGGATACCCACTAGGCGGTGTAACCGAGCCAATAAGGTGTTGTGGTCCACAGTGTCAAAGGCTGCAGTTAGGTCCAACAGAACAAGAATTACATGGTCACCAGAGTCATTAGCCGTGAGAATGCCATTAAAAACCCTTAATAGAGCTGACTCTGTGCTATGGAGAGTTTTAAAACCGGACTGAAAGACACTCCAGGACACCATGCTCGTCTAGAAATGGCTTTAACTGAGCATGAACAACTTTCTCTAAAATTTTTGAAATAAAAGGCAGCTTGGAGATGGGTCTGTAATTGGCCAGCACACTATGATCCAGGCCAGGTTTCTTAAGTAGTGGCTGCACCACTGCATGTTTAAAACTCAGGGGGACAACACCAGAAGACAGACTGCTGTTTATGATAGCCAGGACTGACTGCCCTATACAAGGAAAAACCTCTATAAAGAGACGAGGAGAGACAGTGTCACAGGGAGAACCTGAAGGCTTAGTATGGCAGACCAGATCTTCTAAAAATGACAGAGACACAGGCTCAAACTTGTCGAGAGCTACAGAACAAGGAGCAGAGACCGAGGGGTTGGATGCAGGAGCTGAGATGAGAGCCCTAGCAGTAGCAACCTTATCAATAAAAAAGTGGAGGAAGCTATTGCACATTTCGGGCGATGCCTCCACGCTGACAGGCTGTGAAGCATTAACAACAGTGTCAATGGTCTTAAATAGCACCCGTGGGTTTTGACGATTGGACTCAATGATATTTGAGAGGTATTGTCTTTTGGTCTCCTTTACAGTGTTCTGGTAGCATCGCCAACAGCCTTTTAGGATTTGGAGGGAGACCTCCAGCCTGTCCTTCCACTTACGCTCAGCTTTGCGGCACTCCTGCCTAGCCGCACGAGTTGCCTCATTGAACCATGGCTCAGGTTTAGTTTTGGACTGCACAGTTTTTATTGGAGCCACAGAGTCCAGAATGGTACGGCAGGAGGAATGAAACCAGGAGCTGAGCTCCTCTGTGTTAACAGAAGCGGGACGGTCACAGAGCTGATTAAAGGCAGCAGAGAAATCACCAGCAGTAGAAGAGTTAAAAATCCGACGTTTCTGAACAGGAGCGCCAGTTTTAACCTCAGCACAGGAAAAAGCAACTTCAAACAACACAGGCATATGATCAGAAATCACATTGTCACCGATTTCCAAGTTACACACAGATAGACCATAAGAGAGGACGAGATCTAATGTGTGTCCTTGTTCATGTGTGGGACCAGACACACACTGCACCAAATTAAATGACTCAATAAGGCCTAAAAACTCCTTCACCAACAACTTTTCAGGACAGCACACGTGAATATTGAAGTCCCAGAGAAAAAGGGCACGGTCATATTTGGGCATAATTTCAGCCAGAAGAGCAGAAAAAGTCATTTACAAAGTCCTTATTGTATTTGGGGGGTCGGTAGATGACGGCGCACAGCACCGGGTCGGAACGACCCACCTCAAATAAAGTCACTTCAAAGCTGGAGGGTGGGGATGAGACGGTGCACTGTTTACATTTAAAAACGTTTTTGTAAACTGTCGCCGTTCCTCCTCCACGACCTGACATCCGCGGGGAGTTAAAGTAAGAACAGCCAGCGGGTAAAAGGTCGACCAGAGCGCTACACTCACCGGCACCGATCCAGGTTTTTTTAACATTCTATCTTGACCATAGGAATTATCAGAACATCCTGTCTTTGGATTTAGTTTTATTATTTTAAATTTGCAGTCGGCAACATTTGTTTGATCATATTCACTGAAACCAACACTATGCTCCGATAGAACAACATAAATCATCTGGTTTTAGTAGAAACCTGCACCTAGAGCTTGTTGTTTGTTTTGCAAAAATCCACACGCCCGTATCATCCTGTCCACTCAGCGCAGTTCACAGTTCGTGCACATGCCACAGAACCCCCCCCCAAGCATGTTACAATGGCACACGCCTCAAGCTAGGCATACGCTAAATGACGTTAGCAGTTGCTAACTTTGATTAAGTAGCATGTACTCCATGCCGTTTATCGATGAGAGAAGACACAGGCGCGTTCACAGAATCTGGTGCACGCGCACTGACGAGCACTCGATGGGAGGGAGCGGAGGAGCGTGGTGGTAGAGGGGGAGGGGCGTGAGTGTTACATTTGTTTGTTAGTTGTAAACATTTGAAATTTGACTGAGCCAACTCGATCTGCCAGACTTGCCGACTGCAGCTTTAATGGATCATACCAGAGTTACTTTGTAACGTCGGCAACCAAGCTTACATAAACCTCTACCAAGTTTACCAAAGTTGCTTTGTTTTTTGAGATTGTTTGTTTGATTACGTTGTCCATATTAAATAAAAGTTACAGAATGTACCTGAAAATGTTTGTCAACATGAGTTAAAACTCACCTCGCCTGTTTGGAAAAGTTTGGATCACAAGAGTCAAAAAATCCTACGCACAATGGCACCTTAATCCAAGTAGCAGTGAAAATGTAGTTTTTGAAACAAATATGGATTGAAGTAGAATAATTCATTACATGAAACATGAACTTTGTAAATTATTAGCAAATCTACCTAAATTTAAATCTTTTTTTCAAAAAAGCTGGACTTTTGGACTTTATAATAATAAAATACTAATAGTATTAGTGTAACCAGAACTTTATCTGTAATTGTGCATAGCTACAAGCTTTAAACACATTGAATAGACACCATTCATATGTTGATTTAATGTTGAATTGCCCTTTTTTGATCTGTTTCATAATGTGTTTCCTGATTAGACACTATTTTGAATATGTCACTGTTCATGGATTGGGTGCTGAATTAATGTTGCCATGGGAGATTGAAAAGGAAGGAATGGCCTCCAAATGTGTGTGGGATCAGGGTCTATAGTAATATGAGACACTTCTGGCTATTGTAGCCTATGATTTAACCGGCTGTTAATATGCATGCCTACGAGGGTACACAGCCAAGTATCAGAGATGCACATTGGAGTTTAAAATCCTGCTACTAGTTGCCATGGTTTTTCTTTTCCTTTCACCTAATATCAGGCTTTAATGCCCTCTGTCGCTTTCATTGTTCAGCACATTCTGTCTTTTTTCATACAGTTATTTCTTCCACCATTTAAATGTACATGAAGGCTACAATGCACACTAAAGGTGGGTGCTCTCAAACAAAGGCTGCATCAGGCAGCAGAGCAGAGCAGAATGCGTTAAAAGCTCTGGGAAGTTGAACTTTACAGAAAATAATCTGAACTGTTGATTTTTCATGCCAAACAGGAATGAAGGAGTTGGTTCATGGTGATCTGTGGGAGGCAGACTGCTTTTCTACAGC
This sequence comes from Eutrigla gurnardus, assembly GCF_963514095.1. NCBI lineage: Eukaryota > Metazoa > Chordata > Actinopteri > Perciformes > Triglidae > Eutrigla > Eutrigla gurnardus. Next base: position 22,517,809 of record NC_139925.1, read on the forward strand.
AACAAAAACACGTCCAGAATCAAAGGAAATTTTTAAATAATCTTTTTTCTTTTTACTTTGTTTATTCAGTTTTTCGTGAACATACAATAGTGTCATCAGACCATTTAAAATAAAATGTTTCTTTTATTCAAAGACTTTGCAAAAAAGTGAGTTTACATTTCGTTAAACACCAAAGCAAACAACAAAACTGCAACCATTAAAGGTCCCATATCATACTGTTTTTCATCAATTTCACAGAGCTATAAGAGGTCCAACAACACTGTATTCGATATGCATTGCCCCAAACCCATCCATGGTCCTGAATTTCAGCTGTCTAAAAGTTGCTCAAATGAGCTCTGCTGAGAACAGGCTGTTTCTGTGTCTGCACCTTTAAATGCTAATGAGCTCCGTCTGTCATCGCCTACTTGGAGAGCCACGGAGACAATGCCGCTTACGCTAGCGGTAGCATGCGCCAATGTTTATGGTGGATGTAACGTTATGGATCGCCTATGTGGCTCAGGTGAAGTTGCTGGGTCCCGTATGGTTGGGACAGATCCTTTTACGAGGGTCAGTGTTGAGGCAAAGCCAGCTTTGCACTGACCCTCGTTACTGAAGCAGTCCGATGTGAAGTGGTTAGCACACACATACAAGCTAACACGGACCGTAGCCGGCACATTGTCATTAAAAATGAAACGCAACCACTGTCTCTTCTGTGGGACAGAATATAAGCTTATGTTGATTTGTACAACTAACAACAGAGCAATTTGCGTGTCTAGCTCTGAGTGACGACATTGTGAAACACTGCTGTCTCACCGCAGGACACACCGAACTTCACCTCGGTGATGAACGCCCCCTCTCAGATATCTCCTATCGTCAGAGGAGTTCGGCCTACGTAAATGACTCCCTTCGTTACGTAACGACGGGAGCTGAATTTGAACAGCCCGTAGGAGCACCATTTTACCAGTGGGGGGGCTGCAGAGACCATGCAGGAGTCGCTTGTTTTCCTCATTCTGGGAGTTGGTAGGCTTAGGGAGGACCAGTTTATAGGTGTAGAGACCAGAGAAAACATGTTTTTCATAATATGGGACCTTTAACAAATAGAAAAATAGAAAGATAAGATAGTCCTTTATTCGTCCCGCAGTGGGGAAATTTACAGTGTTACAGCAGCAAGACAGTAAAGATAAGGATAATAAATAATAAACATGCATTAACAAGAAAAGTACAATATAAAAAAAGATATTAACACTAAAGAGAAAGTTAAATAGAGTAGAATGTAGAATGTACATAATAGACCATTTCCAGAATATATACAGGATGGATATTATGGACAGAGATTGAGCATGGGATGTTATGTTTATATTGCACTTGTGTAAAATAACAGTATTGCACATGGGATGAGGAGCCTGGTTATGTGTGGTCTACTAAGAGCAGTGCTTGTTGTACAGTCTAACAGCTGCAGGGAGGAACGACCTGCGATAACGCTCCTTCATTTAGGATGTTTCAGTCTGTTACTGAAGGAGCTGCCCAGTGCTGTGATGGTGTCCTGCAGGGGGTGGGAGAGATTGTCCATCAGAGATAATAACTTGGTAGCCATTTTCCTCTCCACCTCCACTGGGTCAAGGGTTCCGCAGGGACCAGTCCACAAAGTCCTGTACAAGTTATCTGTACTCTTTGTCGTCATCATCTCTGATGAGGCCAACAATTGCAGAGTCATCAGAGAACTTCTGCAGGTGACAGGAGGGGGAGCTGTAGGAGAAGTCTGCAGTGTACAGGCAGAAGAGGAACGGAGCCAGAACCATTCCCGGTGGGGCCCCTGTACTGCAGACAGCCATGTCAGACACACAATCCCGAATCCTCACATACTGGGGTCAACATGGCAACGTTAAAGAGCAAAACAACAAAAACGCCAAAATAATAACCTGCGTCTGTAAGAGATATGCGAGTGGTTCGACATAAAAACCGGCGTCAAACAAGGATACAACATGTCCGGATTCTTGTTCTTGATTGTAATGGATTGGATAATGCGAAGAACAGTTAAAGAGGGAGAGAATGGAATTCGCTGGAAGCTGACATCAACTCGACGACCTGGACTTTGCAGATGACGTAGTGTAGCCTGGTTGACCTTGCGGCGGTGGAAAGACTGGAGGCAGTGCCTCAGATGTTCGGCCCAAAGCAGTTGAATTTATTTATTTTCAATATGCCAGTCAGGAGAAAAGAAAATCAATGAAATTAAATAAACAAAAACTCCAAAACCATTCTCAATTAACCCTCAAATGTAGACTTCAAAATCAGAATAACTTCAATAATCAAACTCAAAAATAATAACTCTCCACTGACAGTTGAATTCTTTTGTCCAAATCTATGCTGGCTCACTCACCTCAGACCCCTCTCTCTCATAGACCTGTTTAGGCCAAGCCTATATCAACTATGGCCTGACCCATTCCCATCAAAAATCAATTATCCCTAAAAACATACATTTCGGTTTTAAACATCACCAAACAGAGTCAACACCTTATCCCCCACATATTTACCCGCTTTACATCATTATACACAAGTTCTATCCCCCTTAAATATTCCCCTAACACACAAAGCCAAAAACACTCCTCTCATCCCACACACTTGAACCCCGCACATCTCTGACGTCACAACCCCCCACTGCACAAAGTTCCTCCTGACTTCACGTCGGGTCCTTTCACAGCCTCCAGCGCCCGGAAGCCAGCGCAACTGCAGCGTGAGTGTCTCACCGTCTTTGTCCATGTTTTGGAAATGTTTGTACTGTTTCCTCAACAGTTGTCCATAATGTTGTGTTTTATGTTTGTGTTGCAGGTGGCGTCCTGAATGCACCGGGTCTGCGTGTTCGTGTGTGCGCCGGGATGCTACGTCCGTGCTAATATAATAAAAATTTGTCTGCGAATCTCGGCGTCAGTCCCGTTCGGCTCAGCTGGCCACAAAACCGCATATACAGAGTAAAACAACACTAATGGACGAAGAAGCCAGGTGAGTAGGGCTCAGGATCAATACACAAAAAACAAAAACAATGAGGATTAACGCAAGAAACCAGGAAAAACTCAAAATAAATGGACAAGATATCGAAGAGGTAGACCAGTTCACCTACTTGGGAGCCACAGTACTGAAAAATTGTTAGAAAGAGCTGATATGAAGCCACTCAGTAAAGAAGTGAAGCTGCGAAGATGGAAGATGATTGGACACATACTATGGCAGGACCACAACAACGACTACAATATAGCAATGACCTGGGCACCAGAAGGGAAAAGAAGAAAAGGAAGACCAAAGACCACCTGGAGGCGTACCGTTGAGAAGGAGAGAGGGGAAGGAGGATGGAGATCATAGGCGGAGGCGAGGACTGCAGCAGCCGATCATGAGAGGTGGAAGAGCTCTGTGAAGGCCTTATGTGCCACGAGGCACGAAGTGGATAGGTAACAGGTAACAGTAATAGATAGCCAGCACAACAGCAGATCGCCTGTACTACAACAAACTCAATAATAACTCTCCTGTCAATAATAAGTGGGAAGTTTATCCTCTGAACAAACTGAAAGAATGGACCCCATATTTTAACAAATTAATAAGAGGAACCAACTAAATTAGAGTCTGATTTGTTTCCAACTCAATTAAAGTCTCTTATCCAATGATTATTAGAGAGGCATACCGTTGACTTCCAGTTGATCAATATAGATTTTTTTGAGAGTGAGTGCAAATTGGCAGTGTTCAGGTGTGTATTCGGCTGGATTCCGAGCAGCGTGTCTTAGAGTTTTGAGTCCGACGGAGCAAAGTAAAATTCCGCTGCTGCTGAGAAACTAGTCCCTCAAAAAATGGATGATTCATGCGATGCAAGGTTAGTTTTGTTTCAGATATTATTCTATCAACACAGATATGTACATCGACAGTCTAGTGCTTTAATTGATTTGCCTCGGGTGCACTGTGGAGTCGGTATGAGTGTTTTTAATGCCATGCTAACTAGAACGATTGACTTGCGCTAGCCATAGCACAAGCGAACTCGGCAACTAGAAGAACTGAATGAAATTTCTTGAAAACGTCTCCAGATGTCTCGAACACACCGGCTGAGTTGGAAAATAGGTCTTATTTTCAAAATTCCGAACTATCCCTTTAAGCTTGCATTTCCCTATACTGGCCATGGTTGCAAAAAGAAGTCTACTTGCATGGAAGTTTATGAGAAAATAACCTTACTTCTCTCTTGATTGATTATGTCAGTTAACATTGTAAACATGAGTTTATTTCGTTTCAGTTCTTTCAGTTCTTCTGTTTATTTAGTAAATGATGGTCCATTTAGACTCAAATAGGTAATAAAGCAGGGTATGCTTTGGGGTGTGGCTACCTTGTGATTGACAGTGCATCACCGACGCTATCAATGCAATTCGTTTCTAAAATTACTTTAACACTCAGATGTTAAGTTTACCTAGAATTATGGAAGCTAACTGTTCGCTTCGCACCAGAAGTAAGATGCAGCTCTGCCGCCACTCTGCTACTTGTGTTTGTCAGATCCACCCTTCACTCCTCCACAGTCCAAATATGGTCACTTACGTTCACTGGTATTCATTCCAAGATGGCAACGGCCAAAATCCAAGATTGCCAAAATGGCCAACTCAACACTTCAAAACTGTCGTCCACAAACCAACAGGTGACGTCACAATGACTACACCCACTTCTTCCATGCAGACTATGGGCCCTAGTTTCGTGGCGCAGCGCAGGGCGGCGCAGGGTGGCGGAGCTGGCGCAATGCAAGTTTCGACCCGCGCAGCCTTGCGCACCGTCAGTTTGGCAGTTTGGTGGATCGCCTGCGCCAAGATGGGTGTGGCGGCGCAGCAGGGGGAGGCGTCACAGATTCAGCTTGGCATAGCGGATGTTTCGTGGCAAAAACACTATTTAATGCAACTAATTGAATCAACACGTGAATGTATATCTATATAGATTGTCCCGTCACATCTGACGTCAGATCAAAGGCGGATGGCACGCGTAACGGAAACTCAGCCTCTCGGACCAAAACATCTCCCTCTCTCTCTCCTGTTTTTTATAATATCGGCATTGTTATTATTATGATACGCGCGCACAGCGCGTGATGCGCGTGGTGGGAGCGGCGGCGCTGCTTCTGTCATCGGGTTGTCAAGTGACGGAACTTGCACTGAACCTCCCCTAACGCATTAAAGGTGAGGAGAGGAGCTCATTTGATTGGTGAAGATCTGAATCGGCTGTATTAATCCCAGTCCACGCCTCGTCTCCTCCTCGTCTCCCACTCACGCCTTCTTCTCCTCCCTCTTTCCCACTTGCGCCGGTGGGCGAGACGGGAGGTGTGCCTGCGCGAGCCTGCACGAGCCTGCGCGGTGCAAAAAACTTGCAAAGTCCAGGCGGACACACCCCGTCGGCGCTGCGCAGGTGCGCTGAAAGCTGACTGCGCCTGGTCTACGAAACTAGGGCCCTATGTGTTCCATATTTATGAATTTGAGCCAATCAGAGTTGGGAATCGGAGTCAGGAAACTATCCTACATAGAGTCACTTTTAAATAACCTACTCATAATAATTTTCTCTATACATTGGCTCGAGGAAATTCAGTTCCATGAGATTTACTATACATGTTCTTCAATTGACTTCTGCTTTAAAGTGTAAGTTTGGCGGAAATTGAAAATAAAGCTATTTTCTGAATGAAAATATATCAACTAAGCCGTGGAGGAAGTAATTTTCGCTCATCACGCAGTTCAGAGCTAGCACGGGCGGAAGCTAGAGTCCAAAATCGCAAACAGTGGGTTAGCATGGGGCCAACAGCCACACGCTTTCAAAATCGCATTTTTAAACCACTAACATTGCTCAAAACAGCGCCAAACCTCGTCAGCAGCTTGCTCTGGGTGTCTACACATAAAACGAAGTTTATAACAGAAGACAGTTAAGAACACTCACCAATTCTACCCCTGCCAGCTCCTCGCGAAGGATAGTCCGTAAGTGTCGATTACCGAACGCAGCTCTCATGTTCCTGTGTGAGATCTCGCGTGACATGTATGTGCTTCAGATAAGGCTGCTGTCTTGAACTGATTGGAAGTGTATACAAACTATCCCGACGTTTTTACCCACCGTTATTAACTTATATTTGGCCAAACTGCCACTAATTTAAAAGTATACTCGTTTTATTCTGGGCGAAATCTTCAGTGGTCTCCCTCGTTTTGCATTGCGTTCGGTAATCGACACTTACGGACTATCCTTCGCGAGACACCCAGAGCAAGCTGCTGACGAGGTTTGGCGCTGTTTTGAGCAATGTTAGTGGTTTAAAAATGCGATTTTGAAAGCGTGTGGCTGTTGGCCCCATGCTAACCCACTGTTTGCGATTTTGGACTCTAGCTTCCGCCCGTGCTAGCTCTGAACTGCGTGATGAGCGAAAATTACTTCCTCCACGGCTTAGTTGATATATTTTCATTCAGAAAATAGCTTTATTTTCAATTTCCGCCAAACTTACACTTTAAATGCAGAAATGTACATGAACATGAAAGAGAGATGGTGTAGCTCATTATCACAGTCACAGACTTTACAATATGTGTGTGTGTGTGTGTGTGTGTTTGTGTGTTAAAGTGTGTGTGAGGGACTTTTGTGCTAGAGTGTGTGTTTATTGGATATATTCCAGCTAAAATCAGAAGGGTGTGTGTGATTTCCTCATTACTCAGAAGCAGTTTGGAAGGGTCTTCTCCTCAGTAGGGATCAGATTTAACATTAGATAAAGGTTTCACGTAACATACAGAGAGAGCCCCACTTCATATCTACTCCAACACTACAGTATGAAAACAATAGCTAAAATATTATCTTCCTCCGTAAATCAAACACAAGTTCCCCTTCTCGTCTCTCCTTCAAACTTCAACAACTGCATCTGAAAGTGTGAAAGCTAAAAATAATGACTGCATTGCCGCGGGGGAGCTTACATCACTTTCAAATTTAAGAATGCGTGAGGCCAGTTACGAGAAATGACACACAGTACGTCAATCAGATAGCGTCACCAAGCAGAACACTGTTTGTAATGTGTGAATACTCATAACTGTGTAGCTGGTTGATCAAAACACCTGTTAATCAGAACCGAGTCACGACAGAAGACGACCTGCCGTGAGTGTTGCAAAGAGCTAACTGGCATGAATCAAGAAAATCAGATATGACTAGATGCTTTTCAAAGTTACCGCTACGAGAATGCCATTTGTTAATTAACACAGTATGAAGCAGAATGACGGAGTGAGAGAGAGGAAATGCAAATATAATTAATTATTCATTCAGGAAGACAAACTGCACGAAATAATCACACAAATGAGGATTTGGCATAAATGCTCATGGAAATTAATAACACCACTTTTTTATCTTTTTTTCACATCTCTAATGTATCACATGTTTTTTCAAAATATATTGTTTAGGTTTACTTTATTAGGTTTAGGCAACACAAATATTTGGTAAGGGGGCTCACACCCCAAACATTCACACTGAAAAAAAAAAAAAAAGTGGGTTCTTATGAATGCTGGCACAACCCTATCTGTTATCTGTTTGACCAATGAAATCCTTTGAACCCACTGATATCTTAAAATGATCAGTGTTCTTTTGCAGGAGAGTTTGTATTTTCTTAGCAATGGGCTTTTTAGAGCGATAGATGTTTGTTTTCAGGGTATCAGACAGCTCTTGTTTGAAAGGGAAATTTATATTTATATTGTATTAATATATGGATTAATAGACAGTCCCCTTCTCAACACCCTAAATAAAAAATACTTCAACAACCACATAAAGCACAGGATATGAAGATTGGGATACAATTAAGCTGCTTGTATAGCTGATATGCATTTGCTACCGTTATATGTTACTCACAGAACAGGGAAAACCATAACAGCTAATGTTAGTGTTAGCATCACATTTGGGGTCTGATTAGTTTATGTATTGTGTAGTTTGTTTGATCCGATGCACACCTGCACAACGTACCTGAACCATCCAACATCAGCTTGTAAGAAGTGAAGTTAGTCACATTAAAATGAAACAAGGTGTGTTTGTGGAATGTAATGTGTTCATCATCACAGTTATAGTTCTAGTTATTATAATTATTGGTGATGGGATTGAACTGATTATACGGCATTCACTATACAGGAGGATGTTGTGCTAGAAGGAGATGCACAGAGGAAGACGAAATGATGAGAGAAGTAGAAACACTGATCCATTGCATGCACAATCCCTTCTTCAGTTTATCTAGAATTACTTAACAACGATTTCTGAGGACCTTGCAAACTTTGGACTTGCAGAAGTCAAGTCAGCGCTCTCCCCCTCATCTTAATCTCTCCTTTACTTGTGTCCATCTCAACAAATGCCCACGTAGGGTTCAATGGGCTTCATTGGCATGAAAGTTTCGGTAAAACAATGTTGCCAAATCTCAAAATACATATCATATGTCCACATATTGGACACAGTAAACAGTAATACATAATGTATTAACACTGATTTATATTAATTATACAAACAGTACATATTATGTAATATATCCATTATATTACATATTTTTACATACATACACACACATATATATATGTACATCTTATATATATTTGTGTGTGTGTGTGTGTGTCTACTTTTAGGTTAGATAACACTCTAATCTGCTTTGGCTTTTAGTTTCTTCTTTCAGGTGTTCCAGGTTCTTTACATTGTGTTATTTGCTTGACTCTGATTGGTGTTTGGAGAGCACTGTGGTTGTGAGGCTGGTCAGACCATGTCTGAGAGGGGGCAGTTAGTCTGAGTACCAACTGACATAGGGGACTGTTTTCTGGGCTCAGCTCTCGAGTCTGGAGGGCTTTGAATTGGAGGGGGTCTCGGGGGCTGGATGTCAGGTGGTTAAAAAAGTTGAGTGTTCTCTTTTGAATGTTAACTATCTGTGGGTGTCTGCCTTTTTCTGCTCTGCATGCGTTTGTTGGTGTGTTTCTGTCTGTGTGTGCATGTAATGATTCTGTTGGGTGTTTCTCCCAGCGGGTATAGCTCTGATGACTGAGTGGACCCCATACTTCACTACCGTACAGAGCAATGGGCTGGATGACACTATCAAATATTTTAGATTTGATTAAAAAAATTAATCTAATTAATTAGGGGCTCGAAATTAATCGCATTTTAATCGCAAATAAATATTTGACCTGAGAACAGTGAGAAGTAATTTTATTATACCATTGAATAATGACTGAATACATAAGCTTAAGCAACAAAATATTGTTTATTTTTGTTCAACCAAGTCCAACAGACCAGTGCAATTTTTGCCATTAAGTATATCAATAGCATATTTAGAAATATAGTACATTTCAGAAATTCAGGTAGCCTATAGGTAGGTAGACCTTCTGTAAACTATAACACTTTGTTTTTTTAAGTAAAACGCAATACTTTCAAGTACATTCAGAACATTGGAATCCCTGACTATTAGAAAACATCTCTCTGTTGGCGAGGGTTAACCCTCCGACGCTAGCTACCACGCTATTGAGGTGATACTTGAGGCTCGATGTTTTTTATAACAAAATTTCCCATCCACGGGGCTAACCAAAGCGGTCTCATCAGCTTCTTCGTTCATGTTCAGTATGGTTTGTTGTTGTCTGAAGTCATGAACTCTAGTTGGTGCTCCAGTATAATCGGTCCGCCTGAAACTCATCCAGTGAGAAACGTTCCGCGGTGCAAAAATAAGTGCGATTAAAATCAATTTTAACGCGTTAATTTTTGTGTAATTAATTAATCTTAATTAACGCGTCAAAGTCCCGGCCCTAAAATATTTTAAACCAGATTTAAATTGGAATTTGGAAATTATAAAATGTTCTTTTAATTGCATTTAGAGCTCGTCAAGCTTTTTCTTTTAGTGCGTTCACTGCCATGATGAAACTCCCTGATGGTGTTATTGTTATACCAAGGTAGGTATAACTCGTGCTGTGTTAACTGCCAGGGCCAAGTTTTGACAGTACATTTCTACTACAGCATCTCTCTCTCTCTCTCTCTCTCTCTCTGTCTCTCTGCTCAATAAGTGCATAAGACAAGGATTATGTTTATCAGCAGGACAGATTTAGTTTGACTTTGTAAACATGATTCCTCCTGCTTCACTGGCTGGAGCCTGATAACTGTGACAATATGTATTTATGAGAGTGAATCGTGTGTTCATAAACAAGGTCTGATGATTTCCTTTAGGAGCTTAACCTTCATTGAATGAATGAATTCCTACACCGTAAACACTGTGCTAATGATGTTAATGATCTGTGTTTTTTTCGGTTAATTTAGTTTTTTGTCCCCTGTGTGGTTTCCTGTCTTGTACTTCCTGAGGGGTATTTCATCAAACTCGCTAAGCACAGCCAAAATTACATATATGAAGTACAAACAGACTATATTTGCATCAAGTGTCTAAGAATACATGCTTGCAATTAAAAAAATATGAATAAATCGTTTATTTCCTGAACACCGACCAACACCCCAGTTGGGTGAGTGGTGATGCACCTGCCCCCAGATGCGGTCAGCCCGGGGTTTTTTTTTGCTTGTATAATTGTCTTTAGATCAGAGAATTAGAACATTTTACTTTAACTATGATAAATATGTCATACAATTCCACAGAACCCAAATATAACGTGCAAAAACATGACAGGCATAAAGATGTTATTATTAATAACATGTTATAGATCCCAATGACAAAGGCATTGCTGCATGCAATTGTCAGCCACATAAATTCCTTTCAGGTGAATTAATAGGTTCATTGAATGTTGAGTTGAGTTTTGTGGTTGGATGGGCCTTCCAAGATAAGATATATAAGCATCACCACCAGGGGCATACCCCGTTAGAGCAAACAAGTAGGCAAGAATGGCATGCCCATTTACCAATGACGAGCCTGTAGATGTCGGTGCGCAAATATTGCAGAATGCATTCCAGCCACCAGCTAGACACATATTTCGGGACAGGGCAGACCCACTGGCCTTCACAGAGGAGTACCTGTGGGAGCGGTACCAATTTTCAAGGGCCAGTATTGTGTACCTGACCAGTTTGCTGGAGCCTCAGATTAGAAAAACGACTCGACGCAGTAAGGCCCTTACCTCTGTGCAGTCAGTGTGTGTGACCCTCCGGTTCCTAGCGTCAGGTACATTTTTATATACTGTGGGTGACGCAGGGAGGCTCTCCAAAGCCACTGTCTGTAGGGAGGTAAGGCGAGTCTGCCTTGCCTTGAAGACACTGCTCTGTGTTGTTGTCTTTTTCCCTGGCCCTCTACCGCCACAGAGGGTCAAAGAGGAATGTTATTCAACTGCAGGTATGTGATGATTAAAATAATATATGAAAAATAGTCATGTAATGTTGTAATACATCAGCAGACTAACAGGAGCGTAAATCTTCTGCAGGCTTCCCTAATGTTATAGGGGCGATATGTCACAGTTCATCTCTGCCTCACCACTCTGCACCTGCCTGCTTCAATCTGCCAATCAGACACACCCCTCTCATCAAGCCAACTCCAATCACCTGTGCGCTCTGCTCTGGCTGCTTTTAAGGCCCAGCTCCTCAGTCATTGCCAGATTGTTCTCGATGCTTGCACCAGACTCTCCAGCGTTTCTCTGCCTGATCTCCCAGTTTCGACCCTGCTTGCCCCCGACCATCCTGCCTGACCGATCTCCTGGAAATCACCTCAACCTTCTATCCCCGACCACATTCCTCACCTGTCCCTTTCTGGATTTTACCTGTCTGCTCCCTTGGCTATCCAGTGATTACCAAATTCAGCTCTACAGAGTGAGTGTCACTCCAGTCTCCTCTGTGGCTTCCTGCAGTACTGTGACTGCCTGTCTCTGTGCTGCTATTGGGTCCAAACCATACCCATTACACAATAGACTGTGCGCATCCAGGCCCCACCTGGTCCTGATGAGTCAGACTATGTAAATAGGAACTCCTTCCATAGTCTCAATATACAGGTGCATATGTACTGTATAAGACCAGTTGTGAATATGCAGGATAGTTATTTGTAAGACAAGCACTCTTATAACTCAAATGCAATTTTTACATATTTTTATTTTATTTTTATATATATATATATATATATATATATATATATAATTTTATATATATAATAAAAATAAAAATATTGTATATATATATATATATATATATATATATATAATATATATATATAAAATATTTTTATTTTTATTATATATATAAAATATATATATATATATATAAAATATTTTTATATATTTTATATATATATATATATATAGTGGCTCATAAGATTGAATTGATTTAGCTCAGCTATGTTCAATAATGTAAAAATTGCATTTGAGTTATAAGAGTGCTTGTCTTACAAATAACTATTATATTTATATATATAATTAAGTTTTTTTCAGATGGTGTGTGCAGCAAATTGCCTAATTGCCAACATTGAGGCAAAGTGGCCTGGCTCTGTCCATGATGCTAGGATCTTCAGAGAATCAAGCTTGGCAAGACTGTTCATACAAGGTAGGAGGACTGTTTTTTTTATTATTTCAGCTGCTAGAACAATAAACTACCTTAAAGTATACTTATTCATTATCACTTAATGTTTTCTAGGCCAGTTCAATGGAATTTTGTTGGGCGACGGGGGCTATCCCTCCCTACCCCACCTTTTAACCCCATACTCCGACCCCACAACACAGCCACAGATGCGCTACAATTTTGCCCACTGCAAGACCAGGGTGCGGATTGAAATGACCTTTGGCCTCCTCAAGTCCCGTTTTCTGTGCCTAAAGGGCCCAAAGGGAGTTTCACCAAACAGGGCATGCAATATTACTGTGGCTTGTGCAGTCCTGCATAATATCGCAATTATTCGCGGTGAGTGCCAGCCATTGCCCCTGACGACAACTGGGAGCAAATTGACCCTGCTGCCCTTCACAATGCAGATGGGAGGGCTGTGAGAGAGCTGTATGCAAACACCTATTTTATGTGTGATTTTATTGTTTTGTATGGGTGCCAAAAGGACCATTGTTGATTTTTGTTTAAACACTCTTGTCTGCAGTAGCCTAAATGCCTTTTCTTTGAAAATACTCATTCATAGATTAATAAATGTACATTTTGTTAATCTCCTTTGGGGAAATTATTTCTCTGCATTTAACCCGAGAGAGAGAGAGAGAGAGAGAGAGATTTTTGAAACCAACTTTTATTGTGGCAGGTTTTCTTAAAAAACTAGTTCACAATTTGGTTTTCCAAAAAAAACACACAAAAAGTTAGTTAAAAAAACCACATCTACACAAATAAATAATTAATAAAAGAATCACAACAGGTAATTGGCATAAAAACATTTTTCCTGCTTCTATGGAGCACAGAGCGTTCTGCCAGCACCAGAGGTCTTTAAAAGAGTCCAGGTCGCCTGCTGTTCTGTAGAAATTAAAATCAATTAGGAGTCTGGATTTAATAACACCTGTACAGACAGGGACCGGCTCGATATGGAGGTCTTCTTCCACCTTCCTCTTTCGACTTATGTACACTGCCATTTTGGCCTGGCCTAAAACAAAGTTTAAAAGCTGGCTTTTGTGTTTTTGTTGGCGAGTGTATCTAAAACCACAAATAAAAACCTGTTTGTTAAAACTCTCTTTAAAACTGATAAAAACAGTTTGTAAAAAGAGAAACAGTGCTGACAGACGATGACACTCATAAAAGCAGTGAAAAATGTTTTCCCTCTCGTCACAAAATGGGCATTTGTCATCTAATGCCCTGTTTAAAACTGAAAGGAAAGAATTGACTGCTAAAATCCCATGCAGGACCCTCCACTGCAGGTCCCCGTGTCTTTTGCACAGTGGAGGTTTGTACAAGGACCTCCACTGTGGGCTGGATTCCGGGGCAAGACACAGGTAGCCCCTCCAGGGAGTGTCTGCCCGCTCATTTAGTTTTTTCCGGTTCAGCGTTTTCACCATTAGTTTGTAAAGAGCCTTACCAGGGGCCCCCTCCAGGGGGACTAGGTGTCCTGGCTCTAACAGGGGACCAGAGCAGTCTTTAAAATCCACAGTCAGAAAAATGCCAGGAAAGGGGTCCTCAGGGTCGGGGGAGATGGATCCTTCTGAGAAGTCTGTTAAAAACTGGATGTTGTGCCCGGTCAGCTGCTGCTTCCAGTAATCCAGGATCTTTTCTGTAGTTCTGGTAGATGTTATTCCCAGTCTTTTTGCCAGCTCAGCAGGGTTGTCCAATTTGGGTCCGACCAACTCCACCACTTGGCCCAGTGTGGAGATCCCTGCAGTCTGCAGAAACCTGGACAGGGTGGCCGATGCCCAACTGGGATGGTTGATCCGGGTCCCGTACAGGATGGGCTCTCGCAGCAGCCAGTGCAGGGAGTCCCCCTGCTGTTTCCGCTCCCTGTTTAAAATGCTCCAAACAATAAAAACACTTTTGTAAAAACTAGGAAGAGAGGGTGCCATTACCGTGTTGTTTTTCATTAAGAACAAATTAAAATCCAGACCCAGGCTGTTAAAATGTTTCAGGATGCACTGCGATAGGGGTCTCCACAGAGTGTCCTTTGGCCCAGTCAGCATCCTTTGGAGGAACTGGAGGCGGAAGGCGGCGCCCCTGCTAGCCAGATGGATAAGGCCCTGCCCCCCCTGCTCCCTGGGAAGGAACAGGACACTCTGTGGTATCCAGTGCATCCTGTCCCAAAAGAAATCTACTAAAACCCGTTGTACCTCTGTTAGGAGAGAAACTGGAGGATCGACACAGGCCAGCCGGTGCCACAGGGTGGATGAGACCAGGTTGTTCAGGATCAGGGTGCGACCTCTGTAGGACATTTTAGGCAAAATCCATTTCCATCTACAGAGGCGCCCCTTCACCTTCTCAACCACATTTTCCCAGTTTTTACCTTTATAGGTCTCATCCCCCAGAAAGACCCCTAGGTACTTGAGCCCTTCCTTCCTCCAGACCAGTCCACCAGGCAGCCTGAGCCGATCCCCCAGCTCCTCTCCGACCATCAGAGCCTCGCTCTTCCCCCAGTTCACCTTTGCAGAGGAGATAAAACCAAAATATTTTACAGTTTGTGTTAAAACGTCTATGTCACTTTGTGTTCTTACCATCACAATGAGGTCATCTGCATAGACAGATAGTTTAAAAGGGCTATCACACTGGGGGAAGTACACACCATTTAATTTTCCTCTTAATTTGTGAAGCAGAGGCTCGATGGCCAGAGAGTACAACATACCAGAGAGAGAGCAGCCCTGCCTCACCCCCCTCTGGACGTCAAAAGGAGCACTCAGCCCGCCATTTATTTTAAGGATACTCGCAATGTCACTATAGAGGGCCCGGATCATGGCTATAAAGCCTGGGTTGAACCCAAAAGCAGACAGAGTCTGCCATAAGTACTGGTGTTCAACCCGGTCAAATGCCTTTTCCTGGTCTATGGAAATAAGCCCAGTCTCTATACCCAATGAACTGGAGAGGTCCAAAACATCTCGAATCAAAGTGACATTGTCACTGATGAGCCTGTGGGGCACACAGTAGGTCTGGTCAGGGTGGATGATGGATGCCATCACCTCTCTCAGTCTCAGGGCCAGAGCTTTGGACAGGATTTTATAATCCGTGCACAGCAGGGAGACCGGCCTCCAGTTCTTCAGGTCTTGTAGGTCTCCCTTCTTCGGCAGCAGGGTGATGACGGCCCTCCTGCAGCTCAGAGGGAGTCTTCCATCCTGGAGACTTGCGTTGATGACCTCGAGCAGGTCTGGTCCTATGATGGACAAGAAGGACTTATAGAATTCGGCAGGAAGGCCGTCTATCCCTGGAGCTCTGCCACTCTCCAAGCTGTTTACTGCAGAGAGCAGCTCCTGTGGGGTCAACCCTGCTGCCAGCTGCGAGTTGGCCTCTGTGCTGACCTGAGGGAGACCACTGAGGAAACTGCTGTGCACATCTGGATTATCTGACCATTCACTCTTAAAGAGGTTTCTGTAGAAACCGGCAGCAAACTTCCTGATCCCAGACAAGTCTGAGACTTCAGAGCCGCTACCCGTTCGTAAAGAGTGAATGATCTTCCTTTGTCCATTTTTCTGCTCCAACCCGAAGAAGAACTGGGAGGGGGCGTCCATCTGTGATATCTGTGATATATTCAAGAACCTCGACCTGACCAGCGACCTGTGCTGAAAAACCCAGCAGGTCGGCAATGGCCGACTGTTTGGACTTGAGGGAGTTTAAATGCCCTCGATCACCTGTAGAAGCTGCTAGAGACTGTAGTTCTTCTACCTGACTCTCCAGATCCTTCATAGACCGGGTTAAGTCCCTCGTGACATTGCGAGTGAACTGCATGCAGAGCTGCTTGGTTTGGGTCTTTCCGAAGTCCCACCACTGCTGAATGTTGGTGAAGGCAGGTCTGCTCTCCCTGTGTGAAAACCAAAAATACTTAAAAGCAGTTTTAAAAGCCTGGTCTTTTAAAAGAGCCGTGTTAAAATGCCAATAGGCGCTTTTTACACAAACATTTTTTATAAAAACAGAGCAGGAGACGAGACAATGGTCAGTGAAACCCACAGGCTGAATAAAACACCCCTTAAAAATATTTAAATGGTGTTTAAAACAATAGATGCGGTCCAGTCTGGCCAGAGATAAAAGGTTCCCCCTTGTGTGGCTCCAGGTGTACTGCCGGTGGTCTCTGTTAAAAAACCTCCACAGGTCAGACAGCTCGTGGGTTTCTATTAGCTGTCTGATCCTGTGGGATGAAGCAGCATGTGGCTCAGGATGGTTCCTGTCCAGGTTTGCATCAACTGTGCAGTTAAAATCCCCCCCTAAAAACAGAAAGTCATCCCCTCCACAGTCTCTAACAGTATCACTTAAAATGTTTAAAAATGCCACCCTATCCACCCCACTGGTGGGCGCGTAGACATTTAAAAACACAAGCTTTATGTTCTCATATTGTGCCTGAACTTTCAATAAAACACCTGGGATTATTTCCTCAGTGATAAAGGAAATGGGTAAAAAGTTTTTGGTGAATAAAATCCCCACCCCTCCGCTCAGACTGGATTTGTGGCTTAAAACGACCTCCCCATTAAAAGCCCTCCTCCAGTCACTCTCATTGTCTGCTGTGCTGTGGGTCTCCTGCACCATCATCACGTCTATCCTATTCAACTCCATCAACTTAAAAAGAGATGCTCTTTTAAAATCAGCCCTGGCTCCGTTCAAGTTTAAAATGCTGATGTTAAAATCACACATTGATGGAGAGAAGCTTAAAAAGGGGATGACAGTGATAAAACATGTCAGTAAATAAAAAAACAGGATGTTGTGATTAACACTCTTGTCCTCCATTACTAATTTGTGCTTTTATCTTAGACACAAGTTTTCTGAGCCGGAAGACCTCCCGGTCCGAGAGCCCGGGAGGACCGTCTTTGGACTTCCTGGTGAGAGGGCGAGCTGACTGAATGAACAGTTTCAGGTCGGAAAAGTGCTCCTCTACAACAGGAAGTCTGGCTCCTTTTGTAATCCCTAAAAACGCTTAAATTTTTCCCATAGAGTATGGAGTCTGCTGCTCCTCCTGAGTCAGGCAGAAATCACTCTCCGACTCGGCTGTTCTTTTAGATGCTGACTCCAGGCTCCCTGATTCAGATGTTTTTCTTTTTTCTGAAACTCTTAACAGATCATCATCAGACATGTCATCATCCATCAGATCCACACACATTGAAACATGCTCATTTGCGTTTGTGTCAATAGTTTAATTTTTGTCATTATTTTGAAACGGTGCAACTTTTTCGGCCACGACCACCGGTACTGACACCGCGGTGGCGGGACCCGCCACCGCAGGACCCGCCACCGCGGGGGACCGCCGCGGCACCGGCCGGGGCCGCCACGACGGCCACCGGCACAGCCACCACCGCAGGGACCGCCGCGGCACCACCGCGGGGGACCGGCGCGGCGCCGGCCGGGGCCGCCATGACGGCCACCGGCACAGCCGCGGCCACCGCCGGCGGGCCCGCCGCGGGGACCACGGCAGGGGTAGCCCCGGGCGCCGCTGCCGCAGCAGCGCCAGCCTGCCTCCCGGCACCCCCTTCCGGGCAGGTCCGGACCAGGTGCCCCTCCGCTCCGCAGCCAAAACATTTCATGGTCTCCGATGAGACGAAGACCATGTAATTAAAACCCTCTACCTTGAAAGAAAACGACAGGTTGAGATCGCTTGTTGTGTCTTTGAGGATCATGTACACCTGTCTCCGGTGACACACGACGTGCTTCAGCTGCGGGGCCTTGCAGCCCAAAGACACCATTTTTATGGGTGAGACCAACTGGCCAAATCGCGACAACTCTTTAGCCAGCACTTCGTTTTTAATGAACGGAGGAGCGTTGGAGATCGTTTAGCCGTACTGTCCAGGAAGATAACGATTGCTCCGTTCATTCGGGAGGCAGACTTCACGCTGCCGTACCCGACCACCTCTCCCACCGCTAAACCCGCCTCCTCCACCGAGCACCGCATCGCCGGGACAAGCTTGATGGCATGCCGCCGAGTCAGCCGTTCAAACTCGGCGGCAGCGGCTTCCGCCACTGGCATGGTGCCAACCAGGCCCTCCGCTCGGCCTCCACCAAACACCAACACACAAAAACACACAAAAAGACACTTAGACACACTACTAACTGTAAAGAAAACACGTATACATAAAGATAGATAGAAAAGATTGAGAGAAAATTCAAAGAAAATCACTCACACCGCCAACAAACTCACACACCACGCTCTCAGCTCCACACACCCTCCGCCATTCTCAGAGAGAGAGAGAGAGAGATTTCAAATCATCTTTATTTTCGCTGTGTGAGTCATATCAGTTCACATCAGTACAATGACATAAAAAATAAATAAAATCTGAGCTAATAGATCAGACCAGCTGATCTGAGAACAAGAGTTCATTCTCCTGAACGGAGCACAGTACACCACCATGAGTCCATGTCATTGTAAAACGCTCTAGATCCTGCATTTCCCTGTAATAATTAAAATCAATCAGGATCCTCGCTTTTATCATTCTGCTTAGCAGCAGAACAATGTCAGAGTCCACACTGTCCTCCACCTTCCTCTTTCTACTTACATACACCGCCATCTTTGATTGACCTAGAATAAAGTTCATCATCTGGCATTTGTCCTTTTGAGTCTTCTTGTAGCGAAAGCCAAGAATGAAGGTTCTAAGAGAAAAAACTTCTCCTGTCTTTCTGAACAAACAGTCCAACATGGAGAAGAGAGGAATAAGACGAGGACACTCCGCAAAACAGTGAAAGACAGTTTCTACTGCCTCACAAAAAGGACAAATGTTTGGGACAGCAGAATTCAGGATGGATATAAAAGCATTTACAGCTAGAATCCCGTGCAGGAGTCTCCACTGGAGGTCCGCCACCCTCTTGGAGAGTGGAGGTTTGTAGAGACTCCTCCAGTCAAGACCAGATGAGCTCTCCACGGTAGCTTCGGCTGGTGCTGCAACTTCTGTCTGTTCAGACACCTCACCATCAGAGCAGACAGTGCTTTGCCCTTGTCCTCCTTCAGGCTCACCTCACACTGTTGGTCTGAACTGGGGCAAATGATGAGGGAGGGGAACGGATCAACAGAACAAGCGGCAGCTTGACCACGACTGTAATCTCCCAATAGATGACGCTCCTGTCCCGTCAGACAAGTTCTCCAGTGGCTCAGCAGTCGGCCGACGATCCTCAGCTATCTCCATCCCAGTCCAGCTGCCAAACCTGCTGTCTCTTGTAGATCTGGCCCAGTGTACTCCAACATGGCCCCAAGAGTTGAAATCCCTGCTGTTCTGAAAGCCTCCGTGACTGTTGCTCCTACCCAGGAGGGGGGGCTCAGGAGGCCTCCATGACCCAGTGGTTCCTGCAGCAGCCAAAATACAGATTCATGCCGAACCCTCTGCCTCCACAACAGCTTCCACACACTAAAAAGTCCACGATAAAACACAGGGAGGGAGGTAAAAATCACAGTCTTAAAATCCATTAAAAATACAGACTCCTGTAATCCTAAACCTCCAACGCTCTGCAGGATCAGCTTAGCCAGCGGTCTCCACACCAGGTCTTGTGGTCCGTACAGCAGCCTCTGAATAAACTGCAGCCGGAAGGCCGCACATCTGCTGGCTAGGTGCACCAGCCCTTGTCCTCCCTCTTCCTTAGGGAGAAACAGCACTGCCTGTGGAAGCCAGTGAAGTTTATCCTAAAAGAAATCCACTAAAATAGCTTGAATCCGTGAGAGCAGACTAGAGGGGGGGGGGGGGGGGGGGGGGGGTCCACAACCGCTAGCCTGTGCCATAGAGAGGAAGACACTAGGTTGTTAACAATAAGAGTCCTACCTCTAAAGGACATACAGGGCAACAACCACCTCCACCTCTTCAGTCTACCCTCAATGGACTCCAAAACTCCCTCCCAGTTTTTCTTTAGGCACAGTTCATCGCCTAAGAAAACCCCAAGGTACTTCTAACCCCCTGCCTTCCAAACCAACCCTCCTGGTAAAACCAGTTTGTTGAACAAATCCTTCTTCATTGCAAAAGCTTCACTCTTGTTCCAGTTAACCTTGGATGATGACAGTTTATTAAAAAGTTCCACATTTCCTTCTAAAACCTTTATGTCCGCCTGTGTATTTAAAACCACAATGACATCATCAGCATAGGCTGAAAGTTTCACAGCTGCCGGACATCCGGGAAAACACACACCCGACAGATCCTTTCTTAGCGTATGCAGCAGGGGCTCAATGGCTAGAGAGTACAGCATGCCTGACAGTGAGCATCCCTGCCGCACTCCTCTTTGAACAGCAAAAGGCGCAGCCAGACCACCATTAATTTTCAGTATACTCGCAACGTAACGGTACAAAACCCGGATCCTAGCAATAAAACCTGGGCTGAACCCAAACGCAGCAAGTGTCTTCCACAGGTACTGGTGTTCAACCCGGTCTATGGAAATAAGACCAGTCCCAATGCCCAAAGAGTCAGAGACGTCCACAACATGCCGAATTAAAACGATGTTATCACTAATTAACCTGCCGGGCACACAGTAGGTCTGGTCAACATGAACTATTTCTGCCATCACTTGACATGATGTCTCTGAGTCTCAACGCCAGAGCCTTCGACAGGATCTTGTAATCCCCGCAGAGCAAAGAGACTGGCCTCCAGTTCTTTAGGTCCTGGAGGTCTCCTTTCTTTGGGAGCAGAGTAATCACAGCCCTCCTACAGCTCTGAGGTAAAAGTTCACTCCTGAAACTTTCCTGGAACACCTCAAACATGTCCTCACCCACCACCGGCCAGAAAGTCTTATAAAAATCAACCGGGATCCCATCGATGCCTGGAGCCTTGCCATTAGCCAGGCTCATGAGGGCCACATGAAGTTCATCCAGAGTTAGGTCAGCTGACAGAGAACCAGATGATTCCCCAACTTGAGGCAAGTCAGACAGAAAGGTTGATGAAAGGTGACCGAACCAAAGCTCCCTGTACTGTGATGCCCAACAGGTTGGCTATAGCAGCCTTTTTACTTTTAAGGGCTTCAATATGCCTTTGATCTCCTGTACAGCTCAGTAAGTGCTGTACCTCAGTCTCCAGGGCCTGAAGGGACCTGGGCCCTCATTTATAAAACTGTGCGTAGGATCCTTACTAAAAGTGTACGTACGGCAAAAAGCCAAAGTTTGCGTGCGCCAAAAAAAAATCCGATTTATAAAACTGTGCGCACGCAAGCTGTACGCAATGTTTCCTTTATAAATCACAGGATCACCTACAAGTGTGCGTACCTGAATCCCGCCCTGTACACGCCCACATTTTACTATGTTAATGAGCCGGCATGCAATCGTTTCCGTGTGGTGAATCACGGCGACAGGTCAGGAAAAAAGCGAAGAAACGTAACTTTTCAGAAACGGAGAAAGAGACACTTGTTTGGGAGGTGGAGGCCGGGAAAATAATTTAATTTAGTGGCCACAGCAGCGGGATCACGAATAAAAAGACGCAGTGCGAGTGGCAACACATTGCTGCTGCTGTCAACGGCGTCAGCTGGACGGAGCGGACGGTGATCTGAAGGTAAATGACATCTTTCCGCTCCTAACATGGATTTAATGTATTGCTAGAGTATTTGAGGAGGTTTGATTTTGATGTGACTTTGACGGGGATTGTGTCTGAAAAGGAGGGAGACACAGACGCGACTGAGGCCAGAGGGATAAGGGTGAATAGATTTTAAACTTTTATTGTATATAAAACAAAACGTTAAATAGTTTTTGTCCTTCCAGAGTCTGCAGCGTTGGGCGTAGAGGAGGGTGACGGTGAGGAGAGTGACGGTGAGGAGGGTGATGTGAGGAGGGTGACGGGCCCTCGGCACAGCGTCCGGGTCCTGCGCAAAGCGGAGGCGCACCCCGGACGAATGGCACATCAAGCGGTCGGGTGCTCACTGATGCCGTCCTGCAACTTCAGCGAGACACAATCACCGCCAGCAACAACGTTGCAGATGAGCTACGGCAAACGCGCACTGTGATTAATAAAATAATACGTTTACAATGAACATTGATTGTTGTCTTCCTTATCTTACAAACGCAGCATGACATCCTCACGGATTCTTGCGCCCTGTTGATACCCCTCCAGTCGGGCAGGGGGCCGTGGCTCGGGCTCATCATGCTGGGGTCTCTACCACCTTTTGGAGTCTGCCTCCTGAAGTTAGGTAAAGTTGCGCTCTCCACGCTCCACGACTGAGCGCGCACGAGCGTGGCACTCATTATAGCGCATTTCCTCTGCGCTCTGGTGGTTTAAAAACGAGGATAAAGTGTAACAATTATACGATGGCTTAATGGCTGTATGTATGTTTGTTGATGATATATGCACATAAATAAGGAGAATGTATAGTTATTGCCGCTGTGTTCTGCAGTGATGTAATGGAAGGTATTACATGCAATTGGGCCGTCTCCTCCTCCTGCGGTGACAGCGCTGATTCAATATTTCAAAAGGATTTTGATTTAAGATACAAGTCAGATTTTAAAAGAAGGTGTTAATATGAAAAAAACGATCACTCATTAAAAGCGTCAAAAACATTGCTGGAGTTCATCATGATAACGCAGATCTAACGTATGATATGGAGTATAATTAAATGTGTGCGAGTCATCAAAAAAAATATAGTTCTTCTCACGTTTACTGCTGATTCCCTTCCAGTCTCCAGAATGTGCGTACCGGTACGCATGCCTCAGAGTTTGCTTACGGGTACGCACACTTTCCCGTCAAGTTTGGTTTTTATAGATCACAACATTTGCGTGGAAAGTGGCGTACGCACGTTTCCAGCCCCGTTTTGTGCGTACGCAAGCTTTATAAATGAGGGCCCTGGTGATTTGCTTGGTGACGTTGCGATTATACTGTTGAGAAAATTGTTTTATGACAGTTTTTCCGAAGTCCCACCACCTCTGCACTGATGTGAACGTGAACTTCTTCTGCCTATGTGAATAGTCGGGCCTCGTGCCCTGAGAGCTGGGTGGAAAGCCCTTGGACCACAGACCAACACCAGGCAGCGGGCGGCTCCGCGAATCCACACATGCGGACTCTCCGTAGGACTCAAAACTCTAAGACGCGCCGCCCGAAATACTGCCCGTAAATAGGCAATCGAAACTGGACGAATTGTCGGGACTCATGCCCTCAGACCTGGGTGAAAAGCACTTGGACCTCACGCAAACACCGGGCAGCCCACGGCCACGCAAACCCACAATTACGCACCGCAAACCCGAACCTCTGCTCCGTCCGGAGAACCGTAAACCCTCGGACGCATTGCGGGGGATTCCCTCCTGGCACCACCAGTCTCCGTTTGTTCGGTCCCGGTTCTCGGCTCCAGCGGGGGCTATCTCGGTCTCCACAGATGCTCGTTCACGTTCTGCCCTTTGAGCATCCCTCTTGCGCAATTCTTCCTCTGTATATTCAGGCTCGTACAGGTACGGTTGGGTTTGGGTCGAAAAAACTCCTCATCAGAGTCTTCAAAAGTTTCAGTATATTCTCCAAAAGTGTCCATTTCTGGGAGATTGAAGAAACTAGCACTGCAGGCTACTCTGTGTCTGTAGCAATGACAGCAGGTAAACAAACTATTATAGAACCGGTAACTTATAAGTGCTAGGTGATATCACTCCGCCGCTGCCATAGCCTACTAGGAAGTATGACACGCTGCTGCTGCTGCTGCTGAGACATAAATCCTTAAAAATGCAAGGTTGGTTTTATTTCAAACATTCTATCAACACATATGTACATCGATAGTCTGCCGTTACAATGGATTTGCCTCGGGTGCACTGTGGAGTGGGCAAGACTGTTTTTAATGCCATGCTAGCTAAGAACGATTGACTTTTGACTTACGCTAGCCATAGCATAAGCAAACTCGGCAACTAGAAGAACTGAATGAAATTTCTTGAAAACGTCTCCAGACGTCTCGAACACACCCGCTCACTTGGAAAATAGGTCTTATGTCCAAAATTCTGAACTATCCCTTTAACAAGGCGCGGCTGAAATGCGTTAATGGAATGGGTTTAGCCTTCTAACCAGGCTTAACCAGGTAAGCGCTGCCTTAATTAGCAAGTTTGGTGGAATACCCCTCTGGTCCTTGCTGTTTCTGCTGTCTTGACTCCCCCACCCTCTCACGTTGATTACCCACCTGCCCTAATGTGTTTCACCTGTCCCTGGTCAGCTCCTTGCCTCCCTGTGTGTATAGTCTGTGGCTGCAGTCGAATAGTCAAAAAATTAGGTCCTAACTCCTATTCTTAACGCCTTTTCCTTGACCTCGGTGTGAAAACATGCATCCGCTGATGATTGACAGCTGATGAACGATTATTGACGGTTATTGACGTGGGTCTGCGGTGGAGAAACTACAATAATGGACTACAAAAAGCACATCGTCCACTTCTCCCCATATTGTTGGTTTTATAAGCAGCTCGTTCACTGACCGGCTTCAGTTCAGCAGCTCCTCCTTCCTGTTTGACTGCTTGCTGCATATTGTTTGTTTTCATGAATGGCCGAGATGTGCAGAACTTTAAATGTTGCTCTCGCAAGGAATTGTGGGTCGGCGTAATCTCCTTTCCTTTCGTATAGAAAGGTCTGTTGCATCCTATGCTAAAGGAGCTCTGAAAGGAAGCATTGGAGCTCCTTTCCTTTGCATTTAGAGAATCCGAACGGTTCTTATCATGGCGGCCACTTGTTTACTTCCGGGTCACTTATTCAGTTAGGGACCATAAGCGAAAAAGACGATTCGACTGCAGCCTGTGTGTTTCCCCTGTCTCTCTGTCGGGTCATTGTATGTTGTTTAATTTCCCTGCATGCTGCACTACCCTGCGTCCGGTGGATTTATTCGTGTTCCTGTGTCCAGCCTCCCGTGTCCTTTTTGTGTGTTTTGGTTGATCAAAAGTGTTTAGTTTTTGAATGCCGTTTTTGCCCTTGTGGTCTCCCTAAATTGTTACTTTGTTTGTGTTAGTTTAATACATATTTTTTGTCGTTACCTTTTGTCTCCTACCTGCTTTTGGGTTCAACCCCTTTCCCCCCCATTACTCTACCGAACCTGACAATGCTGATATGAGATGCATATTTTATATATTTGTTTGACGATCTCCCCAGTCAGGAGGTCTGACATTTCCTCAACAACAGCATTAAAGAGGACCTATTATGCTCATTTTCTGGTGCATATTTCAGGTTATATTACACTAAAACGTGTACATGCTCAAAAATACTTCATTTTCCCATCTTAGCTGTGCTGCTGTTATTACGCTCTCTGTTTGAGCTCCTGCCCCTCCCTCCAAAAGCCCAGTCTGCTCTGATTGTTCAGCTAGCCCTCTCCCGTGATTGTGTCCTGCCCTGTACCATAACCAGATAACAGGAGCTGTCACCATCATCATCACCAGTTTACAGATGAAAAGCAAGAGGAGAAAAGAACGCAAAGGAGAAAGAGAGAAGAAATATGTAGGGAGAAGAAATTTCAATTAATCCTCAAAGCATCCTCAAATAACAAACAATCAAATTAGTTCACACTTACTGGACCAGAAAAGGAACAAGAGACTATAAGAAGAAGAATATAGGCACAATCAGTCCCAGTCTCCAGGTAGCGACATGGATGGGTTTACATTGGAGTTAGTTGAACCATGGTGCATATACACTCAACAAAAATATAAACGCAACACTTTTGTTTTTGCTCCCATTTTTCATGAGATGGACTTAAAGATCTAAAATTCATTCCAGATGCACAATATTACCATTTCTCTCAAACATTGTTCACAAATCAGTCTAAATGTGTGATAGTGATCACTTCTGCTTTGCTGAGATAATCCATCCCACCTCACAGGTGTGCCACATCAAGATGCTGATCTGACATCATGATTAGTGCACAGGTGTGCCTTAGACTGTCCACAATAAAAGGCCACCCTGAAATGTGCATTTTTTTTGCTTTATTGGGGGTCTGGGGACTCAGAACCAGTCAGTATCTGGTGTGACCACCATTTGCCTCATGCAGTGCAACACATCTTCTTCGCATAGAGTTTATCAGATTGTCAATTGTGGCCTGTGGAATGTTGGTCCACTCCTCTTCAATGGCTGTGCGAAGTTGCTGGATATTAGTGGGAACTGGTACACGCTGTCGTATACGCCGGTCAAGCACATCCCAAACATGCTCAATGGGTGACATGTTCGGTGAGTATGCTGGCCATGCAAGAACTGGGACATTTTCAGCTTCCAAGAATTGTGTACAGATCCTTGCAACATGGGGCCGTGCATTATCTTGCTGAAACATGAGGTGATGTTCATGGATGTATGGCACAACAATGGGCCTCAGGATCTCATCACGGTATCTCTGAATACCAATATCAATAAAATGCATCTGTGTTCTTCGTCCATAACAGATGCCTGCCCATACCATAACCCCACCACCACCATGGGCCACTCGATCCACAACATTGACATCAGCAAAGCGCTCACCCACACGACGCCACACACGCTGTCTGCCATCTGCCCTGAACAATGTAAACCGAGATTCATCCGTGAAGAGAACACCTCTCCAACATGCCAGACGCCATCGAATGTGAGCATTTGCCCACTCAAGTCTGTTACGGCGACGAGCTGGAGTCAGATCAAGACCCCGATGAGGACGACGAGCATGCAGTTGAGCTTCCCTGAGACGGTTTCTGACAGTTTGTGCAGAAATTGTTTGGTTATGCAAACCAATTGTTTCAGCAGCTGTCTGAGTGGCTGGTCTCAGACGATCTTGGAGGTGAACCTGCTGGATGTGGAGGTCCTGGGCTGGTGTGGTTACACGTGGTCTGCGGTTGTGAGGCTAGTTGGCTGTACTGCCATATTCTCTGAAACGCCTTTGGAGACGGCTTATGGTGGAGAAATGAACATTCAATGCACGAGCAACAGATCTGGTTGACATTCCTGCTGTCAGCATGCCAATTGCACGCTCCCTCAATGCTTGTGGCATCTGTGGCATTTTGCTGTGAGACAAAACTGCACATTTCAGAGTGGCCTTTTATTGTGGGCAGTATAAGGTACACCTGTGCACTAATCATGATGTCAGATCAGCATCTTGATGTGGCACACCTGTGAGGTGGGATGGATTATCTCAGCAAAGCAGAAGTGCTCACTATCACACATTTAGACAGATTTGTGAACAATGTTTGAGAGAAATGGTAATATTGTGTATCTGGAATGAATTTTAGATCTTTAAGTCCATCTCATGAAAAATGGGAGCAAAAACAAAAGTGTTGCGTTTATATTTTTGTTGAGTGTATATCAGCACGTTGGTATCAGACACAGAGGGCCATTTACAAGCATCTATATTTGATGAGTTGGGAATTAGGAGGGGTTGATTGGGGGGGAACATTTTATTTAAAAGTGCAAGATTGTCTGCCAGTTTAACTTTTATTTTATTTTTTATTCTTTTTAAAGTTATAATTAATTCATTTAAATAAGAACATGAAAGTTGAGGTTAGTTAGTTGGCCTAAGCTTACGTGAGGTTTATAGCAAAGGGTGGTCCAGTGACTTCTGGATTCAAATCTCTGAGTAACATAAAGGAAGCTTAACTAACAGCCAACTGTTAGGTTAGTGCACCAATTCAATTACAGTGTAAGAGTAAGCTGTCACACCAGAAAACTAAATAAAATGTCAATGTTTTCTTTTTGGAAGACAACAAAAAACAAACACCAGGGACATATGAAAAACCTAAAAAATGCTGTACCCATACTATTAAACTGACTCTCAATTATGATACCGGGAAAAAAAATGTCAAACAAAAAATGCTACAAAATTACATGTTTTTTTGTTTTTTTTTGCATAAAATGACTATGGATGTGAAAGTAGTTGGTGATACGTCGATGGCAAACATAATATATACATATATAATTCATATTACAGTGAAGAGTATAAAGAACAAGTGGAGGTGTTCTACAACACAGGCTCACCCCCACAAACTCACACAGTACTAATCTGCTGAACTAAAGTGCACCCTCCCAAGGTCAAGTTTTCCCATTTGGGAGCAGAAGCAGGAAAACGAACAAGTACAATCATACACTGCTAATACAACAGCATAATGAGGAGATGCTGCAAAATTGCAATTAAATTAAGGCGCTCATGTGTAAGAGTCCACCTCCAGGTTGGAGGAGAAACACGAGTGTAATCAACAGAGACATTACACGGAGCAAATTGATGGTCTCTATTCTGTGCACTTTATTTGGGTTTTTATGATGATTTTGCTTTATTGGCTGGTATACAGTGCAGCAGGAGAGAATGTAAGAGACAAAAGGAGGTTATGAGGTAGATTTATACCTATGGCGCTGTCGATGTAGGGTTTGTGCCTTCTGTCGTTCAATCCATAAAGACAGATCTCTCTTTCCTTTTATTACTGCCAGTGACAGTTGGCTGACATTTGTATCCAGACTGGCCTGAATACGTACATCTATAGAAGTTTATATATCGGGAAGACAGACCTTAAAAGCTTCTGTAATGATGAAATTCAAACCCATGTGAAGCAATCCAGCTTTCAATAGTTTTCCAGCCCTTCCCTATAGTCGTCCTTCTTTATTTTGCAGTGGCTCTCTAAGGTATGTTTGTTCAAAGTGTCCTTAACACTCATTTGCAGTGCACTTTGAGGTGCAGCTGGACAAGCTGGCCTTCAGGAATTCTGCCATATTGGTCACATTGAAGGGAATCATTAAATAGCCTTTGACCTTTGGAATCAAATGGAAAATGCCAATACAATACATGTTCTTATCCAATCAAGCTATACACCACAAGGTTGAAGCCTCAGGTCCCAGAAATTGGGAGTCATGTGCCTATCTGATGTATATCTTACCAAGCTCTCAAAATTTTACTTCTCTCAAAATACTGTGAGCTGGATTGAATCATATCTGCATGATCGAACACAATCTGTATCAGTTAACAACTGCAGATCTGACTCTCTTAGGCTAACCTCCGGAGTCCCTCAGGGGTCAATATTAGGCCCCCTTCTATTTAGTCTTTATATTAATGATTTGCCCACTATTTGTCCTGAGGCTGAATGCTTAATGTATGCAGACGACACGGTTTTCTTTGTTCATGGTCACACCAAAGACACTGTTGCCGCTAAACTCATTAAAACAATGTCCTATGTTACAACTTGGTTGCAGGAGTGCTATCTACAGCTAAACGTTTCTAAAACTGTAGGCATGTATTTCACTAAAACAAATAGAGTATCCCCTGACCCCGACATACATGTTAATGGAGAAAAAATACTAATTGTCAGCCGATATAAATATCTTGGGATAATAATAGATTCAGAGCTTTCCTTTAAAGCCCATATTGACAAATTGTGTAAAAAAATCAAGTTAAATCTCGCAAATTTTCGTGCAATTCGAAATGAAATGTCAACTGAAGCCGCAAAAATGTACTTGCATTCGATGGTATCACTTCAACTTTTGCCTAACCAGCTGGTCCCAGGCTGGTCAGAGTTAAAAAAAAACCCATTGGAAATCTTGTACAAACAAGCAATTAAAGTTATGGATAAAAAACCTAGGCACTATCATCACTGTGCAATTTAAAAAAAAATACAGTATTTTAAATTGGGACAGTCTTCACACATTTGCAGACTTAAAACTGACCTATAAAGTACTGCATAAATTGGCTCCAGATCCTCTGGCAGAGTTCATCAGCCAAAGAAACAGCCTTGAGCGTGTCACTCGAGGCTCTGTCAGAGGTGACTGTTATATTCCTTTGCGTAGGAGCACTTTCAGTAAGTCGGCCTGGTCAGTAAGAAGTGCAAGTCTGTGGAACTCAGTACCTGAGGAGGTTAAACTGCTCACAACATACAAGGCCTTCACAAAAAAAATTAAAATGTGACTTATCAACACCTATAGCTGCCAACACTAAAAGATAAGCCTGTTGTGATGTTTTGATGTTATGATAAAATGTTGTTGTATTTTTTCTTAATTGTATAGTAAGTGTTTGCATATGTATTTTGTATTATATTGTACATGTATTTTCTTTTCTTTTCTTCTTTTTTAAATGTCATTTTATTGCCTTTTTTACATCATGGCCAGGGGACTACAGATGAAAACTAGCCTTCTGGCTAATTCTGGCTTTTTTAACCATGTGTAACCATGTGTTTTATGAAATTGCACTGTCCCCTTTTAAATAAACTAATTCTAATTCTAATGAATATGTGAAGGTGTATGGGCCAGTTTGTGTCTAACATTATTAATGTAGCATCCATATGGCCTCTGTTTTAAGGTGCTCATGTCTGGTGTTCATGTGAGACAGGTGGTCTCAATATCTAGTTTCAAGTCTTCTTCAATACACCATAACCCTTTCGCAGTGTGTTTTCACTTCCTGAAAGCAAACATATTTGAGGACTTAAGGATGCAAAACAAATCATGAAACTTTGAACCCATGTTCAAACAAATAAATATTTGGATTTAATGTCATAATTGGTATCTTGGCCCCTAATAACTTTTACCCATCAAACACATGTTTTGTAAAGTAAAAGAAAAATGGGAAAAAGAGTTATCCATAAATATCACAGAGGAAGCCTGGAGAGAATCTTTGAAGGAAAACTTTGAAATCACACAGTCAAAACATTGGAGAGAGTTTGCATGGAAAATAAATCTGAGATTTTTCATTACTCCACATATCACTGGAAGGATCTCTTCTGTAACAGGATCTGGTTGTTGGAGAGGATGTGGGGAAAGTAAAGCAAATCATATGCATATTTTTTTTACATGTCCGGTAATAAAGTCTTACTGGGAAGAGGTAGAGAAAGCTATTAAAGACATTCTTGACATTAAGGAATCCCTGACATTAGACAATTGGCTGGGTATCAACATGCACCATAAGACAAAATTAAAGGAGCGAAAGGTCTTTAATATTTTGCGCCTAACCGCACTGAAGCAGCTGACCAGGATATGGAAACAAACCAAAACACCAGAATTACACCTGTGGTATGAAACAATACAACAAGTATTTGAAATGGAGAGGCTTACACTTGTGGCTAATGGCAACTTGGAGAGGTGGAATAGAGAATATTTGGGATACATTGACAAGGTGACGAAGTACTTTGATAGTCTGGTGTAGGACAGATGTTGTGTACATGATGCATTCACACACGCCACATGTACGCACATACACGCATGCACATACATACACACACATTCACATTCACACACCATCATTACTGCGTTTTTTGTTGTTGTTGTTTTGTTTATGTTTTTGTTTATGTTGTGTCACAATGTAGGTTTTTCCTTTATTGTTAAATGCTATACAAATTTAAATAAAAAAAAACACATTTTTAACATCCTAGGCATACTCACAAAACTAAGGACACACATCAAAATCCTTCTATTTTTTTTATTCCCCTGGTAACTCCATGTTTCCGGTTGCAAGGCTATGAACCATGGGTAATTCCCTGATGCTGACTTACTGAAAGGGATCATAAAGGGCTCAAAAAGGTCAGCAAGCGAGCCCTCACGTACTTCACGATTTGACCGTGGGACAAACCTGAACCCTCAGGCACTTAACGGGAACGTCCGTGAGTCCATGAGGGGGGACTTTGGGATTTGGCCTCTCACTCTCTCTTCCCTTGATCAGCCGAACCCATGCTTCTGAAATTTGGAATACTCCCAACAATCCTGCATTATTTCTTTTGTAGGGTTTTCTTCCCCACTTCCTTTTAATCTAATCCAATATGCCAGCGCAAGTTTCTCTCTCCTTAACTCCAGTGGTTTCTCTCCTGCTTCTCTGAGTATTGTGTTAATGGGGGTTGACGTTACAGTGACAATGCAGACACATAATGCTCTATACTGTATTCTATTTATTTTTTTCAGTGCTGCTCCATAAACTATACAGCCATAGTCTATTGTTGACCTTGTGCATGCCCTATAGATGTCCATTAGTGGTTGTTTATCTGCATCCCAGGCACATCCTGCCACAGCTCTCAGTAGATTCACTTGAGAACCTGGAAAATGTGGTGGGTTATATGTGTTGGCAGAGATCAGCACTGACCAATCAGAGCTTAATGAGTTAAGGACATACAGCTGCTGGTGAATGACTCTCAGTAGACGCATCAAACCTCAACAATTAGTCTAACAGCACGTCAAAAGGAAACTAGGGGTGACACGTGAACATGATCCATTAATATTGCAATAAAGTGCAC
The DNA here is from genome assembly GCF_963514095.1 of Eutrigla gurnardus. Classification (NCBI taxonomy): domain Eukaryota; kingdom Metazoa; phylum Chordata; class Actinopteri; order Perciformes; family Triglidae; genus Eutrigla; species Eutrigla gurnardus. The sequence continues at coordinate 22,550,354 of NC_139925.1, forward strand.
AGTGTGCATACAAGATATGGTTAAGGGTGCTTATTATGATGCCAGATCTAATGTTAATTATTTTCTCCCTGAAGGATGATGATAAATTATAATAACAAGGCAAGCAAATACTATTTAAAAGCAGTCTAAAGTAAATTGTATCGATGCAGAACAGCATATGAGTTGGTTGGCACCAAGTCAAACTGTATGTATAGGAATAAAATCACATAAATAACACATGCAAATGTATCATCATAGTGCATTTTCATCACCACATTTTCTTTAGTTTAGAATTTGGGCAAATGTTTCTTCCTTACCTCATGATGTTACATAATCTTGTTTGTAAAAGTCATTTCTGTGCCCAGAGTTCATGTGGTAAAAGGCCAAAACAGATGTCGTTAGAATAATTTAATTAATAAATGGCTGCTTGTAGACTACTGTAATCATATTTTTACACTGTTAGACACATCCAAATAACAAGAAAATAAGCAAAAACAAATACAATTACCTGATTAAAATGGTTGAAATATACTGTATATTGATCATGAGCCTGTCAACCCACTCTTACACATTTTTGATGGAAAAAGAAAGCCAGACAGTTATTTCAAACAAAAATGTGATTTAGAGGCATTAATAGATTGCATAGAGAAGTTTGTTTATAGCTCTGTCTCCGTCTTACATCTAAGGTCTCTTTCCTGATATGGATTCATCAAATAGTAAACTGGCCAGTCTTTGAAACCTACAGGCAAAATATTGTATTGCTCTTCAATGGAATAAATCAGCAGAGGGGATGAAGAGTACTGCAGCTGCAACCGGCTGCAACCTCTGGTTCTTAAAAGTGAAACCAAACTGGAACTGCCTTAAACTTGCAATATATCTACTTCCCATCAGGGCGACTCCTCTGGTTGCAGAAAGAAGTCAGATTGCATGGAAAGCTATGAGAAAATGACCCTACTACTCACTTGATTTATTATCTCAGTAAAGTTTCTAAATATCTGGCTAGTTTCAAGTATTTAATACAGTATGGTGGCTATTTTGTAAATCATGGTCCCATTCAGAGTAAGATAGATGATAACGCAAGTTATGCTTTAGGGTGTGGCTACCTTGTGATTGACAGGCTGCTACTATGGTGTTGCTTGTGCTTGCATTGACCTTAATTCTAATTGTGTCGCGCAAATAATTTGCATCACGTTCCGTGTCTCCTTAAATTATCACAGCTAATATTTGTGCTACAAGCAGTGGGGTGTGTGTGGGATCAACTCTGTGACTTTAAGTATCACCCACAGCCAATTGCAATGTGTGACCTGACTCTCATGTGACTGGAGAGATCTCAACAGCTGATGTGAGCTGGCCTCCCCAAGCAACGTGGAGGTCAAATGACTAAAAGCTAGGAAGAAGGAGATACACAGGAGCATCCTGATTGGATGGGAGGATTGGTGACCTTGGCGACAACACATTAGCAGGAGCTCTCAAGGGAGGAAAGGAAGAGGGGGGGGCTTCAATCTGAAGGTTCACTCCCTTGGAGGATGTGACATGGAGAAAGAAAGAGAAACATAACCAGGGGAGTGTTTCTCCAATCCTTTCAGGAATCTCCCAGTTTCCATCCTATCCCTCCAGCTTTCACGGTAACTGTTACCATGGTGCTGAGTTGGTTAGGATCACCACCTCTCTCTCTCTCTCTCTCTCTCTCTCTCTCTCTCTCTCTTTCTCTCTCTCTCTCTCTCTGTGTCTCTTTTCTCTAAATGTCACTAGATTGAACACACTAACAAAGCTACTCTTTCTGGTGTCCTGTTTATCCAGGACACACACACACAGGCTTAACAGCGGGACGCTCAGAGGCAACAAGAGGTGACGACAGAAGATTAGTGAGGAAGATCAAGTGGAATTCAAGGTCACTACTCCCATCAGATGCAGCCACGGAGGGAAAGAGCAGAGGGAAGAAGGTCTGATTTTAGGTTAGAAATTAAGCTGAGAAGATTTTACCACAGAAAAACAAAAACAAAGCTGGAATATTCAGAATATCTAGAGGCATATATACATGTGTGCTTGGCTTTCTCTCTTTTCTCTATTTCTCTTTTTCCTCTTGAGAACACAGATGTTCTCTTTGCATCAATCTGTCATGCAGTGTGCTGTCAGACGATGCGATCAGCCAGTAAATGACTAATGAATAAAATGTCAACATGGTGAGTGTGCAAGCTGGACATCTGTAGAAATCCATCACTCCACAAGTACACAGACGTCAGCCAGTACGACATCACCATACAAAAACATTAGGTTTCACAACAGAATAATTAAAGTTTAGGAACAATTTGGGACACATGATCTAGAACACCGGGGTTGTTGTTAGGGTCGTTAACATTAAAATGTGCCAAATTGCAGTAGAATAGATTTAGTGAATAAATGATGACATACATGAAGCACATAACTTCAAATTCAACTCTTGGTTTTGGGCGGTCGCCATTTTGTGTTTTTGCAACCAGAAGTGACACGACAGGATGTACAACTGAACGCTGAATAAGACAAAAAGAATATACAATGTTTATTGAATAAATCAAGTGAGAAGAACGGTCATTTTCTCATAGACTTCCGTGTGATCAGAATTATCTTTGGAGGAGTCGCCCCCTGATAGCCAGTAAAGAATTAAAGCTTAAGGCACTTCAGGTTTTGGCTTCACTTTTTCAGAACCGGAGGTTTTACTGGATTCATAGCTCCACACAGTTCTGGTGTCACTGTCCACATATTGATACATCAAACGTTCTGCAATGTCACAATAGTTTTCTCTGTGGAGAATTTGGCTCCACCTCCTATGTATCTCGATGTACCGTGGATGGAAAACAGCAATCATTCCCATTTTCTTTGGCTGATTTTTGGGAATTCATTTAAAATCTGTTCTACATTTGGGTTGAAATCCAGCCAGTGTTCCATCGGCCTCATTCACAAAGTTTTTCTTATTTCTCTCCTAAATTTGTTTGTAAAAAAAAAAAAAAACAATGATTCAGAGAAAAATGTAAAAAAAAAATGCTACTTCTGATTAAAAAAAAACCTCCACAGACCAGTGATTTTTGTTATCCAAAAGAAACCTATATCAGCCACAGTCACCCTGCAGCATCATATTACATTGTCTACTACCATCACTATTTTTATGATCTCGTCTTCCACAAAAGGCAAATTGTTGGTTTTCCCACTGCAGGAGCATCAGCCATAAAAGTTAAATAACTTGCACAAGATATTTGCAAGCTAATATCTGAAGGTGACTCGTTCGGCAGAGACACAGAATGTACAGTACCAAAACAATCTTTTTATCCCAGGAGTCAGATAAAGTGCTGCATATTTATCACTCTAACATGATGTCCAGTACGTTAGAGCCAAATCAACGGCAGCAGAATTACAAACTGTACTGATTATGTATTCATTAGATTAAAGTACAAGCGCTGGCTCATAATACCAAAGCACTAGAGTGTGGCATGTTTGTGTCCCTGCCGAGCATTCTACTGATGAGTATGTACAGAAGTGTGTGTGTGTGTGTGTGTGTGTTTGTTTGTGTGTGTGTGTTTGTGTGTGTGTGTGTGCGGGGGGGGGGGGGGGGGGCTAATGAATATGTGTGCATGCATGATTGTGTCATGGTCTGGGATCCAGAACTATTGTATGCGTTGCTTTGGTGTATGTGTGTGTCTGTATGTGTGTGTGTGTGTGTGTGTGTCCATTTCAGCATATTTACATCAAGGAAAACAACCATATGTGTTTACATCAAGGCATCGTTCAATGTACATGAATTCACATGAGAATACATGCAGATCTGAATACTCCAGGAAAGCTTCAAACAGAATACTTGATGCAACACCGTGCACATGTTTACAGCATGGCAGCTGTTCCAGCTAATTATTAAGCACCCCTTTTTTCTCAAATCTCTGGGCTACCATACGTAACTTCAGCCCATGACACGTTTATTCTCTTCAAAGTTTTCTTGAGGATTAAAATGGCATTTAATCAAAAAACTTTCTAAGAATAATCTGGATTTGGATCCTAATTGTAACTGATGTAAATCACACATAGGGTCTTTCATTCACACTTTCTAGACTTGTTCAAGACTATTCACTTATCGGACTTCTATGTTTGAGACCTTTATTGAGGTATTCAGAATCCTTCTCTCTAACAGCCATGGAGTTGTGTTCTTGACTTTCTTTATGTTCTATGTACGTACTAAGATTCCCTCTGAGAACGTACACTTACATTTTGTTTTTCGTTCTGTCTGTTGTCTGATAAAGTGGTGTTGATGCAATTTTTTCTGCACATTCTTATCTGATATTGAAAATCTATAAACATAGTAGTAAAAAAGAAACTCCAAAAACAACTGGGAAGAAACAGATATTCTGCTGTACACAACCAGAAGCAGTCCGTTTGTTGGATTACTGCTCTAGTTTATGAACTGTACAGAAATGTACACAATGGACTGAAGTGAAGGATAACTATAGAACAAAGCTGGATTACAAGCCGACTGCCACAGGGCTCCAAAGGCCATTCAGGTTCATCGTGTGGCAATTACAATTAGTGGTAATTAAAATCATTGGAGACATTTTTGGCAATATGCATCACTAATTTGCAATCTAAACTGAGATGATAAGGGCCTGAAGGTTAGGGTTGTTTCGGCCCTGCTACAGGGTTCGCATTTTAAAAACGTCGGCAGAGATAAAGAAGGGCAGCATCATTAATCAACGGTGCCCTGTGGAGTTTTCTTAGTAAACAAGTACACTGTGTGAATCTGTGAGGCCTAGCAATGTGCATCTCCTTCCTCATAAAATATTTGCAAATGGAATTTTTTTTATTAAAATGATAAATAAATGAATATTTTAAATTGTGCATGGAAACAGAGTGCCACACAGGAAGGGAAACCAATTCAGCATTCTCTTAAAGCTAATGTGTGCTGGGTTTCCAACGCTACGTCTATAAGCTGTCAAACCGGGGGGAAAAACAAGACTTTACTCAATTATTCATATTATGTCGTCGATTGTTTGTGTGAAAACCTCTGAAAACTGAAGCCAGAGCTGAAGTGCTATAAACTTTCATTCTCTCTGGTGGCAAAATAAGTCTGATTGCATGGAAGTCTATGAGAAAATGTCCCTACTCCTCACTTGATTTAAATCAAGTGGTGAGTAAAAACTACCTTAAAGGTTGAGTAGGTGATTCTATTCAGAAACACTTTCTGTTATATTACTTTAAATCCTCATAACATACCGATAGCCATCAATACATTAAATGCTCTGACATAAACAATTTTAAAAAATGTTATCTGTGCCCATGGCAGGACTGTACAAAAACCTGCCTGTCTGTCAATGCTCATTTCCTGATTGCATGCATTCTGCCGATCTCGAGTACCCGTTTGGCGTTCTGGGGGAGTCGAGGGAAATCTCAAGCAGACCAGGCTCTCGGGACCATCTGCATTTGCTGTTGGTTAGTGGGCAGCTCTACTCTTAAATGTTTGAACGGTGTCGGCCTCCAAGACTGAAAGATTGATAATGATGACAAGGCATTGCAGTAATCCAGCCTTGAGGTAACATATGCAGGGACAAGTTTTTTTCTGCAACTTGTTGAGACAGGATGGCCCTTTTTGTCTCAATAAACACTGTTGACATGAGTTTATGGTCTCAATCGCTATTTACAAGTCTTCAATAAAGCATGATAAAGTCAGTGTATGGTGATGGCCAAAAGTCAAGTCTTTAAAATCACTAGTCCATAGTCCATAAACCAATTGGTGATGTAATAATGACTACATAAACTTCTTCTATACAGTTTATGTGTGAAATTCATTGCAGGATAATGTTTTTCACATTCACCATTACTCCACAAAACGAGTATGCTAAGTGACCCGCAACCAGCAGCTGCATGCTTAGTCAGCCAAATCACATATTTAAAGACCGCTGTATGGACAGCGTTAGATGAATGAATGAACAACATTGAATGTTTACATCCAGCGTGAGACTGTTCAGCTATCTGCAAAACACATTATAGCCATGTGGGAAATAACTGGAACAGGAGATGACTTAAAATGTTTGGTTACAAACATAAAGGCTTCAGGCAATCAGGACAATAGCTTTCCGGAGGCACCAAATGAAAAATGCAAACCATGGTTCTCCACTCCCCTTTCTCTCTGCTATAATCCTCTATCCTCTGTGTATCCATTCGAGTCATGCCTCAGCACTCCACATATGTCTCATAAGAAGGTTTAAGGCTGAGCTTTGTGCCTCACGCCAACCATTATTTTGGGAAGGAAGGGAGTTGAAGAGAAAAGAAATGAAAGATGTTTTGAAATGGGACTGTAAAGGGCAAAACACTCCACCCAGTACAGCATAGCTGATATGACAACCAAGTGTAAAGACACAACTAGAGAGAGTTCACTGTCAGTGTTATCAAGGCGATAAATGGATGAGTGGACTAACTGATGAATGGGATAGATGAAGGTTAAACCCATGGAAAGGGATGGATGTACCATGTATGTGAAGTGGAAGCAGGAAACCGTGTTGGTACAGTGGGATGGACTGATTGATGATCCAAATGAAACAATCCTCCACACGCTGTAACCAAGCCGCTATCAATATAATAAATATACCTCCCCGCTTGTTTAACGAGGAACCTGCTTAATCCTCCAATCCCTCCAACCCCCCGCTGCTGCTTCAATGCAGCTATTACGCAATAAATCCACACACAGACACAGACACACACAGACACACACACACAGACTGGAGACACAAAGTACCTCCTACAGTAGATAAATGCAGCGGTCTGTGGAAAGAGATCCTGCGAGGAAGCTAGAGGGAGGAAGGATGAAGAGGTGGATTCAGCGAAAAAAGCAAAGATGGAGGAAAGAGTGATCGTTTCGGGTGCAAAAGTAACGCACTACTTGTGCGATGCTTACCTTTCTGGCATTTCACACAGCACTTAGAACAAATTTGAACATGAATAATTCTGCCTCCCTCCAAAGCCTCACCCTCTTACCCCCGCCTGACCTCTGACACTCCCTCCTCCGACGACGCATGCGGTGAATGTGAGAAGCTCAAGTGAAACGGGTTAATTGAGTCCGATACACAGCCAGGTTTATTTACACTAACAGTGAAGTTAGCGCTGATGCTAACGCTAATCTTCTTTGCTCTGCCAGAGAGGCGACGCACAAGCCGTGACCGCGGTAGGCGACGTTGCGACGGATGACAGGCAGGAGGCTCGGCCAATCAATTTGTTCGCTCCGAATAAAATGATTGGTCAGACTTTTATCAGAAATATATGAGAATTAAATATTGATTAGTTTCAACACCTGATGGATTTATTTTACATTTTAATGTGCCATAAGCTTATTAGGAGCATTTTAAGATAACAAAAGAAAAGTTTAAAAATGCCAGAAAGGTAAGAATTGCCGTAAAGACAGAAATTTCATCCCTCCGGCAGAACCTCCCGATGCAGACTTTGTGGTTACATACAACAAAGCCTCACAGGTGTTTGTAAACAGTCACGAAATGTAGTCTGTCGGTTTTGTGCCGAGTGACACAAATTGTCCATTAAGTCGGGTTAAGGCAACAAAACCTCTTAGTTAGCTTTAAGAAAACTGTCATGAACTCGTCACTTCCCAACACTTTGGGATATGTGGTGTTATTTTTTTGGGGGGCCGTTTTTCCTTTTATTGAGAAAGAGAGTGAAGGGGGAGAGAGATGGGGATCACATTGTAGAAAGGGCCTCCGGTCTGCTGCGGTGAAGACTTAGCCTCGGTATGTAGGGTGCCATCTCTGATACGTACCTTTTTCTCATATCTTTTTCAGTTTCGTTTTTCCCGCTGCCTCGACACCTGGGACCCCGAGTAGTTCGCCTCTGCGCCTATGTGTTTTTGCTCGCTCCGGAGTACCCCGCTGCCGTGCCGGCCTCGTATCATTTGTTTTTGGAAACTTCTTTTGTAAATAAACTTTGTTCTGCTCCTAAAAGGCGCCTACTCTTCTCTGCTTCCGGGTCCAACCCGTCTTCAGCCGTAACACTCTGACTGTTGTATAGTGACGATGCGATTAATTAATGTGTCCACCACGAAAAAAAAGGATCCTAATTAACTTTACATTCACATTGAAACAATGGACAATTCTTAATAATAATAATAATAATGGATTGGATTTGTATGGCGCTTTTTTCCAGGAGACTCAAAGCGCTCTGACAGGGTACCAGGTTCCATTCATTCACACACAGTCATACCGGTGGTGGTAAACTACCACAGTAGCCACAGCTGCCCTGGGGCAGACTGACAGAAGCGTGGCTGCCATTCAGCGCCTACGGCCCCTCCGACCACCACCTCAAACATACAGCAGTCATACACATTCACACAAGGCAAGCTGGGTGAAGTGTCTTGCCCAAGGACACAACGACCATGACACAGTGACAGGGCGGGGATCGAACCGCCGACCCTCCGAACATTGGCCAACCCGCTCTACCAACTGAGCCACAGTCGCCCCAATTCTTGTCCCTGTACATAAAATAAATAGCTTATTTGTGACTTTTTCGCAACCTGCCCTGAGTCAGTCAGTCAGTCAGTCAGTCAGTCATTGTAAATTTTGAACAGATTTCATCATCCTCATTTGTGTTTAATGCTGATATGTTCAGGCATAATTTGTATATACTGTAACTCATGTAATCAATTTGTTTGTAATCCCCATAATATGGAGGCAGGCCAGGTGATGTAATACACATGGTTATAAAGTCTGCATCAGAAGGAGGTTGGGATGGATGGATCTAAAACCAAAGCAGGGAACCAGAAGTCACCTTTACTTATTTGTCACACAACTTTCGTACTTCAGTTATACTACTTTTGTATTTATATCAACTCAAAGGACCACACCAGTTTAATTCTGACTTCTCTCCATTAGCTTAGCAGATTCCCCATCTTCAACACATGTTTATGTGCATCAGTGTCTGCAGTGTTTACTTTAGTAGAACAGTGCCTACCTGTTTTACTCCCAATTCACTGTCATTCATGTTGATACTGTGTGTAAAAACACTGTTAAGTCTCAGGGTTCATGTAACTCAACCTTGTGAAAATTACAGCATTGTTTAATTTGACCTAAAATGACTGTATTACTCTAGTAAAAACCTTTAACAATTCACCAAGCTTGTATGAGATACTGTTACATGTTGTTCTACCAAGATAATGGTCACAGTACAACTTCACAACTTCAACATGTCCCCGTATGAATATGAGCAAGAGATATTTGATAATCATTCATTTAAAGCTATGGTCTACGATTTGGAATAAAAAAAAATCCATTCAGTCTATCAGCCGGAGGCCTGCATAGAAATCAACCAATGGGAGCCATTGCTCCGGAAGGCTCCCACTGGCTTGTACCCTCCATCCAATCCCCTCGTCTCCCCTGCTCCTCGTCATCCTGCCACGTCGAATCGTGGAACACTGATGGGAGGGGTTTGGTTGGGGTGGGGGGATGCTTTTTTCAAATCTGCCTCAGAGGCCCAACTGATTTTCAGAATGTAGACCATAGCTTTAAGCCCGAATTGTAAGTTTCAGCCAAACGTTGACCTCTTTTGTACTTTTGTTCTGCCCAATGAGCTCAACAGAGCAAAAACAGATGTTGAGCCGAATGCTATTATGCACAAAAAATAACAAAATAACATTTGTATGATATACATACAAATGTATGAGGATATCTTGGTAGGTTAGCCTGCTGACACAGTAAACTGAGATGCTGAATGTGGTAAACCTCCTGAACAGAATTGTCATTGGGAGTATGTTAGCACCCTGACATAAGCATGTAGCTCAAAGCACCAGCATTGCCATACACTTGTTTTTTTTCCTTCCTTCAAATCTGTGTTAATATCTTCCTCTCACCCTGGAAGGAGCTTCAGCGTGAGAACATGATGAATACATTAGAGTATTAAAGTGTGGCATATCTCGGTGTGTGAAGGCATGTGCACGTTCAAGAATGTCTTAGGAGGTTTATTTGAAAATGTGCAAAATATTAACTCATTTTTTAATTAATTTGTGCCACCTACAAATGTATTATTGTATTCAAGTTGGACAACCAGTCCCAGAGCGGCACAGGCAGATGGCCTCCCTGATGACGAACAGGAAGCCCTTCCAGTCCTGATGAAGATTTGATGTATCTGGAAAGTTGATCCTATTTACATTTGAGTAAGTAGCAAATTGACTTTAGGCTAACAAGTGGACTGAGAGTGCAATTTTACGGTATAAAGTTTGCTTTTTGTGCAATGCATCTTGTGGATGTATTTAAAACTAAACATATTAATCAATACAAATGTGGTTTTCATCAGAACGATGGAAATTAAAATGGTACTGAATGAAGATGTACATTATTATCAACATATTTTGTCACAGTGGAGCATTTCTGTGTCACAAGGTCTACATATTGTGTTGGATTTGTCCAACAAGCCAATAATTACATTTGAGAAATATGGACAGTTATGGCCTTGGTCATATTTTCTTTGTTGTTGTTATTTGCATTGATTATTGTTGTGTTGATCTTTTCTCTGATGATCTGTGTGTCTGATGGAGCCAGTTGATTGGCTGATCTCCAGTGATGGTGCTGCTGCAGATTGGCTGATTGGATGGCTGTTACAGATAGATCCTGCTGTTAGACTGGTCTGGAGCAGGCTAGCTCCACAGGATAAATCTCCATGGTAACTTATACCATAAGATATGCAACATGCTGTCATGCAACTGGATCACGGATAACTTCAGCCGGGATGACTGAGAAATCTCCTGATATATTTAGTTTAGGAAGTTTTCTCCATGTATTTCTGGTTGTTTCTTTTATAATGGATTGGACAGAACTCACTTGCCATGTCCTTGTCTGCAGCAATATTTGTTGCATTTATCCACATTCCATTTCCTAACCATATGTTGCAGTCCTACAAAACGGTACATTTGTTTCTGTGGCTCAGAGGTAGAGCATTTCGTCCTCCAATCGCGAGTTCGCTCCTCCATTAGACATGCTGAAGTATCCCCCCAGACGGAATGTAGTGTAAAGTGCCTTGAATGGTTGAAAAGACCAGAAAAACACTATACAAATGCAGGTCCATTTATCATTTGATTATCTTGAACGTTTGTGAAGTTATTAGTATTCATAGTACCACTTGGTACTAGCCGAACCAAAACCTTGTTTTTGGTAGAGGATAACTGCAGTCCTGTATGCAGTCTATCTACACTAGTGTCTCACAACAAGAATAAGGACTGTCAGACTTGCATCTTTAAAGCAATATTTTCATCAGTGAAATCATCTGCCTGGGGTACAACATGAGCTGCTTTTGCACTTTGGGGAGGGAGCTAATCAGCTTGTTGTGTGCCACAACTCTTTAGTCCCAGCAGCTGATCCAGGGAAAGCATTGATGAGGGAGCCGTAATAAACGTATACTGTCAGTCATCATTGCAAAGAGAAATGTCAAGGAACAATTAAAACAAAAAGGATGGTGTTGCAGCTAATCAAAAATTATTTGAATGTCCAAAGGAATGCATTATCTTTGTAAGTAAGACACAAAGGAAGTTATAGTTTAAATGCATGCTTGACTAATGTGGTGTGGATATAACAGACGAAAAACATAATGTACATTGTACAATTGTGTCATACTTATTATACAACCCAGTTACACAGCAGTTCATTAATTAGTTATGAATTAGTCATACACACAAATTGTACATTTTTATCATTCATTCAGCACCAAAATGTGGAAATTCAATTGGGATCTTATTTATTAGTTATTGTCTCAACTTAACTGTATGTATTTATTTTAAGCCCAACCATGCTACCAAGATGTTTTAAACCTAACTAATTGGTTTTGTTGCCTTACCTGTTTGTTAGCATAATAATAAATCTGCAGGCACCAACGATACTTCTAATTGAAATACATGAAGTTGAAAATCATGCTGAGCAACACGAAAACATTTAAATTAAAAAAAACATATTTTTCAGACAAACTGCCATGAGAGTGAGACTGAGGAATAACATGAATAAAACAAAGTAATGAAAGTAAACACACAGTGACCTTGGGAAAACGCATGTCGACTGAACATCTGTGTGCTCTGAGCGAAAGAGAAGATGGAAACAATGTTCTTTTGGTTTCTCGTCTCCTCTGGATGTGGTAGCTGAAGGGTCCTGGTTTGTAAGTGACAGCTGGCCTCGTGAACGCCTGCAGTGAAATGCCAAGATGGATCAACGGCAGAGCAACTGAGAGGACAGGAAGGGTTTCATCTGTACAAGAGCAGTTACTTTGTATCCGTTGTTTGAAGAGGGTAGGAGACTAGGAACAGGAACTCTGAATTCAACCAAGAAAATATTTGTTAGTTTACCAGATAATGAAGTGTGGTGATCATCCAAGTGGTAGATAAACAGGTAACCTAGTTAACACAGGCACATTTCAACACGTTAGCTTGACTTTGGGCCAGACAGAAAGTTCATTGTGTCACAGACTCACTGACATCCAGCTCACATGCCCTCCAGTCAAACCTGCAGGTTTCCATCATCGTAATCATTTTATGAATCTATCACAGCCATCTTTATGCTGGCAAACCAAACAAAAACATGCCAACCAATAGATGTTTAATACACGTGTAGGTTCTCTCCTCCCCTCCACCTCCCCCTGCTGTTTTCCCTCCAGCTCCAATTCCATGAAGTGAAATATTCAGCACTTTTGTGGTTTCCAAAAAATATGTTTTGACTACCACACCAGTTTATTCAGTACTTTCTTTCCTTTCCTTTACACGATATTGATAATTTCCCCTGCCATATGGTACATTTCACTATCTTTCAATTCATAAAGTGAGTGTAATCGTTATGGCAAGCTCCAGTTATGAAAAGTGAAGCCAAAGCTGGCCTTCATTTGCTTTCTTTCTGCTGGCCATCAGGGAGTGAATCGTCTGGTTGCAAAAAGAAAGATTACATGGAAGTCTATGAGTCAATGAAGATAAGGGTATGCTTTGGGGCCGTGCTACCTCGTGATTGACAGGTGCTAACATCGCTGCCACGCTCCCTATGCCATTAACTTCTTAGATTACTTAACACTCTTGTTTCATCCAAGATGCCAACGGCCAAAATGACAAACTTGAGGCTTCAAAACCGTAGTCCACAAACCAATGGGTGACATCATGATGACTACGTCCACTTCTTATCTACAGTCAATAGTAGCAGCACATTGACAAAGTTAGAGACCAGCTGATGCATATAGCTGAGCATTTAGCAGCCAAACATCCGCAAGTTGGGTTGCACGGTGGTGTAGTGGGTAGCACTGTCCCCTCACAGCGAGAGGGTCGCGGGTTCGATCCTGGGGTCCCTTCTGTGTGGAGTTTGCATGTTCTCCTCGTGTAAGCGTGGGTTCTCTCCGGGTTCTCCGGCTTCCTCCCACAGTCCAAAGACATGCAGGATGGGGATAGGCTAATTGATGACTCTAAATTGCCCGTAGGTGTGAATGTGAGTGTGAATGGTTGTCTGTCTCTACATGTCGGCCCTGCGATAGACTGGCGTCCTGTCCAGGGTGAACCCTGCCTTCGCCCAATGACAGCTGGGATTGTCTCCAGCCCCCCCGCGACCCTGAATACAGGATAAGCGGTAGACAATGGATGGATGGATGGACATGGACAGGAGTCGGCAAGGACAAAAGTAGAGCTTGGACTCCACATTCGTCAGGTCACAAAAATACATGAATGTGTGTGGGATGATTATGTTTAAAGAGTACCTGAGCATGTTATACATTTATGAACAACACTTCCTGACACATCACTGATGTTAAGCCCTATTTGCATGGGAGTAGTATTACCTGGGGTCTTATGTGAATCGGACATGTTTGTAATTTGTAAAAATTCCAGCCCAAATGACCTTCCATATTTTGGCAACTTGATAATGCTAGTCCCGTGCCAATCGGCATCCCGGTATTTTGGGGTGGTTTGGTCTATTTTTAACATGTTTTTTTCCCCCTCTGTGCCCTTTTCTTGCCCTTTCCCAGTTAAAATTATGGAGGCTTTGTTGGAAATTATAAATGAATGTTTTGACAGAACTGGGGGAAAATTCAGGAGGCTCGACTTGCTACACAACATGGAGACCCAGATACAGACGAAAACCAAAACCATCAAAAGAGCCACATCTCTAAAGACGACAGGATGGACGCATGCATGGCAGCAGGAACATTTTTTTCAGGCAATACAATACAAATGCCTGTGGTGGTAAATTATTTCTCTTTTTGGTTGCCTCTCGTTGCTGAAGAAAAAACGAAGGCAGTATAGAGGAAATAGATGTTATGCAGGCCTTGATATTTTAAATCATATCTGGGGGGGCAATTGAAGTAAATACAGACGTATCCTGTACAAATCCCCTGCATGAAACATAGAGGTCAGAGGGTCATTGGTCCCCCATGTAATACTAGTCCTGTAGAAATAGGGCTTTAGGTGTATTAACAGTAGGGGTGTGAATCACCAGAAGTAACACACAATAGCACAATCCTGAAGTCATGATACAATACTGTGATTTTGTGACATGTGGAGTATTTTGATAACCTATTGTGATATATTGCCATTCTTTTCAAAAGAAAATTATGCAGTTTATGCTGTTTCAAAATAAAAAAGTATGAAATGACAAGCGACTGACTGAACTGTCTATAAGTCTGCAATCCATACCCTGATCACACCAGAAAATAATTCAGAACTAGCAGTGTTAATAGATAAATCAATAGAAAAAGAACATGCAAAATATCACAATACTATGCTGTATAAGTACAGAAAGCACCTCACTAATGTTTGGGACACCACTAACACCGGGCTCCTGGATGTGTATGTCCTGTGTTTCTTTGACCCATCCAACTCTACACCCACCTACCATAAGCATCTGTCTCACATTTTACACAACGTCACTTGTTTTTGGATTAGAACTCAAACTGAAAGTAAAATGAAGTGTGGTTACTTTCGTAAAAAGCATCTTATGCAATGCCAGCCTTTAGGCTCACACCCCATCTCACCCCAATGACTGAGCAATGACGTCATCTGTACTGTGACGCTCTTGCTGCCGGCAGCCATGAAACACACCGTATCACTGCATACGCCACGGTCAGACAGACAGAGCCCGAGGTTTACCTAAATGTAGGTTGTGTGTGATGCACGATTTTAATCACTTCTACTGAAAGCCTGGAGAAGTAATAATAAAAGGGTCCTGTTTTTGAGACATCTTCTGAAGAATTGGTGGAAATAGTTTGGACAATGTTTTCTTCAGGATATGAGGGTTACATTTCTGTTATGTAGATGCATTGGTGAGTTAATGGAATGTCTTCACATCCTCCATCCTGTGTGTGTCTGCTCAGTGATATTTGCTGTTTACGTGGCTGTGGAACAGCTGTATCATGGAAGTAAGTAAATCTGTAAGGCTTTATTCATAAAACTAATTATAATTTACCAAAACACAAGACAGGGATGGAGATGTACAGTATAAAAAGGCTTGGCTATCGAAACATCTTCAGAAGCAGCTCATAGAGAGGCACAAAAACATTAGTCAAAATGAGATTGTTGTCTAATTAGCTTCCATAACATGTCTTTTTTCAGACTAGTGGAACATAAACATCCAAAATACCAAATTTGTAGCTGTTTATTTTACTACTTTGTCTATTTGCGTCTGTATTTTCTTTTAAATGTACCAAAGGTCACGATTAGATAGTGCCTCATTTGCATATTTAAACATAACATTCCAGAAAATGTGTACTGAGAAAAATGGATGTTTAATAAATGTTGCATAGTCAGTTGGATGTGTTTCATCTGTGTGTCCACCATGAAAAGGGGTCATAATTAACGTTACATTGGCTTTGTTTTCATCCTCAGCAACACACACAAAAATATATATTTGTGTCCTTGTACACAAAACCAATAGATTGCATTTCATGACCTGAGACTGGTTTGTGCAGTGCCTTATAATGTATGTAATCAACAGGATCTTGTAGTTTATTTAGAATTTTACTGGAAGCCAATGGAGGGATGCAAGAATACGGGTCATGTGGGTTGATGGCTAGTTCTAGTAAGTAGCCTGGCAGCTGCATTTTTAAACAACTGCAAATGAGTTAGAGCAGCTTGACTGAGGCACATGTCGAGATAATTACAATAATCTAGAAAGGAGAAAATGAAAGTGTGATTTTGTTTTTTTTTAAAATCTGGACAAGTTTACTAACGAGGTGACAAATACCAACAGAAGATTCTAAGCTGTGTCTCTGTGTCTGGACAACGTTGTCAGACACTTGAAAAGTCCTGTATTAAGGAAAAACAAAGGGTGGAAACACGAGAGAGGAAGAAAAGAAAGAGGAGGAACTGACAGACAAATCAAGGACAATTTGGAGGAAGTTTGAACACTGTTTGGAATCCAATGAATAATGTATGGCTTTCTTCCAGCACCCTCTCACCAGCGATTTGTTCATCTGCTGTTCGTCTGAAATAAGTTATGGCTAACATAAATCTCTGCTTAGACCCACTGTAATGGGTTTCACTCTTTCTCCGACTCTGTCATCCTGTTTCTTTCCATCTTCCTGTCATATTCACTCCCACTCACCCTCCTGTTCTTAATATTCACCCGACTTATGACTGATGACACAAGAGCAGAGGAGAGAAAGAAGTAGAGAGGGAAGGAGACACGTGGCTTAATGCGAGTACGAAAATAAGGGCTAGTCCAAGCGTCTCCAACACTGCCAGTATGCTGGGCACCAACAGGAAAACAATGGCACAACTCAGGACATGAGGAGATTTAGGAGATCAGTCAGCCAGGCAAATATAAGAGTGAGGCAAAAATCCAAGAGAGTCCAAGACAAGTAGGAACAGTTAAAAAACACTGGGTAAACTGACACAAGGCAATATGCTGGAATGCTACCGAAGGAGATACTCAGAGGAACTGGTGACAAGAGACAGAATACAAGTGGTTTATACTGTATATACAGGGAGCATGGAGTTAATTGGACACATCTTGGGCAGGGCTGACAAATAAAACTGGCAGGGAACTCACATGGGTTACATTGAGGTTACAAACTCATCCACACAAAGTATGAAGCAGCAAACAACTGGTCCGTACTAAAAAAAAGCCAATATCAAACAAATATTGTAGGCTACATAGAAAATAAAAGAAATTGTCTATCACACCCAAAGTGCTTCACATAATTAAATGAAATAATAAAAGAAAACAATTTTATCAGTAAAGTGCAGTGCAGTTAAGATTTAGCAGAAAGCTAAAGTGAATATAAAAGTTTTAATTCTGGATTTAAAAGTGGTGAGTTTGGGCTAGTCTTAAATCTCCAGGAAGTAAACAGCTATTTGTTGCATAGTAGCTAAATCCTGCTTTCCAATGTTTAGTATTTACTATGGGAACCATTACAAGATTGATTAAGCATTTATTAGCATGATAAGCCCTAGCAGGAGCATGTAGAGATTAAATTCAGCTGGCCCTTGAACCTTGGGGGACTCCGCATGTTACCTCAGTTAGTAATACAATGCTGGTTAGAGTGATGATACGTAAAAAAAAAAAAAAAAATGAAATGCCCAGAGCTCTTTTTTGATTAAACGATGAGATGAAGTGCTCCCCAGCGCCTTGCAGACACTTTTCTGCCAGAAAACGATGCTATGTGCACACAGGCCTACATGCAGAAAACCTATTAGCCGTTGAGGTGCTACCCTATATGGCCAAATGTATGGGACAACGGTCCACCTTGCCAGTAATGTTGCACAAATCCCCCTGGAGCTGTTTGGTTGCAGGAAATTAATATGTTGCTATGTCAACAAACAAAACCATGACCAATACATTTATTTTAGTTGCTGGAATGGAATCAATGTGTATATATACAACGGAACAAAAACAAAAGAAACTGTGGTGTGAATACTGGATGTTGACAAGCTAATGCTAAACTGGATTGCCTGCTGAAAGTTGAATAAAAACAATAATGAATGCAAGATGTGGAACATTGCTAGGTTTCAATTGAAATTTAAAGCAGAAAAACTTGAAAATGCGTATGTCTATCCAACTGCACTAATGAGTTCATCTCAATTAGCTGGGTTGTCATAACTGACTGACTGACTCCAGGATCACAGGCAATTTCATAGAAATTAAGCTGATGCTTACCTCTCAAACACCTGCCTCTCATTCAAAAACCACGAGCCTCATTCCTAAAATCTTATTTTCATGAGACAGAAATGACTGCCTAATACGTATGATTTTCTTTTTGTGGTGTCAAAAATATTGGAGCAGATGGTTAAAAAACTGCTACTGTTTGCTTTCCTCCAGAAATTCCTGGTGTCAGTATATATGGGAGTCAATGCAGTAGCTCCTGGGCGTTCCTGTCACTTTCAGACTCGTAGTGCCAGATGTGGAAATATGTTTGCTTCTACAGCTTAAAAAAGAACACAAAAAACCTTAACCTGAAATTTTTGTGATTTATTAAGAATAAAAATTGTAGGAATGAGAGCAATTTTAAGAGATTTTTCATAACATCTAAACATTCTATCGTGGACAAAAAAAATATGAGAAGGCAATTTTGACCAAGCTACAGACATATTTAAAGTTTTAATGGGATTACAACATTGAAAAATTTCCATAATGTATCAAAGAAGTGGAACATTATGGAATTTGATTCATTTTATTTTTGAAAAGATGAATCAGTAGATTTCAAAATGCATGACACATGAGTCTGTGTCCAGCAAAGCATTATTTCCTTGCTGAGAATACTACTGTTTTATAGCCGAGACGCTTTGGTTGCGTCTGGTTGCTATGATACGGAATATTCAAGGGGGTAAAAAATAGTCAGTTCAAGGAGAGTATTTGCTCTGTATGAAACATGATGAGAGAGAAGATGGACCTGCCAGTCAGTGTGGCTAATTAGATTTTCTGAGCGAGGAAAAATTTTGGCGAGTATTGTAGCCTTGTTCGGATTCTGATCAACTTTATTATCCCATGTCCTGAAATATGTCTTTTTGATGGTATTTGTGTACTTGTTTTGTGTGCGTGCGTGTCTCTTGATTGTATTTGTGTACTGGTTTGGTGTGTGCGTGTGTGTGTGACCCTCCCTGCAGGTTCTTGTACCTTCTGGCAGCCTTAATATCTAAGAATAAACCAAGTGTCAGGACAAGGAACTGGTGAGCCTTCAACACAGTGTAACACACAAACGCACACACCTATTGTTTGGAAGGAAGGAAGGGGAAGACTTCAAGAATGAAAAATAAGATTTGTTTGTTTCTCAGCACAGCAGCCTCTTGTTGTCTTTTCTGTTTCTGTGTCAGTGTCCATACTGAGTTTTAAGCAAAAAGCTTTGGATCTGAACGTGTCTGTATTTGTAAAATATTACAACCAGTGACCTTATTCGGCTCATTGCATTAAAGCAGTGGAAGTAGCAAAGTAGTTAGTTAACTAGCAGGCAGCTGGCTAGTTAGCTAGCTTGCTTAATCTACCATTCTGTAATGCTACACTGGTTACAGAAAATGAGCCGAGGAGCACTGGAACTAAAGGTGTGTTCACACCAAAAGCGATGCAAATGTTACTCACACGAGTTTCACCACAGAATCAATGCAATGATATGTTGTGGTTTCTTTGTTTCCTTCTTTTGACAAATGTACTTATTGTAAGTCGCTTTGGACAAAAGCGTCTGCTAAATGACCTAAATGTAAATCATTATTTATTTCCATCACTCATGGTAGAAGCCCCAGAGAGAGAGTTACCTCCATGTGGACACCGACAAGGTTTCATCAATCAGTCAGTGTCCATACAAAACCAGCTTTGTACTGACCCTCTTTACTGAAGCAGCCCGATGTGAAGTGGTTAGCACACACATAGAAGCCCTAGCCGTAAAAATGAAACGCAAGAGACCAGACCTGGCTGTCGTGCACGGCGCTCTGTCGTACACGTGTCCCTGGGTTCCGTCCGACTGGAGGCAGCAGTGAAGCTGCACCAGAGCTTGTGAGACAGAGGGAGGATTGTCTCCAGCTTCACCTGCACCGGGATTTATTCACAGAGCACCAGCCGGATCACCCAGCGCCATGGCCGTAAGTCGCGCTGCACTTTCCGGAGCGCTGTCGGTCCACGCTCTCCATGCGTGCTGTCGATCCGTGCGCGCTGTCGGTCCGCTCTCTCCGTCTGTGCTGTCGTCCGTGCTGTCTGTCCGAGGAGGAGTTCAGCCTATGCAAATGACTCCTTTTGTTACATAACAAAAGGAGCTGAATCTGAACAGCCTGTAGGATCACGTTTTACCAGAGGGTGGGCTGCAGAGACCATGCAGGAGTTGCTTGTTTTCCTCATCCTGGGAGTTGACAGGCTCAGGGAGGACCAGTTTAAAGGTGTAGAGACCAGAGAAAACCTGTTTTTCATAATATGGCCCCTTTAATATCTCATTTAGAGCATAATTTTTCCCGAGCATTAGCGAAGCGCTGTGGGTGCCTCGGGTCAGAGTTAAGCTAATAAACAAAGCAGTGTGTTATGGAGAGGGGCTAAATGCCATCATCATTCCATCATGGACATAATGTTTCATATTTTCAGACAGTGTCTCTTGGAAGGCATTAACAATGTTGCACTCGGTTGTATACAAACCAGAAATTGTATGAGCGCACACACTTTGCTGAGCTGAGCAAAAAAAAAAAAAAAACTGTGACAGGCAGGGTGAGTCATGAGAGAAAGAAAATAGGAAGGAAAGCTACCGGAGGGAAGGAACGAGCCGTTCAGAAAGCGGCGAAGCCTCACAAAGTCAGCAGAGAAACAGGAAATGAATGACTGTATGCACACGAAAGAGAATAATATCAGATGATTGATTACAGTCGTCTCAGTGTTTCTGGCTGTCTGTGGTGCTGAACAGACTGAAGAGACACAGTGGAGAGTGTCCATTCATCAGTCTCTCACCATGCCTCCAATGGGGCAGAAACCCCTCAGGACAGATAAGGGAAAGAGCTAAAAAATATGCTCCCGATTGAACCTGATTTGCATTACAGGTTGCATGAGTTCATCATTTCCCTGAGAGAGACTTAGCTCAGAGTGAGCTTTGTAATGGCTGTTGCTGCTGCTGTTTCTTTAACACGTTGTCAGTGACTCAACTAGCAAACATCATCCGATACAACTAAATTGCACCCGCAATTACGTTTCCAGGGAAATGTGTTTTTTTGTTTTTCAGTGGCAATTTGAAACGCTTTGAAATGCTTGGTTAATGAACAAAACAAAACATGCTACAAAACTACATAATTGGTTCATGCAGAAAAAATTACTTTGGTTTTGTGAAAAACATAGTAGTTTGGCTTAAAATTACTACGAAATTGAAACAAAACAAAAATGTTACATAAGTACTTGGTTCATATGGGACACTAGCAGCAGTCTCCTGGTGAAAGTCCTGTGTTTTGGACCGGTCCACCACCGAGACCTGCTCCCTCGTCCGGAACTAATTTCACACACGGTAATGTTACGATACCGGTTCACAATTCACAGTTGTAAACCCAGACCAGGCAGACTCACTGCTGACAGCCTTGTTCATCCACTTTAGGTGATGAATGATGGGTGTATCCTGTCTTAGGTTCAACTGACCATAGTGGTATGTGTTAGTGACGGATGTAGCTAGCTGATAATCACGGCCTGCGCAAGTCATACCGATGTATTTCCAGAGATCCACTTGACTCCATCGTTAAAGCTCTAGTCTACGATTTGAAAGGTTTGAAAAAAGGATCCCCCCCCCCCACACACACACACACACACACACACCCCTCCCCTCTGTGCTCCTCCGAGCTCGTATCGGTCTCCCCTCCCAGCCTCCCACCTTCCTCTTATTTTATGAAAATAGTTCACCGAAATGTGTTTCTGAAAACATTTTAGGTGAGAAATAAGCTATGCAGTTGCTGAATCTGTCTTTATTTTAGATCAACAACAGTCAGTTTAAAAGATTATCGAGAGCTTGCGGGAAGCGTCGCCGTCTCTGGAAACTCGCCGCTCCGCGCCGGCATTGCACTGCTTTTTACGCAGACAATGAATGGGAACATCCCCTCCACGATGAACTCAGACAGGACAGGCGTTTAGTTTCCCGGTGTGTCCGGGACTTCCACAACATGTACAAAGCAGTAATAGTGTTTATTACGGCCATGAATGATGAAACATTATGTGTAATGCAGCAGGTGCCGGTCAGATTTCTCTCTCACCCCAACTGCAGTACGTTCCCGATCCCAAACTGCTCGGCGATCGCTCGCCAAAATCCCCCCCCCCTGACGCCGCAGCCTCAGCCACGTGAGAGCCCTGCTCCATACCTGAACTGCTCAGGGCAACAAGCGTCTTGTCCGCTCGTAGTTTCAAACGCGGAAGTGAGTCCGGACGAGACGTGAGCAGGAGCAGGAGCTGGCTACTATTGGCTAAAGTTTGGCTCAAGTGAAAAATCGTAGACTAGAGCTTTAAGTTGAACAAACATATTTATTGTCAACAAGTCCAAAAGTTTAAATCCATGGTCGGAATCAACACATCATTGCAAAATCATGGTCCGACACGATAGGAAAACCTTGTGTCTCCCCAGCTAGCTCTCTAGGAGCGCCCTCTACAGGACAAACAGCACAATTATCTAATGAAGAATAAATCAGTCTACAGGCAAAACAATGCAACAACTCAATGCCAATATGCCTGTTGACTTAAATAATTATTACTCAAAAATAACCATATTCTAATAATAATAGAATAGAAATGATAAGATATTTCTTGTCCCATACAGGACATCCCTAATTATTACTAATTATTTGTTTTATGAGCTTTGGATGGCCGGCTATCTGGCTCAGTGTGAAGCCGTATGGCTCGTTGGGCCAGAATCACCTTCTCATGCTGCATCTTTGGGTCCCCCACTGTGCCAACACAGCACACAGGTCTCATTGAAGGGAATATGGACTTCCGTTGCAGTGCTGTTATGTGTGTGAAAGGACCTCTACTCCACTCACACACGCACACACACACACACACACACACACACACACTTGTCAAATGGAGCTTTATTAGGATGAATAAAACAAATTTCAGTGAAACTTTATTGCTTTGATATTCTTTGAGTTTGAGAGTTTAGACAGGACCCGTGTTCCTCATTAGTGTGTGTGTGTGTGTGTGTGTGTTTCCATTCCTACTCAACAGGACAGATTATGTCATTAGCCAAAGTGTCATGTCAGCTCTCCTTCTCACAGTAGCATCGGACCAATTAAAGTGTCTAGGAAGTGTTTAGGAAAAGGTCAGGAGTGTGTGTGTGTGTGTGTGTGTGTGTGGGTATCAAGAGAAGGGGACTTAGGAAACTATTCTAGGGGTAATGGGGAAGATGAGGTGTCTATGTCCTGCATCTCTTCTCTCAGATGGTATGGTTGTCAATGCCGCAGTCACATAAGGTTGCCTCATTTAAGCAGCTACTCATTAGGGCCACGGTGCAATCGCACCGAGCACTGGCCCCTACAGCTATGAAATAGCTGAGGGGACCAGTGCTCGGGGCGCCCTAGCGTCCACATTTCTGACACTAGGAAAAAATAAAAGTCATCAGTGTCTTCATCAGAGTCTCGTGGCGCTAACGGTGCGAAAATCTTGGCGATAGGAGTTTCGATGTGAGCGTGGCAAGCTTTTGTTCGGAGCGACCGCAAAGCCGGAATGGAGCGATAGTGAGAGGCAGAGAGAGGCTTAAAGATAGTTACACACACGCACCAAGGGCCGTTGCTATGGTGACAGCACTCTGGAGCTCTAATCTTCA
Organism: Eutrigla gurnardus; assembly: GCF_963514095.1. NCBI lineage: Eukaryota > Metazoa > Chordata > Actinopteri > Perciformes > Triglidae > Eutrigla > Eutrigla gurnardus. Next base: position 22,574,045 of record NC_139925.1, read on the forward strand.
TAACTGACAGCAGGTGTGCTCTGATTGGTGGACAGGAATGTGCTAAAAACTACATTTAGTAGTGGGAAATGTAGTTTTTTTAGTCAAACGTCTTCAGCTCAGCCATACTTTCACCTAGAAACTCCATTTAAACTTTAAAATGGAGACACGAGTGGTGTGCTCTGATTGGTGGACAGGAATGTACTAAAAACTACATTTAGTAGTGGGAAATGTAGTTTTTTTTAGTCAAACGTCTTCTGCTCGGGAAGACTTTCACCTAGAAACTCCATTTAAACTTTAGGCAAATTCGACTTGATGTAGCCGCCTGCAGCGCGCTACCTAACGTGATGTATTGTGGGTTGAAAGCGATGCATGATGGCTAGAATTGTGTCCGACTTAGCAGCAGACTGCAAAGACGTCACAGGGTCGCGACCATATCACGTGACCCAAAACATCGCGGGAACACGTTTTTAAGAGGCGCTTCTTGCAGCGCTTGGCAGCGCGGTCCACGGTGGCTGCAACTGGCTTGTCCACACCTCCGCTACAGCGGAATGGTTCTCATTGGTTAAAAGTTCAATGACGTGTGTTCAGGTCCGCACTCGGCGGCCACCTTGTGGTGAAATGATACTTTTTATTTTGGTCGCATTGATCTCATGGCTTGTTCTAAAGTTCCGTGCATTGTGTTGTGAGTAGGCCTATTATATGTGAGGTCTGGTTAATACAAACATAGAATGATAATACAAATATACTGGGAAAAAATAATGCCTTCCACATGTTCCCTTGCGTGTGTGTGTATGTATATAAAACATATCCTCTTTGGTTTGCTGCTGTGTTCTATCGCTTGAGCACCATAGTCACGTTGACTTTGTTGTCCGACTTGACAGCGTTTGGCTGCCGTCTCTTTTAGAGCCCGCCCCCTCAGACACCTGCAGCTCTCGTCGGCGTGGTAAGTCAAGTCAAGTCAAGCCAAGACCATCCTGAACAAGCCTTTTAAAATGGAGAGACGAGTGGTGTGCTCTGATTGGTGGACAGGAATGTACTAAAAACTACATTTAGTAGAGGGAAATGTAGTTTTTTTTAGCGGAGGATCGTCCGGCACCAGCCCAGACAGGGGACCGTCCCACACCTGCTCCTCGCAGCCTATTGGGGGTTCACCTGTCACCCGTTCCTGTTCCGACGGGGGGGCGTCCCACGCCTGCTCCACGCAGCTTTCGGGAGGTCCGCTCGTCACCCGTTCCTGTTCCGACGGGGGGCCGTCCCAAGCCTGCTCCGCGCAGCCTTCGGGAGGTCTGCTCGTCACCCGTTCCTGTTCCGACGGGGGGCCGTCCCACGCCTGCTCCGCGCAGCCTTCGGGAGGTCCGCTCGTCACCAGTTCCTGTTCCGACGGGGGGCCGTCCCACGCCTGCTCCGCTCAGCCTTCGGGAGGTCCGCTCGTCACCAGTTCCTGTTCCGACGGGGGGGCGTCCCACGCCTGCTCTACGCAGCCTTCGGGAGGTCCGCTCGTCACCCGTTCCTGTTCCGACGGGGGGCCGTCCCACGCCTGCTCCACGCAGCCTTCGGGAGGTCCGCTCGTCACCCGTTCCTGTTCCGACGGGGGGCCGTCCCACGCCTGCTCCACGCAGCCTTCGGGAGGTCCGCTCGTCACCCGTTCCTGTTCCGACGGGGGGCCGTCCCACGCCTGCTCCACGCAGCCTTCGGGAGGTCCGCTCGTCACCCGTTCCTGTTCCGACGGGGGGCCGTCCCACGCCTGCTCCACGCAGCCTTCGGGAGGTCCGCTCGTCACCAGTTCCTGTTCCGACGGGGGGCCGTCCCACGCCTGCTCCACGCAGCCTTCGGGAGGTCCGCTCGTCACCAGTTCCTGTTCCGACGGGGGGCCGTCCCACGCCTGCTCCACGCAGCCTTCGGGAGGTCCGCTCGTCACCAGTTCCTGTTCCGACGGGGGGCCGTCCCACGCCTGCTCCACGCAGCCTTCGGGAGGTCCGCTCGTCACCAGTTCCTGTTCCGACGGGGGACCGTCCCACGCCTGCTCCACGCAGCCTTCGGGAGGTCCGCTCGTCACCCGTTCCTGTTCCGACGGGGGGCCGTCCTACGCCTGCTCCACGCAGCTTTCGGGAGGTCCGCTCGTCACCAGTTCCTGTTCCGACGGGGGGCCGTCCCACGCCTGCTCCACGCAGCCTTCGGGAGGTCCGGTCGTCACCCGTTCATGTTCCGACGGGGGGTCGTCCTACGCCTGCTCCACGTCGCCTTCCTGAGCGGTCCTGCCCGCTATGTCGCCCTCATGCCCGGCCTCCTGAGCGGTCCCGCCCGCTAGGTCGCCCTCATGCCCGGCCTCCTGAGCGGTCCCGCCCGCTAGGTCGCCCTCATGCCCGGCCTCCTGAGCCCTGCCCCCAGACCCCCTCCACCCACCCTACGTATCCTGAATCATTTGTGTTGAAAGAGTGAGTGGAAAGTACAGAATATAGACTGCATACATGGAGGTAGTCATGGTGACATCACCCACTGATTTGTGGAGTACAGTTTTGAAGCCTCAAGTTCGGCATTTTGGCCATCGCCATCTTTGAATTCTGGCATTCAATGTTGGCTTCACTTTCCAGAACCGGAGATTTCCGCATGGTACATAACAGAAAATGGACAGGTTCAAATAGCATGACTGAAAGGCCGATGCCACAATGAACCCATCACCCTCCTAAGGACATAACACAAGGACCACACAGGTTTAGCTCAGAGGGGGGGCATTAGCTCAGGAGGTAGAGCGGGTTGGCTAGCAACCGCAAGATTGCCGGTTCGATCCCCGGCTCCTCCTAGCTGAGTGCCTGGTGTCCCTGAGCAAGACACCTCACCCTAATTGCTCCTGACGAGCTGGCTGTCGCCCTGCGCGGTTGACTCTGCCGTCAGTGTGTGAATGTGTGAATGAAAGGGTGAATGTCAGTCATTCCTGTAAAGTGCTTTGGAAAAAAGCACTTTATAAATGAGGCCATTTACCATTTACCACACAGATTCTGCAGGTCTGCCACACAGTTGTATGTTATTTCCGTGTTTATGTCCACAAGCGCATCAATAATCCATTTGTTTGATGAAGGTAATAGAAATATAATGGGTCATAGAGCAGGATCGACAACCTTTTTGATATCCCTTTAACAATTTACAATGTTTCTATGTTTCATAATGTGCAATGATTTATTTAAATGCTGCACATCTCTCATCTTAACAGACCAATTAGCTTTACAATGCTAAAATACAACTACACTACTGAAGAATGTTCTATATCACCTTCTCCAACTTGAGAGACGTAGAGTTAAGAAGTGCACTGTGCTGTTTAGATGATCGAATAATTTCATCATCTCACTGCCAACAGACAAATACCGTTGCTTGGTCCCATGGCCCTACGCTTCAAGCTCTGGTGCTCCGAGTTCCTCTTTCGCATCAGTTTTGGGCGTGTCAGGGTCGGCGTGTCAGTTTCCTGTCTCGTTCTGGAGACGTATATAAATCCGCAAGGATAAATCTAACATGTATGTTTTCTGTGATTCTTTATCCATTTTAGCGTGATGGTATTTTTGCTGTTGCAACCGTCTACTAATTCCTGATGGCGTGTGTGATAATGAGTCTGTTGACCAGTCAGAGGCAATGTTCTTGACTTGTCGACCAATTAGATGCTGTGTTTCTGGTTGTATGGCAGCTTTGGTCTCAAACACATTTTGTCACGTAATAATGTGAGATTAAGGGTGATTTCACAAGTATAAGTTTCGGTTTCTAAAGAACTCAGGTCTGTTTGCTGTATTAGTGCAGTTCCTTTGTGCTAGTCTGAAAGCAAATGAACCAACTGCAGGTTTCGATTAGAGTAAATATGTTTATGATGTATGAATGATTAAAGCATGATTTCAAAAGCTAAATAAATCCATCTGCTGTTGGTGAAATCTGTTCAGCAGGCGATCCTATAGATCTTTATTTAAGGCCATATAAGGATGTCAATGTGGGTTATGTTTCCTTATTTATAGGTCTCAAGCTGTTAAAACTGTCTACCTGTAATTTATCAGTTCATTAAGTCCATTAAAAGACAGCGATCCCACAGTAATACAACTAATGCACGAGTTTGTACACTCCCCAGTCAAAGAGTGAGCTTTTGTACGGTCCATTATTCATCCTAACATGAAAAATTAACAATACTTATAAAGGTTATGATCACGTATGAATCAACTGACATAATATACACATCAGAAGCATTGAAGTGCTGCATAAACTGCTATCAGTCCCAATTATTTAATTCCCCCACATGATGATGCAGGATGACAATCACCAAAACTGTCCAATCAACAAGTTTCTTGTCAGTTTGTGTAACTTCCTGTTTACTCGTCTGGAACGTTTGGAACCGGAGCTGAACTAAAATCTACAATGTATAATTTTTTTCCTTTTCCCTGGACCAAACTCACCAAACTACTGGTGGGAAAGCACCCTAAAAATGTAAAAATGTATAAGATAAGATAATAATTTATAGTCCCAGCACGGAGAAATTTACATTTATTTTAATACCTTCTAGGCTTCAGACACAAAAACACATTTAGGAAAAGAAAGTGGCCGAAGGCTTCCAGTTGTTATTTAAACAGAGTTATTTGCATTTTAAAACCCCAATTGGTCCGTTCAGACTGACCAAATGAAACTGAAAATGTGAGTAGTTTTCTCGTCCAAGCCACTTTAAATTGAATCCAATAAAACTATGTATCATACACGCATTCATAGTTTTACCCTGTACAGCTCTACATCCACATCCTCTTATGTTGGACTGAGGAGAGCATGGACACCACAGTGATTATTGAATGTTTCTATTCAACTAAAATGCAGTCCAGATTTTACAAATTGAACCTGAACATACCCCGAGTATCAAGGACCATAAATAAATCTCTCTCATATTGAGTTATATTCAGTTCCCTCTTTTGCAAATCTTGCAGCCTCTTTTTCTGCCTATATTTTGAGTTCAGTGTTGATTGAACAAGATAAATCAGCACGGTGGAGACGTTTTCACCTGAAATCACCCGACTGGAGCATTTCAACGGGGAACATCTGAAATACCTCAGTACACTCAGCGAGATCTGATGTGGCTGCAAAGCTATCAGCAGCTCAGCAGCTACTTGTTATTGCCTGCGGTCGTATTTTCTGCCCATTTGCAGATAGCATCTCACTTAATATTTTATCCCACTCTGTGTGCAGGCTGTGTAAATGTTTTTCAAGGACATTAGCTCATGCACTGATATGTTGTCTTAACTTGCAGGAGTAAGTGATTTGCCTTCAAGTCAGTATGGGATGACGATCATCATGATGACCTCGACAAAAGCACAAATGAGGGAACATCGAGATATTCTTCAAATATTTTTCAAATGTATTTGAACTTTTATCATTGTGCAAATGAGACTGGTTTTGGTGCATCGCAACTATGTTATGTAACACTTTGGATGAGAACTGGGAAACTCTTCTCTGTCTGGATGCGAGCCAGTCCCAAAGTACATTAGCTATGCAAAAGAGACAAAGGGGAAGGAGTAGGAGGGAAGTAATAAGAGCGCAGATTTAGAGATGAATCCAGTTGAATCCAGTGAATGACATTTTCAGGCCACGTGTGGACGCCGAGAGACGTCTTAAAAATGTGAGGCTTTAATGATCAGATCAGACTCCACGGATAGCAGCAGAAACTGTCGCCGACACAAAAGCACAAAAGGTGCTATTTCAAGTTAATTTTCACAGCTCATTCCTCTCATGTTATTGCATCAATGACACATACGATGTGGTCCAGTCTTTCTATTTCCGTTGATGTTTTTTCAGCTTCATTTCCTTTTTATTTAGCAGCTGAAATCCCGTATTTTTGTCTCAATCTTCACATTTCTTCCCTGCCTTTGTTCTCCATTTCCTCACAGCTCCTCTGTTTTGCCTGTCCTTACCTCCCCTGGAGCTCCTCCAACTCTCTTTCTATTCTGGATTCATGTGGTTTCTCCGCCTCTCCTCGGTCTCTCTCTGTTTCTCAGCGTTATCAATAGTCATTGGTTTCAAGTGTTTGATGCCAGTCAGTGGTGTCAGTACTAGATTACAGAGAGGTGTACAGCACAGAAAGCTATTGATCTGTACTGTCACATCTGCTCTCCACTGTGTGTCTATGTTTGTCTGATTAGGTGTAAAACACACACAATGTAGAAACTAAAACGTCCAAAATAAATCATTGGTTTTGGTGTCTTGAGGCCTTTACACATCGCAGCATGACAAATAAACAACACGGAAATACTACTTATTGTGAATATCCACATCAAAAAATGTGTACTGGCCACGATGAGGATTTGCAACAAAAAACCCTTTTTTTTTATAAAATGTTTGAGTTGGACTATCAACCAGGATCCTATTCACCCAGAGCATCGTCTGGCAGGTGGCAGACCAACTACTAGTATCCTGTTGACCCAGAGCAGCATCTGATTGGTTGATGCCTTTATTTATGATGGTAATTAGTTGAAAATAAATTACATCTCACATTTCACTATTCAGTGTCAAATTATTATAGGAAATATATTGACATGCAAATTAATTCTATGAAAAACAGGCCTTCTTGTGTGTAAAGGCCTTTATACTGTGATTACAAAGATATTCATTTTAGACATACAAAGGATTGCAAGCTGATTTAATGTCTAAAGACAAAAAAACTATATATATGACATCACATAGAGATTCTTTTTGGGGTTTTGGAATCTTATGAGAATTGATTACAGGATGAAGGTTATGTCAGGGTTGAACGTTAGGAATCAATTTAAGCAGACATTTGAATGAACAAACATACTGCATGTAAATACATTTCTATTTAGTGTGGCATCTTTCACAAGGCAAGGTCGCAAGGTGCCTCACAATAATAACATTGTTAAAAATAGACTGTAAAAACAGAAGACCTAAAGAATAATTTATAATTATAGACATCCTAAAGCGCCGCCGAGGCCAGTCTGAATAAGTGCGTCTTCAGCTGCTTTTTAAAGAGGCAGCAGAGACGATGATGTGTCTACAGGAAGAATGCTCCACAATGTGTCGCTCCACATCTTTTAGTTTTTCAGTGTTATTTATTTCATTTCTGTCATCGATCCTTTTTGTTTCCCCCAGTACAGATCTCTGTTATCTCTTTACACTGTATCGATAAACCTTTGCTGAGAAACAGTGATTGAATAACTCGGTCCCCATACAGTCAGATATTGATCTCCCTCCGAGTACAGACAAGAGCTTTTCTTCAAAGGTGTAAGATGTTGTACTTGTAGTTGCACCCTGGTTGAATTCATCATCTGCTTCTGCAGTGTCTGACCAGAAGGTTGCCGGTTCAATTCCCGGCCCGGCAGAATAAATCTGGGTGGGAGAAAGCAAAAGAGCAGTGCTTTCTTCCTGCCTCCTCAACACCACTGAGCTCCTCGAGCAAGGCAAAGAGAGATATTATTAATAAAAAAACAAAACATTCTAAAGAAAAAACAAGTCAACAGACAAGGAGAGCTAAATAGCAATGTAAGAGACGTTGAAAAAGCAAAAAGTGACAGATGGATGTGGAACAACTATTGTAACATATATAACATATGTAATGTGTGTGTGTATATATAGTGAATGTATATATATATATATATATATATATATATATATATATATATATATATATATATATATACACATAGCCACAGAATCAAGCTAATTGTTTTGGTTTTCTTCAGCTTTTCAGCTGAGAAAAAGGTAGAAAAGAAGCTGGTTCAGAGTTGGGGAAATAGTGCAGGAAAGATATGAAGGATAGAGGAAGATTCTTTTTTGGCTGCCTCCCAGCAGGAGCAGCATGGGAAGATACATGAGCACTGCAGCTTTACCAGGTCACATGTGTTAGGAGGGAAGGAGGAGAGGGATGAGAAAGTTTGTTTTTCATGCAGAGAAAAAAGATCACGAAGAAAGACTGTAGCCTGAAACTGAGCTGCTTTTATGAAAAAAATTATCAATCTTTACTTTTCGCCTGCTTTCTTTTTCTTGCTTCATCTCCATCTGATATATTTACAAAGGTGTGTTTCCTCCACATCTCTCACATTATTTTACTTGTGTGTGCGTCTCCATCTCTAGCCGAGAGATAGTAACAGACTTCACCGTACGGCTATCGATGAGCGACCAGAATCAGGTTCATGCCATCTACCGTACCTCCCTTCTTTTCATCCTAAGGTGAACTTCTGTCCTTCCAGTTTATGAATTTCAGTTTTATTCAACCTTTGTGAATCAGATCAGACTGATGATTCAGACTGAGCTTTATGCACTTTTCAGCTCCAATTTGCATGAAATACACACAATTACTGACACTTATACTTGGAAGCAGCCAAATCTCATACCAAACAACGTTACCACAGTAAAGTCTTTACTTTGTCTTTTGCTCAATGATGACTGCAGAGGTAGGACACAACTTACTTAATGGTGTAGGCATGCCACCTTAGTGTACTGGGTTAAACAGGAGAACACTTTCTACTTATTGCTTACCTGTGAGCTGTGCATTGAATATCTAAGGGCATGTGATAAATTAAATTGTATCGATCTCTTGAGAAGCTAAGCTTTATATTTCAACCCCTTCCTTCCACTTAATGCATAACAATATTCAATACAAATAAATCAATGTTGTCTCGTGGTAAATCTTTTTTTAAGAATAGAAAGATTAAGCTGATTTATTTGAGCATCTTAATACCCAACTGCATAAGAGCAAAAACAAATAAAACAGCAAAAAGGTTAATCCTGCTTTATTCCCTAATGGTTTATTGCAGATAAACTTGTGGGTTTGAAATATGTGTGGAATCAAATAGCTGGGTTTAAGTTTCAAATAGCCCCATTAAAAGAGCAAACCAAATATAATCACTGAGTAGAGGAAGTAGCAATGGCTAGAAACGAAGGAAGAAAGAAACCTTTGAAGAATCACTGAGGCCTCAATAATTGCTGGGAGTCTAAACAGACCAAAAGCTCTAACAATGATCAAATTAATTTCTGTGGAATAAATATGATGATCTTCAACTTTCACAACCTTCATCAGAGCTGTCCAGTGTCTATAAAGTGGAAGTGGGACATGTTTATCTCAATGAAAGCAGTTTGTTAGAGATCAATGTGTGCATCTTTGTTATGTTCAGATGGTGTCCTTCAGCAAAAAAACTAAACTAAGATGCTTTCATGTTAAGGCCATTTTTATCTCTTATCTGTCTTTTTTATCTTCACACCATTTACTCATAATTTACAATTTTTGGGGGAAATGATAAAACTGTTAAAGGTGGAGGTCTAAACACTATACTATTTTTGTGATAGCAATTTTGAAAACAGCTATTTGAAATTCAATGAATATGTAAAGAAAGGGGGAATTTAATAACAACACACGTACAGATTAATTCATGTCTCACTAATCATAGACTTTCACACTCTATAATTCAATTTCACCATTATTTTAGATGTTTGAGTTTTATGAGAATCCAAACGGATAACATCCAGTAATTGGACATATAACAGGACGAACATCTTGTACCTTATAGACAGAAAAGGCTGTTACTCTCAAAACATTATGATGTTCTAAATAACCTCATGGAATGCTTAATATGTGGTTAACATTGTGACATAGAACTACTTGATTAGCTTTAGAAGAAGATATTGGTTTGTGTAATAATACATGTGTTCATTATATACATATGGTTACTTACGTAACTTAAAATAACATGTTGACCTATGGATTCACCTTGGACACAAACAGCACTCTCCTGGATGAAAGTCCTGTGTTTGTTTGTTACGTACTAACATAGTTATGTAACATACGTAATTAAAAAAAAAACTCAACATATTTAATTTTGGTTTCACACGGTGACCATTCATGCCTGAACATAACCAAATACTTTTGATTTTCAATTTCAAAGTTATTTTGAGCCAAACAATGATGTGTTTTTTTACTGAACTAACCAAGTAGTTGTATTGCCTAAACCTAACTATTTCATTCTGCAACATTTTTTTGTTTTGTTTTGTTTGTTAAGACCATGCTTCACAGTTTTTAAAATGTGACCGCTCATAGGGTTAGAGAGTTCAGTTTGGGAAGGCAATTTTGTAGGCGACAGGGTTGGAATAGGACATGTACTATCTGTACTAAGGCAGAAGAATACACAAAAAGCCAGCTATAGAAATGTACTGCATGCTCATAATAAGTGAGCAGCGGGTCACACTGTTCATGTCCTTGGCAGAAGGTAAGGTTAGCAAGTCGTGTGTGTGCGTGTGTCTGTCTATACTGGTATGGCAGTGCGTTTCCATTCTTCAGCATTGTCCCAGTCTACATCACTTGATCTACTTGATGAGTCAGCATTAGACACACACCTTGTATTGCTCCTCGTCTTTCCATCCCGCTTCCTTTTTTTCCTTAAACAAGAATCGCAGTGTGCTCATTTTAACTGTTGCTGCTATCTGAAGAACTTGAAAAGATGTTTGGCCGATTGTGTGAATAATTGTGCATGTATCTGTAACAAAAATATAATACGTTTTACTTATTGTATTCTGGGGTTTTAAAATCGTTTTTGTTTTAGTTTTAAATCACAGCTTATATTTAACCATTTACAGTGTAATGTTTTGATCTTCCTGTACTTTCATTTTTAAAAAGTAGAGTATAACAAGTAGAAGAGTAAGAGTAACAAGTCATCAGAGGTAAAAAGAAGATTTTAGAGATGTGATATATGATAACACAGGAATATGATATATGATAATATTCCTGTTACCCTCCAGAGATCATGTACAAGAAAAGTGCCAGGAAATGAGGAGAAAAAACAGTGGAGGTTAAGGTGCAACATACTCTTATATTACAACAAATTGCAGTGAGTGGGTATACGACGTTTTTAGTGCCGTGTCTATGTCATTGCTGCCACCTCAGGACTGAAAGATTTTCAACGTGATAAGAAAATATCCACAGATTGTATATTTTGGCTGAATATGCAATCAAGAGTCACACCTGCAACGTTTTAACAAAATCATTAACGGGTGAAACTAGAGCAACAGGGAATTGTTGTGAGTGTGTGAGAGTTAAAGGCAAAGTAATGAATCACAGTGAATGCCAAGTAGTTGTTTTCATGTTTTGCCAGATTTTAAAAGCCTGGATCCCACAGCGAGATCGGCCGTCTGGAAAGTTTTCTCGCCAGGGCAGTTGTAGCTCAATTTGCTTCCAGACGATAGCAAAGCCGACAGTCACACTGGAGGTGAGCCTATTGAACCAATGAACCATTGAAGGTAGAAGGAGACATGAAACAAAAAGGTTTTCAGCTCATTTTGTTGCTGCAAAACTTATGTATGTAGGTATGTGATCAGGTCATTTATAGATCCCTAACAATGCCACCTCAGATGGGTTGCACCAGTAAGGATTAAATTAATCTTATATTAGTTTTAAATTAAGCTTTTAAAGCAGAGCTCTGGTGCACAATTAAAAATGAATCTCTGTTTATGTTATTCAAGTTCAAGGTTACAGTCAACAATATGACGCTTGCTTATCCAAATTTTCTTTATTCTTTAATACAGCCTTACATGGTTTGCTTGCTATGAAGTCAGTTAGGTAGCTAACGTTACTCATGATGACTCGGCAGAGAAGTTTCTCCTCCTTTGTAAAACATTTGTTGGCCGAATTGATGGCCCAAAGAGCCCATTCTGCTGTCATCCATGGAACCTTATTTCAGAAATAATATGTATGTAGTCAACAGCGAGAGAGAGAAAGAGAGAGAGTTGGAAATGGCTCCATTACACATGTATGTCAATTTAAAAGTGAATTTTAATGTCAAGAAAGTCTTGGTTTGTTGTAGGTTTGTTATCCTGGTATCAAACACACAAACATCATAGCTTCAGAGAGAGACGCCATTGACCACACTGTTGGGTGTGATGTTTGTATGATGTATTTTCATAGTCTTAATCTTCAACAGTTATATGACAAAATGTACAACAGCGTATTAGGGCCACTGTAGGGGAAAAAAATGGAGCCGAGAGAGGTGGGCAATATTCTGAGAAAAAAGTTGCAAATGTGCTCGTTTAAAGTGGCAAATTTGCGGTTTTAAAGTCTCATTGTAATGAATCCATCCCAACGTGTGACAACGCTTTGCTAAGGTCCTTAGGGTGATGGCTGTTGATCGTTATTGTTGGTTAATTTTATATGGGCCAAATTGTCATCTTATGGGTGTTTGTTGATCGGGTGGTTTGGCTAAGCTAGCGGTAGCTTTCAATTGTTGTCATAGCAACAGCAAACATCCGGTTCAAGCTACGTGTTTACTTTCACTATGACCTTCCGCTACCTAGCCAAACCACCCAATCAACAAACACCCATAAGATGACAATTTGGCCCAACAATAACGATCAACAGCCATCACCCCAAGAACCTTAGCAAAACGTTGTCACACGTTGGGATGGATTCATTAGAAAGATAAAAGCGACATTCATGGAAAGTTAGCGAGCATAAATGCCGGTTGTTAGCAACGTAATCAAATAGCAAATTTGCAACTTTTTTTCTCAAAATATTGCCACAGTGGCCCTAATACGCCGTCGTAAAAATTTGACCTTATTGACATGCAAAATTTTCTTTCTAATGATTCAATTCAAATGGATAAAAAAATGATTTGTCTGCTGCCATCGACTACCATACATATGTTTTACAAAATGAGGTCCCATGATGGTTCACAGTTCAGGGGTGGGACTTTGCCTCTCTAGAGAAGATAAAAACAGCACAGTAAGGAAAAAGGCTCCAGTGTTTGTTCAGCTTCAGAACAGTACATTTTAAGCTATAGTCTTAAAGTTTTGTGCAACAGGATTTAAAGTTAAAACCGTGATTTCAATCAGGTTTAAAAAAAAAATCCTTGTTGGTGCAACACAGCCCGAGATAGAAAGATCTGATCTCCTGGTGTTGACAGTTCACACATGCTGAGGACAGTGACATGGGTCCGTTACCCTTCACTGATGTTTGTGTTTGCAAGCTCAGACACTCTTCGAACACTGGAAGTACACACAAACAGGCTTTTCAGCATGTTACACACACCTCCTTCACACCACACAGGAATGCCGGATGTGTGCGACATTCGAAGCTGTGGCGTGAACCAGTTTAATAAAACATGAACCTGCCAGGAAGAGTTCTCGCAGCGCTGTGAAGGTGTTTGTCAAGGTGATTGGATTCACCATCGTAAACGCCATCACAGCCTTGTTTCTCTATTGAACAGTTCTCCCTGGCAGCCACGTTTTCTCTTTTAAAGTCCACATTAATATTAATTATGAATATATAAGAAAAAAAATATATATATATTGTGAAAAAGGGTTTGAACTGTAAATCCTTTCACCCTTTGGCTGGGACTTTAATCTTGTATAATAGCTGCCCAGTGGAGTTTCAGTGATATCAAGGAGAACCAGGTCAATAGAATGAAGATACGTCATCATTATTCTTCAGCTAACTATCAATGTTACTCCGGAGATTTTCGACCTTGGAAGGTTTCTCGTTCATGGGAGAGCATCAAGACTGGTATTAACATTTATTTAAATACGAAAGAAATTCATTGACAGATTTCGCATCACCATTGACGCAAAAGACATTAAGATGGTAAATGACTTTAAATACTTAGGTATCACCCTAAATCCACAATTTAATGCACAGAAGTTGTCTAAAACTGTAAAAAGCAGTTTGAACTGTTTTAGATCATGTCTCTCTTATAAAACGGCTCATTTATATCTGCATGCCATGATTCTCTTGCATCTGTCCTACTGTATAACCTGCGGCCAGGCCACTGATTCAGCAACCAGGCATCTATCCTCACTCTATAAACAAGCCTTGAGCATTTTAGATCAGAAACCACTAAAATGGCACCACTGCACAATCATTTGAAAATACAATTTACTAGGGCTGTAACGATACACCAAACTCACAATTCGATTTGTATCCCGATTTTTGACCCACGGTTCGATACAAACCTCAATTTTTTTGTTAGTGGGGGGGTGTGATAAGAAGATAATTTTTTTTTTAAATTAAACATTTTATTTATGTAACATTTCAATAACTTGGAACACTAGAAGAATAGAACAGTTGAAAACCTTTCTAAAGATTAAGAACAATATTATCGTCTCAAGTATGGTTATAAATATAAAGTATAACATAAAAATAAAATACTATAAAAATAGAACATTTTAAAATCTTTATAAACTGGACAGATTTGAACACTTAAGATTAAGAACAGTATTATGGTCTCAAGTAAGGTCTCAAAAACATGAGCAAAAAAACTTGAACCCATCATTTTCCACCACCGAAAAGGGGCGCATGTCCAGAGCCATGAATGTTGCAATTGCCCGTGTAATCTTTTGAGCCCTGATTGACAGGCGCTCTCCTTCAAACAATCACGCATACAGTTCATGGCTGCACCTGATTGGACGATTTCACAGCTGTCCTGTCTGCTCCGGAGTTCACGCAGACCAACATGGCGGCTCTTTTGGAAACTTTCTCTTATTTTACGAAAATAGTTCACCGAAAGGTGTTTCTGAAAACATTTTAAGTGAGAAATAAGCTATGCAGTTGCTGAATCTGTCTTTATTTTAGATTGACAACATTCAGTTTAGAAGATTTTCGCGACCGTTCGCGACCGTTCCCGAGGCGGCGAGTTGAGCCCGGCGCCTCTGATTAGCATAAAGTAGATTCACTTCAACTTTATGCAAATGAGGAGCGGCCAACTCGCGCGCCTTCTCTCGACATTCGCTGCGACGCTACCAGAATGCATTGCACGGCTTTTCACATAGACAATGAATGGGACGCGGGGAAACACCGCTGCCTGTGGACACGTACCTTGATAGCTGGAAGTTGTGTCGTGATTCTGCCTTCTCACACCGCGAGACAGGTTCGTGGATCAGAGTGTCGCGATTTCAGTTTCGATACGTGTGTCGTTACAGCCCTAAAATTTACTGAATTTCTCCAATTTTATAAATTTCTCCCTTTTGAGACTTGTTTTTAAGTGCTTAAATGGGCTGGCCCCAGAAGCAGTGTCTCAATGAATTAAAAAGACTGACAACAGCCGGACAATGACAAGGAGCCCAACCAAGCAGAACTGTAAAATCCCAGAGTGCAGCATTGGGATAATCATCCCTCTCAGTGAAAGGAGGAACTCACTACTCCCGGAAATTGAATCTCACACAGAACTGAATATGTTTAGTGTGAAAGTTAAACTTTGGCTTGAGCAGCAGCAGAGATATGGACATTAATGCTCACATCTTATTATCAACACACGTTAACAGAAAAACACAAGTGTCTAAAAGGTTTAACTGTTGTTTATTGTATCGTTTCATTGTATTCAAAACTCTGGCCAGGGACAAAGGCTGCAAATTAGCTGAAGCTAGACGTCTTCTATACATCGCCATTATTCAAATCATGAATGGCAATGTTGTATGTATTGTCCCTGTTAAATAAGTAATACAAAATATATATTATCATAATTTGATCATTTAAGGGGACAAACTATACTATATGATTGTTATTAAGAAAAATTAAGCTTGCTCCAAGATAAAAAAGGATACCATATTAATATTATCATGGGAGCTCAACACAGAAAAAGGTTCACCGAAACCCTGCACTTAATTTACAAAAAATATGTACAAACATCTGCCACGTGTTAGTCTCATTCAGCCCAGTTTTGGTCTCCATGAACTCATGAGGGATATGTGGCTATAAGGGATTTGCAGAGAGCCCAGTATTTCTATTTGAATCTGTATTTGTTGAGGCAGCACAATTATTTGTATTTTTATTCAAATAAAAGTGGAAATATGAGTTCTTGGCATTAGGAGTATTATAATCTCCTTAAAGCTAATGTTAGAAAGTTAAACATGTCATAATTCCCTCTCGAATATCTATTTTATATTCCTTTGGAAATAGAAAATGTACTTATTCAAGTTTCTTACCAAAAATTACATTTTACCAGATTAAATTTGAACACATTATTTTACCATCACCCAGGACTCATTTGCATTTGGGGGTTAAATGTATTATAATGTTAACCTAAGCTTTTAGCTCAGTAATTTAGCCAAGCAGGAACGGGAGCTGCAGATGTGTTGACCTATAATGACAATAAAGATCAGCGCAGCAGTTTGCTTTATTCCAGCTGTTAACTGAGCTATGATGATGGTGGTGAACAGAAAAAAAATGAACATTCAGTATGAATGAACTGCAACACTGTGTTTTGAGGGTTCTAATGTTTTTTCTCAAGATTTGTAAAATAAAATGTATTCAAAATGTGCACGGGTACAATATGATATAACCTATAATTGTATTTGCTATGAACCAATACAAAACCAAACATGACTGTAGTAGGCAGAATTAATATTGTTACATATTGTGTAACTGCCTCCAATAGCTATAACAAGAGATGGATGTACCTACTTTGTTTCACTGATCGTTCACTGACCTCCCTTTCATGTCCACTGTACCATACATGGCTGTAATTTAATTAGCACGCTGTGCTTCATGATTTGTACTGAACACAGAGAGAGACTTGAACATGTCACACTGCCGTGAGGAGGAAGTCGGCCTGAGCTCTTTGTGTGAGCTGCATGTTATCAAGCTGAGCAGTGTCATATCTCTCTCTCAGTGTGTGTGTGTGTGTGTGTGTGTGTGTGTGTGTGTGTGTGTGTGTGTGTGTGTGCGTGTGTGTTTGCGTGTGTGTGTGGTTGTGTGTCTTAGTTCCCAGGAGGGGGGATGTTGGCTGACTGAGCTGCCCAGTTGTCGTCACAGAGCCTGGGGCAGCCTCCAGGACAATCTGGCCTCTCTGGAGGATCTGCCACTGGAGCGACATCAGAGCTGGCATGCAGGAGGGAAACCAAGGAGACAACGCTGAGACAAGACGCAGCAGAGCAACAGAACGAGCAAAACCCCAGTCTGATAGAGGGCTTGAGGCGCGTGAATGTTTCAAAGCAATATGATTGGTCAAATATATGCTAACGCTATACAGAAGACAGCTGTCTTATTGGTTACTAATGCAGGACAATATGATGGTAGCTAGGGACATTTCCTCATGCTTTGATTAAAAGAAAAACATTAGTTGGTGCTTCGGTTGGGAGCATCTTGAAGGGCCACAAATGCCCTTGAAGATGTTCTCAGTACAGCTGGTGATATTCGCCTACAGCTCTCACTTGTTGCATCAATGTCAGGTCTGTCATGTATGATTAGAGTGATTTACTCCTGCAGTGTCTGTTCAGAGCGGGCCGATGGCTTGACTCCTGGTAGTGCAGCTTGCAGCATTCTCGAGAATTGTTAATCGCTCATAACATTAGTATCTCCAGCATCCACCAGAAAAAGTGAACTACAGTCACTGACTATGTTTACATGAACCAGATATTCAGGGTTTTGTTTGCCCTCATTCTTAAAACGGCAATAAGTTGTTTACATAGCTGATGAATATTTATATTCCACTGATATTCCCGTTTACATGCAGCCGTTCATATTCTGATTAACATAACGTTAGTTGCTTTTTTCCCTATTCTTACCTCCCTGGGCGCCATTCCTAGGGAGGTGTTCCAGGCATGACCAGCTGGGAGGAGGCCACGCGGAAGACCAAGACTAGGTGAGATTATATCTCCAAACTGTCCTGGGAAGGCCTCAGGATCCCCCAGTCAGAGTTGTTGTGTTTGTTCAGAATGACGTGGCCTGGGAAAAGGAAGTTTGGAGGCCCCTGCTGGAGGTGTTGCCCCCCGGACCCAACCCCGGATAAGCGGTTGGCGATGACGATCATGATGATGTTGATCATCTGGCCCATTTGAAGAGCTTGCTGCTGGTTTCTGCCTAAAGTCTGTTAAGGCTTTTGTTCTCGCCACTGTCACACAGTAACGCTTGCTCCTGGGTGAATTGGGACTCTGAAATTCACTGACTTTGAAAATCATGAGTGAACTCTAGTCCTGCTCTATGTGCAAATGTGATAACCTTTGTTGTGATATGACAAATAGAATTGCTTGAACCAGCTTTAACCACAGTCCTTCAGAATCCTTCTTTTCTTTTGTATCTCTACTCCAGCTTTGCAAACTGTTGGCTCATCATTAAGTGTCTTCTTAAAACCCAGTTGGGACGTATATTCATTTGTGCTGTAATTATGTCCAAAGAATGCTCCTAAAACCTGAATCATATCGGCATATCACACATGCCTTAATCTGAATAAGACATAATTCAGTAATACGATGTTTAGATGACCCACATATGGAGCCAAGCTCATATTAGGCAATGGCAGGGGTTCTTGGACCATTCCCCGTCAGCCTGGGTCTTAGCGAGAACACACGAGAATGTGCACACTGCCCCTTATACTGTGAGCCAAGAGTGTTACCCACTACAACAAAGTTTATTAATATTGATCAATACAGAGACATCAACCTTGACACCCGCTGGGTGCTGATGAAGTGTTCGAGAGACACATCCTTGTTTTGTAGATATTAAAAGAAAGTGCCATGTGCTACTGGATAGAAACCCGTTTCACTGTAAACCACCTGATGGTCTAGCAGCAAAATTTGATGCATGAGATAAGTTATGTCTCCTCAAGCGAAAAGAAAAGCAACAAACTCTTAATTGTTTAAGGAGACCTTCATGCTTGTTGGATCTGTCAATAACTGATCGATGGTGAGCGAGAAATATTAGTGTTATTCTCTGGAGATGTGTCACACAAATATAAACATTAAACATGTGATAAAAGGACTGTCATATCCTGCTCCAGTCAATATGACCAAGACCTTTGGGAAATAACCAGCCTCATAAAAGCCATCTGTTTGTGCTTCCAGTCACCCATGCATTCACGAGATGTGGTAAAACGGCTAATCATTATTGTCTCTACATCCTCGACTCAACTCAGGAAGACGCTGCTTGAAACCATCAGTAAGTGTCAGAATGAGGTTGAGCATCTTGAAAAGTTGGCAGGCGACATTATATCTGTGTCAGAAACTTAAAAGGGAGCTTCGTCTTCAGATTTTAAAAGATATCATATCCTGTGTGACTGATTTACAGGGGGCGTGTGTGTGACTTTGCAAAGTTAAACAGACACTGGACTAAGGCAGACCACCTGATTCTGACACAGGAGGGACTGGGACTAAATACACAAGAAACTAATGAGACAACAAGATACCGGTGGGCAGACACGCTGGCAGGCTTTAACTCTGGAGGAGTGGCAGACTGGAGGACCTGGGAGTAAAACCACGAGATGTTCCACCTAAACGGAACAGGATAACCATACCCATTAACTGTAACACTGCCCATAACATAAACTGATCCCAATGAAACAGTTCATCGTGTGCTGATTCCAAATAGGTTTCCCGGACAGACACGTGGTTAACCAAACAAAAAAACACAACAGAATGACATAGTGAGGTTAAGGCAACACAAGTTAGGTTGAGTGAAAAAAATATAGTTTTGCTAAAAATGACTATGAAATTGAAACAAAACAAAACAAAACAAATGCAAGGATTTTGTTCACACAGGACTCCATCAGTCTCCTAGGTGGAAGGTTTGGACTCCGACATCTCTACGTGGACTTCCGATGACTTGTTTCAAAGTAATTGTTTGAGCAAACGTAATCCACAATATTTCTCTTGAAACTTAATTCACAATGTAGTTTTGTTGTGTACATATGACCGTCATTAAGGTTTAAGGTTCAACATATTGTCTTTGTACAATTTGCACAACGCAATCTAGTTTGAAGTCCTATTTGCTACATGAGGAAAAAACACACAAAAACAAAACTATACTATATTGTAGGTAGCAGGATGAACAGGCTGTGGCTGGGTGAGTTTTGTCTTATTATATCCATTGGTCTCTTCAAAGGCATGCATCAACATCCCTTATTCTTAGTAGATGGGTACCAGTTGGTGGAAATATTACAAAACATTGTTTCTCTGTAAAAGTGAACAAGAACTTGAGAATTTAGTTTTCTTAAAGTTCCTTAAAAATACTACCATTTATAAACTTTTTTCACCAAACTGAACACAGAGAGGGAGGCCAGCATAACACATGGAGCTGTGTTGTGAGGGTGAGATAGGTGATGTGATACATGAAATGAGGAATAGAAAAGAGTGATAGGCTAAGGTGAGAAGCAGAGGAATACAATCTGGTACTAATGAAAACCTGCCGCCTTAATGAGAAGTTGCAGTATTTTTGAGTGGGAAACTAGTGTACCATATAAAAAGGAAAAGTGTTTTTGTCACTTAGTAACTGTCTATGATTTGTCATTGTTTTCACGAAACAACTTTTAAAAGTGCTTTTGTGTTGCCATTTCCTCAAAAACTGCAGCATGTATGAAATTAAATCAATGGAAGTGGTGAAAGAGAAGAAGTAGGATGAAGGGAGGAGATTAAAATATGTCTGTCAGCCGGACCAGACGAAGGATTTACTGTGGGAAATCATACACTGAGTCATTGCATGCCAGACACACACACACACACACACACGATGTCATCCCAAGGCCACAGCCCATATTGACAAAGCTTTTATTTTGCCGTAGGGGTGTGTGTATGTTTGTGTGTGTGTCCAAGCTGATAGCACATATCAGCGTGTATGTACTATTAATGGAAAATAAACAAACCCAACATCATTTTAACCCACACACACATGCACGCGCACACACAGGCTACAGATCGCATGAAATTGGTGTTAAGCAGGAGGCAAAGTCCAATTCTGAAAAGTGAAGCCAATGTGAAGTGTCTTGAACTTGCATTCTCTCTGTTTGCCATAAGGGCAAGACTCCTTTGGTTTCAAAAAGAAAACAAAACAAAACAAAACAAAAAAACAGTTATATAGAGGCAGTTTGGGGCAGTTATATAGAGATGCGGTTCATCACATTAAAATAACAAATATGTTACTCAAATGCTAGGCCAGCCAAAAAAAACGCTCTGGCTTGTTTGTATTTCTTTCAACCAATCACAATGGTCTTGGGTGGTGCTAAGCTTTGGAAGCCGACAAAAAACATAATTTGATGGTCCAGTGATGGTCCAAGTGTGTCTATACTAATCTAATCTGGAGGAGCTCACTGGACCAATTAAAAACAACGACGATGTACTTACTGTTTGTAGCTCTTGCAAAAAATGGAACGGATCGGTACGACGGTCAAGTCAATGTCACTGGTGCATGTCGCTGCCAGAGTTAAGAGATGACGACTGATCGACAGATAAACATAACGCATAGAAGTTGCTAGCTCTGAGGTTGCTGCTGTTTCCCGATTCAAAGGGAGTTTGAGAACGGAAACACAGAAAGTGGAAGGGGAGGAGTCAAGTCTGACTTCCTTCCTCCAGGTGTTGATCCCAAGCCTTCACCTCCTGTTATCTAGACCAATTAAACGCAAAATGCTTTTACAGCATGGACAACATCTTTAATGAGCCATTGCTAGTTTAAAAAAAAAGTGTTGCACATTTTTTTTCTCACTCTTGTAGACTTATTACCCGAGTCATGTCTATCTATCTGCTTTCCCCTTTCCTTAAGTGTGTTATAGTTTGTTTTGTTCATGTAAAAGGTCTTCAGAGTGTCAAAGCCGTTCATGCCCAAAGGGAGTTATTCTCCCACACAGACACTTGCCTCGTCTTCAGGACAGTGGTGATGTCAGCAAGTAACACATTTGCATAATATCTGCTCAGGTGCTAGTTTAGCACGCCCTCCACAAAAGGCACTTAGAGCATATCTGAAGAGACCCTGTTTTGTACTGCATGTGATTAAAATTCATTTTCATCAGTATTCCTCAGTAGTACAACACCTGTTATCTAGTTATGGCACGGCAATATATTTCTGACAAACACACTAATCAGTTGACCAATCACAACAGTCTGGGCATTTTGGAAGAGAGGGGCAGGAGCTCAAGCAGAGCATTTAAGACAGAGGCTGAGAAGATCTGCTGCAGCACAGCCAGGATGGATAATGACAGGATAATGTTTTGAGCATTAGAGCATGTAAAGATGTAAGAGTTGTTACCTGAAATACAAGTATGCACCAGATCAGGAGCATAATAGGTCTTCTTTAACTCTATGTGGAAACTAATTCTGCTCCCAAGCAGAGTAAAGCCTGGGGCTACAGAGAGTCTTTAAGTCTGACAGACTGTGAACACAGTCAGCCAGAGGCCAGGGGCTTTTCAGAATAAAGTTGCCTTAGGGTGATAATCCAGTGGCCAGTCATTGAGTGTCCCTATTTCTGGTTTGTTCATAACAAGCAAGTTATTATTTAAACGATTCATACTGCATGTATTTTCTAGTAGCCTGGTACCATTTGTGATATGTTTTGTCTGTACATACAGTGTGTGTTTTATTACATACCAAGACACGTGAGACAAACACAAAGACACACGTCTCCTTTGTGATATACAGCTCAATGCTACACTGAGGCTAATGCTAATAGAGTGTTATTCCATAGGGACCAGCGTCAGAGCTAACGGAGCACACAATAGCTGCCAACAGCAGGACGTGTGTGTTACAGTGTGATGTAATGGAGGGGGGAGATATCTTCACCAAACGGGTTGTGTATATGGGGTGTTGTTCCAGTCTTTCCATGTGATGGATGAGACGGAGACCGATTCCGTCAGCTGTGAAAATGAATGCATGTCTTTCTGCCATGCATAAAGTGAGAAACAAAATTGGCTCCTATGATCTATATGTGGTGTTGTGTGCATGTGTTGCATAGATTGCATAACGTCAAAAGCATTATGCATTGTGTACACAGCAAAATGACTCTGATCTATATGTATGTCCATTTTTACAGTGAGCATTATATTTGTTGACGTGGCATATCTGTCATTTTATTGTATTTGCGAGGAGACAGTTGAATAGAACAAAGTGTCTGTAGGGTCTCATGTGATAAGTGATCATGCAGAGCCAGTGGAAAGAAGCTAAGTAGGTCAAGCTTAGAAAACGTTAAGATTTACAAGATTTTATGCTTTCCCCTATCTGTTTACCTCCATTAGATTCAGCCCTAAACACAAGACATTAGCTTAATTTAATACGATCTGAGGGAAGGACTGCTGGAGATTTAGGTCTTGAGCCATGTTTTCTTCCTCCTTCATAATCTTTTACTCCCTAAATCCTCGGATACATGGCAGGTTAGGGAAGTTGTCTTCCAGGCAGAGTTAAAGTCTCATAATTGCAGCGTAAAGCCTTCTCTAACCTTCCAGACTGTGATGAGATGAGACAGGA
Organism: Eutrigla gurnardus; assembly: GCF_963514095.1. Lineage (NCBI taxonomy): Eukaryota > Metazoa > Chordata > Actinopteri > Perciformes > Triglidae > Eutrigla > Eutrigla gurnardus. The sequence goes on from NC_139925.1 coordinate 22,597,184, forward strand.
TGTGTATCTGATGAAAATAAAGATGAAACAGTAAAACGGCTATTTGTCAGAGTAGGGAGTGGCTGACTTAAGAGTAAAACCGTTTCAGCTATAATTGCATATTGTGTCCTGACTGAGGTATTGAAGGAAAAATACAAAAACCTCTTCTTTTTTTCTGTGTACTGTAAATAAAGTGTGGTAATCAGCTGCTTTTTAGAGAAAGAAATCCAATTTAAAACAACTCAACTCCGGGGACTGCGACTTGGAAAGTCATAAAAACCCTTGTATCGATTAAAGGGGGAGCCCATTCTTTAAGGTGTGTACACATATACTGTATTTAAGAAGGGAGCAAAGTCATCGTGATGTCAACCATTGGTTTGTGGACTACAATTTAAAGCCTTGAGTTTGGAATTTTGGTAGTTGTGATCTTGGATTTTGGCCGTCGCCATGTTGGAATTGTTGCAACCAGAGAATGGAAGTGACCATATTTGGACTGCAGAGGAGTGACGAGTGGATCTGACGGACACAAGCAGCAGAGCTTCTGGTGTGAAGCAAAGTTAACATTATTCTATAATCCAAGGTAAACTTTACAGCTAAGTTTAAAAGGAATAGTAGCTAATTGCATTGGTAGCGTGGTAGCAAAGCCATGGTAGCAACCTGTCAATCACAAGGTAGCCCTGCCCAAAGGATTAATAACTATGACCGACAGTACCAGTAACATGACGATACACATGCGTCATCTGTTTTTGTTATTTGGCCGTTTCTGTTTACTTTAGCGACCATGTATGAGAAAATGGCTTAAACTGTTGTTCTAGAAAGATGTAATAATCTGTAAATCCATCCATCCATCCATTGTCTACCGCTTATCCTGTATTCAGGGTATAATCTGTAAATTGTTTTACCTATTTATATGTAAAAATACATTTGACTATCTTAACTGCAAATTATTCCAATGACTAAATAAATCCTTGTCGTGACCACTTTAAGTTTTAAGTCAAGTAACAAACAAAAATACCAATTCTCCAGCACAGGAAATTGTTGCTATGACTACAGTTATCAAAGTAATCTGTGTGTCACAGCAATCCTTTTCAATATGATGTCCAGTATTTTTTATGATGAAGCATCTGACAAATAGTTTCTATTATCCTGTAAAATGTGAGTTTTTAAGAGAAGATGACAGAATAAAATATTTAAATATAAATCTTATATTATTTATTATATATTATTTATTTTGGGTTAATTAATCATTGTATTAATCAAGAATGTAAAAAAGTAGGGATACATCATTTGTAAGATTAAGCAATAAAAAAAACAATCATTAGGTGCAGCCTTACATATTATATTAACCATGTTGACAAACTGCATAATATGCAGTTGAAAAAAAATCACAATATACATTATTTACTATGTCATTGAGGTAGGTAATCAATAAGGCTAATGGCTCAGTGACCAGAAAAGAACGCAGATGGAGTCGACCTTTAAAATTCTCAGTCATCCAACTGAAGGATATCTGGAAGGACTGAGTCAAATTGTCTGTTTTGTGTTTTATGATCCAGGCGGCAGGATTTATCTGAACACCTGGGCCTCCACCAGTCAATAGGACAGATGAAGTGTCTTGGATGAGTAAATAAACATCTTTAAGACCAAACAGCATATCCATTTAGCTCTGACACACAACCACAGCTCATTTGAGGACTCTCTCTATGTTAAAGCTACACTCGCTCACCCAGCAAATATAAGCAATGTGTCATGGAGAAGCTGGAATATGATAGTCACTTCATTGTTATGGCTTTGTCATGTGACAAAAAGAAATTACATTTCAATTTGCGTCTATTAGATGAAACGGATAAATACAAAAGAATGTGTTGCCAATAGCGGGCTTGCCCTTTAACAATCCATCGTGGTGTGGAAAGATTGGGTATTACTAGGCATGAAGGAAGAGGCTAATGTTTAAGCTGTCACACACAGAAGGTTGTTGAGAAGGATGGTGAATGTAGCAGCATCAGGACCAGAAGGCTGTGACACTGAAGTAGGGAGACACATTCACAGCGCTGAAGACGAGAGTACTTAAATATACAAACCCAGAACGTAAGGTTACATTGTAACCTTGGTTCTCTGAGTGAAGAGACTATCTCTCCACTCGTTACATATTTCATATGTACAGGGAATGACCCACCTGGCTCAAAGGGGGGTGCCTGAGTGCATCGAGAACCACCTCCAGATCCCATGGAGGGACTGTAGGTCTAGTCCTGCGAACCGTAAGCCGCCGCGCTCCTTTAAGGAACCCCAAAATCAAGGAGCAGCTGGCCTCATTCAGTGCGTGTCCGCCACCACGCACCGCCTTAATAGCTGCCACCATACCCCGAAGGGTAACAGCAGACTTGCCTGCGTCCAGCTGGCCCTGCAAGAACAGCAGGATGTCCTGGGCCACGGCTGAGTAGGGGTCCACTCGCTGGGTCCCACACCAAGTGGAAAACACCTCCCAACGGTAGGAATAGGCCATCCTAGTAGATGGTGCCCGAGCTTCCTGAATAGTCCTCACCACAGGTACTGGAAGACCTAGAGCCAGGAGCCTGTCCCTCTCAGGGGCCAGGCCACCAACCACAGCCCCGCTGGGAAGGGGTGGAACAGGGTCCCGTTCACCTGAGACAGCAGGTCCCTGCGCAGTGGGAGTTCCCATGGCATGCCGTCCAAGAGTTGCGGAATCACCAAGAACCATGGCATGTGGGCAGTGCTTTAAGTGGAAAGAAATAAGTGCCGGTACTCCCCTTATACAACTGTTGCCAGGTAAATTGGGCGGTGGGCGGTGGGCAGTGGGCGGTCGGTTCCGGCAGATCATTAAGTGATATATTCAAATACTAAAACATGATGCTGATTTTTAAAAAGAAAATTATTTTATTGAACTTTCAACTTTCCAGACAAATTATATTTGTTCACTTGCATGTGGCCCAAGGGAGGTTTTCAGGGGAGCAGTCCTCAAGTAGCATACAGGCTGATGCACAAGGTAACTAACTGGCACCTACCATTTCCTGTGGACACACACATCAAAGACAGACATGGAGAAGAGATGGAGAACAGACATGGAGAAAATTAGAGAAGCTATGCAGTTACCTAAATTTGATTGCAGTGTGACTATGAGCAAATTCACAGATTTAGGAGGACCAACAACACTGATATGATTGATGAATAAGATCTTCATATACTTACACAAATGCAAACAAATCCCACAAAGGAGGTTGACATTCAAGGCAACTGGTCTGGTACTGAACATACCCTGGCTGTGGACACACATCAAAGATCATGGACATGGAGAAGAGATGGAGAAAATCAATTAAATGACATACTCCTGTGTTTGTTTCTATCATAATTAATGCTTCTTTTATGTGTGACTTAGATTCTCTGTGTTCTTTAATCTTCTTACGCAAAGATGTCAGTTGTTTTGCCTTGTCAGCTCCAAATGTAGAGATTAAACATCCACTCCATTCATGTGACAACCTCAGTCCCTGTTGTGTTTGGGTAGCAAGAGAGTTAACTTTACTACATACCTTGCATCCAAGCTTTTTGTCTTTACTTATAAGCCACTCATTCTGTGAGCAAAAATACATTATTTGGTCCTGTGACCAGCAGTCTGGCCATTCTTGTCTTGTGGGGTTATTGTTGACATCACTAGCAACAGGTGAGTCAGAAGCCCCCTCTGTGTTAGCAGAAGCGCTAACGTCACTGCTAACTGGCTGCTCTTCACTTGCAAAATTAACGCCTGTCTGTCCTCCTGTGTCATCCTCGCCGTCACCAGTCCGGGTTCTCTTTTGGCCTTTTTGGAGCCACGCCAACATAACGAGGTTCGCTACACCATCTGACTCAGCCGGCAAATGACTAGCGTTGTTGTTTGCATTCAGCGCCGCCGTCCATGAGATTTTACGTCACGTCCTTTCCGACCAGCAAACTCGACTCGCGAGACTTGCTCTCACCATAGAAACCCGTCTTTGTTCTCGCGAGGGGGGAGTGCGGTGCGTACCAGTGCACACTGGGAAATGTAGTTATAGCCATAGGAGTGTGAACCGCAAAGAGAGAAATAGAAAAGGACAGCGTACTGTGAGCCCATGGGAAGTCCCGGTACGCCGTAAAAAGTCCCGGTACGCCAGAGGCTAAAATTGAGAAGTGCCGGTACTCCGTACCGGTGCGTACCGGCCCACTTAAAGCACTGCATGTGGGGCCAAAGAGGAGCCACCAGTATCAGCCTCCCCCCTTCCACCTGCAACCTTCGGAGGAGAGGCTGGAGAAAGGAGAAAGGAGGAAAGGCGTAGAGCAGCCTCTGGGGCCATGGGTGAGCCAGAGCATCCCACCCCTGGGGAGGATTGTCGTTCTTCAGAGAGAAGAAGAGTTGACAATGTGCTGACTCCCTGGAAGCGAACAGATCAACCTCCGCCCTGCCGAGGCGACACTAGATCTGCTCCATCACCTGTGGGTGGAGTCTCCATTCTCCTGGACAAGGGCCCCCTCTCGACATGACGTCTGCGGCTGTGTTCAACAATGCCAGCACATGTACTGCTCTGAGCGAGCAGAAGAGGGGATGGGCCCATTTCACGAGTTTGGTTGCCAGTCTGCACAAGATGGGGACCCTAGGCCCCCCTGCTTGTTGATATAGGCAGCTGCCGCCATGCTGTCGGTCCTGACAATGACATGGTGGTCTCTCAGTCTTGGCAGGAACTGTTGAAGTGCGAGGAGGACAGCTCTCAACTCCAGGATATTAATGTGCCGGGTCGTCGAAGGACCGGTCCAGCGCCCGCTGACCCCCCAGCCCTCGTGGACGGCGCCCCAGCCTGCCAGGGATGCGTCGGTGGAGACCACTTGGCGAAAGACCACTGGTCCCAGAGCACTCCCCTTCCCTATGTTGGCCGGAACTCTCCACCAGTGGAGGGCTGTGTAAAGTCTCCGGGAGACCACCACCTTGGAGTGGTGGGACCTCTGCGGACATAAGCCCAGGCCCAGTAGGGACCATTGGACACGCCTCATATGCCGTAGGGCCAGAGGGACTACCTGCACCATGGCCGCCATTAGGCCCATGAGGCGAAGGCAGAGCCCCCAGCTGACCCGAGAATGCAGCTGGAAGTGACCGAGGCAAGCCTTGAAGGCTTGCTGCCTTGCCTGTGACAACACGATGGATGCAGTCCTGGAGTCCAGGACATGGATGCAGTCCTGGAGTCCAGGACTGTGCCCAGAAATGTTGTCACCTGGGAAGGCTGGAGCCTGCTCTTCTTGTAGTTGAGGCGTAACCCCAGGCCCTGAACGTGCTCCATGAGCAGGGCCACATGACTGCGGCATTGCTCCTCCGAGACTGCACAGACCAGCCAATCGTCGAGGTAATTGAGGATCCTCAGTCCCCGCCGCCTCAGGGGTGCGAGGACTGCGTCCATGCATCGGGTGAATGAACGGGGAGCCAGGGAAATGCTGAAAGGCAAGACCTGAAACTCAAAGATCCTGCCCTCGAAACCGAACATCAGGAAACGCCAGTGCCCCTGCCATATGGGAATCTGGAAGTATGCATCCTTGAGGTCGATGGTGGCAAACTAATCTCCTGCGGAGATGGCCTGCCTCACCATGGGGACTGTCAGCATCCTGCATCTCAGACAAGTTCCTTCGCCCCCTGAGGTCCAGAATAGGATCAAATCAAATCAATTTATTTATAAAGCACATTTAAAAACAACCAAAGTTGACCAAAGTGCTGTACAGTTCAGTGAACACAAAATTACAAACAAGGTACAAAATACAAAATAGCCATGGCTGGGACAGCCAGAATGAAAAGCACCTAATTGAAATGGGTAGGCTGTTCCATAGCTTTGGGGCTGCAGTGGCAAAGGCACGATCGCCCTTTCCTCGTAGCCTAGACCGGGGAACGGTCAGGAGCAGTTGATTTGAGGATCTAAGAGTCCTTGGGTTGGAAAAGGGGGAGAGTAGGTCACAAATGTATTGGGGGGCCAGGCCATGTAGTGCTTGAAAAACAGATAAAATAACTTTAAACTCTGTCCTGTACTTGATGGGGAGCCAGTTAAGGGATGCTAGTATGTGTTCTTGCCTCCTAGTTCCTGTTAGCAATCTGGCAGCAGAATTCTGAACCAACTGTAAGCGGGATAGAGATGACTGGCTAATACCTAAATAAAGTGAGTTGCAATAATCCAGCCTAGAGGTAATCAAGGCGTTGGTAACTGTATTAAGGTCGGAGAGGGAGAGAATTGATTTAAGTTTTGCAATGTTTCGTAGTTGAAAAACAACTTTTCACCACAGAGTTTATTTGTTTATCAAATTTGAAATCTTGATCGAAGATCACCTCAAGATTTCTGGTATGGGTATGAAGATTGGGCGCCGGGGGACGTAAGTGATTTATTATACCTATGGAGGAGTTTGGGGGGCCAAAAAAGACCACTTCTGTCTTCCCATCATTTAATTGGAGATAGTTATTTGCCAACCATAGTTTGACGTCTTGGAGGCAGTCAAGAATGGACTCCAAGGTGGAGTTGTTGCTATGACCAGGTTCGAGTGGAAGATATAACTGTGTATCATTGGCGTAGCAATGATATGCGATATTGTGCTTTTGGAGAATGGAGCCTAAAAGGGAGCAGGTATAGGGCGAATAGGATGGGGCCTAAGATGGAACCCTGGGGTACGCCGCATGTGATTGGAGCAGATGAAGAGTAGAGATTACCGATGTTTACAGAAAAGGATCTGTTAGAAAGGTAGGAGGCAAACCACTGGAGAGCGCTGCCTTGGATACCGACCTGGTGCTCAAGCCGGTTCAGCAAGAGGGAGTGGTCAACAGTGTCGAAGGCAGAATTGAGATCTAAGAGTATTAATAAGGCGGGTTTACCAGAGTCGAGGGAGAGCAGTAGGTCGTTCATGACTTTTAGCAGTGCTGACTCTGTACTATGCCGTGCCCTGAAACCTGACTGAAATTTGTCCATGATGTTATTTTTATCTAAGAAGGACAGAAGCTGGGAGTAAACAATTTTTTCCATGACCTTGGATAGAAACGGGAGTTTTGAGATTGGTCGAAAATTATTTAGAACAGCAGGATCTAGGTTTGGTTTTTTGATAATTGGCTGAACAACTGCGTGTTTGAAGCATGATGGAACAGAACCATTAGCCAGGCTACTATTGAGGAGGAGTGACACTGTGGGACCTAGAGTGTTAAAAGCTTCCCTCAGCAGTTGGGTGGGAACAATGTCTATGGTACAGGTAGTCGGCCTAGTATGGGAGACAATGTCGAAAATCTGAGAGAGGGACACAGGCTCAAACCTGGTGAGAACAGCAGGGCAAGGATGAAGCCCCCCATCCCGCTTGGGTACCAGGAAATAACGGGAGAAAAAACCTGCCTGGTGATCTCCGGGGTTGACCTGCCATATGGCTTTTTTTCTCCAGAAGGGAGGACAGATCAGCCCGCAGTACTTCTGCCTGGCGAGGGTCCCAAATACCGCCGAGGGGTCCACCGGCAGCCTCAGCAGGCAGTCCCGATCCCCCTGCTGGAGCTGGGACTGAGACAGCCACAGGTGGCGTCTAGCAACCCAGAGGGACGCCAATGCCCTGCCTGCAGCCTCAGCCTGCTCCTTCATGACTGAGGCGAGGCATGAGCCGGCTTGACTGGCTGGGGCGGCTGTTTGCAGACGGGACGCGTTAGCTCGCGGGCCGCGAGCAATACGCCGGTATAGGGAGCAACCGTCGTAGCCGGGTTGAAGCACAAAGCAAAGCACAGAAGGAACAGAGGAAGGGATCAGCATCCAGGGCGGCTGCCCGTAGACAGACACCCACCAAACTAAGTAAGTGGATACACACTGTAAGCCCCCCACACACTCTGTCCCACTTTCTTTCTTTTCCTATTATCTGATCGTCACGCTGCACCCTGACTCAAAATCACAAACAATCACTGATTCCACGCCTGCACAGGTGCTTTATAGGTAAACCTGGGGGCGTGTCCGGGCGAGCCGGTGTGTCTTAAAGAAGTATCCACGTACCCTGACATGCTCCGTACATATGAAATATGTGAGTGGAGAGATAGTCTCGAGACGATAGAGAACAGTAGATTTAGAGCAGTAACCATGGCACTTGTGATGTTAGTAAACCAACATGTGACTGTTGATACTTTCTATATAAAAACAGGTCACAAGGTTCATGTAGTTTCTGGAGAAACCCAACGATACAGGATTGTAGAGAAACTCCTTGAATATCATAGTCAGATCAGCAGGCCGAGGAACAGTCGAAAAATCAATCATCTTAAAGGCACTCGTACATCACTGATGGCATTTTACATTATACTTCGCTACATGTCAAGCCATGCCAAGGGACACCGACCAAGCATCTGTATTTGACGAGTTAGGAGTGAGAACGGGTTGGACACATTTGAGGACCCTCAATGACGTAATGCTTTGAAGCAGCGAGGATTTGCATTTATGTTTTCACTTCTAAAACATGGCAAGTTGTGATCACTTACCCACAAAGACTAAAGATTAAAAGATCTCAGTAATTATCTTTTCTCTTTTATTGGGGGGAAAACAGGCGGCCAGGACTGTGCAGTTCACCCCATGTGCATATCCAGCAGCACAACAAAAACTATTCTGCTGATCTATTCATCTACGCTTTTCCCTCCTGCTTTTTCCTAGTTTCTTTTCTTGTGTCCTTTGTGGCCTGTCCTTCCCTCTTATCTCTGATCTTCTCCTCTGATATTGTCATCTCACCCTTATCTCTATTAGGCTGCTTTGAACACATTGCTATCAGCGCTATACGCAGTAGAAATTGTTTTGGCCATGTATTCACTGTGGAGATGAAAGCACAGTTGCTGCAGAGGCTAATTTATTAACACAAAGCTCCAAGTTTTCACTGTATGTGTGGCGTGCCGTGACCAAGGCCAAGGCCACACAGCATGTGGGATGTGGGACACTTTGTGTGGGAGAGGAAATGATGAATGTCCATGCGTACGAGAATATCCTCACTCGCAACCTTGACTATGACGGCAAAGTCAGAGTAGCACACAAACACAAGATAGTCACAAGCATTGATAAATACATTCTTGCCCATGGATACATCAAATTAGGGATATATTTTTCACAATAAATGTGTTGTTTTCTAACTCATCACCAAACTCTAGCACTATAGTTAGCAAAGTACATTTTTCATGAGGCGCTATTCAATACAAAGTCAATGAAAATACGTAAATAGAGGTGAAATTTGCCTTATTCACTTATTTAAATATTTCAACTAGAGCGAGGAATGTATGTGATGGTGTGACCAAATAGCCTGTCCGTGTTGAGATTGTCTCCCTGTCATCACTGAGTCAGAAAGCAGGACAAAAAATATTAAAGCAGTTTGTGGTTATCCAGAGCTCTACAATAGAACCTTACAATACATTCAGAGACCAAACAAATGTGTAAAAACCAGAGTATGTTGATGGACGTCAGCACAGCGTACCTCCGATCTTTCCTCCACTACTCCATTCATAAAACAAGCATTTTAAAAGTAATTAGCTTGTTGTCTTGTGGACAGACAGACAGAGTACAAATCGTCATCATTATATAGTTATTCCAGCATCCTGTTTATCTGTTTATTGCAATTAAATCACAAAAAATATATATATTTTGGTGTCATACAACTAACTAAACCAGCAGATGTGTGTCTTCCTAGACACTGAATACAGTTTCATCGAGCAACTCTGGATTATAGTATGAACTCAGACAGGACAGTATTTGATTAACCGGCATATTTGGGACTTGTACAAAGCAGCAATAGTCATTATTTCAGTCACAACTGATGACACATGATTGATTGCAGGACAAGTACAGCGGATACCACTCGGGTCTCCCCGAAGCTTTATTGCACACACACACTGACGGTGACAAACTGGTTAGCCTGTTAGCTACTCCGTTAGCGTTAGTGTTAGCTTGTTAGTTTTAGCTTTAGGTTGTAAACCTGCAATGTAAACACAAACACACAAAATAACACAATGATCTATGTAGGCCTACCATTAATTCTAATTTAGGAGGACTCGAACAGCTGGTTATCACTCACCAACAAGGCATACTGGTCCTGATGATCAATTGAATGAAAACAAAACTAAACTTTCAATACCTGCCCATTAAATGAACAGCGCATGCCCCACCCACAGAAACTGCTAGAAATACTGGAAAGTCCTACATTTGGTTTGAAAATACCCTTTGCCTCTATATCACCTGGTTTCAGATCAACCAAATAGCTATTTTAAGTTGCAATAGCCAGGGTTTTCACCTGTAGAGGGCATTCACTATGCATATTTATAACACAAATCAAAATACTTTGCAAAAAATAAATTATTTTGCACTCTTCTTGACAACACATTGACCAACCAACAATACAAATCAATACATTGGTTTTCAGATGGTAAAAAAAAAGTGGTTTGGGGTTAAGTTACTTTTTCACTCTTCAGAACACAAACATGTTTCCATGTTGGATCCTGTGTGTGTTTGCAGTGTTCAATGCTAGCAAATGAGCTACAATGTGGCCCATTGAAGTGCACATGTATTCACATTTGGGTCATGACAGCTGACAATCAAGCCAATCTGATCCCAGAGGACCACTGTCCAGATGTTGCAGAGCGGTTTCAGACCGAGTGGGTGCAAAAGCTTCCCATTTCCAGGAATTACGACCACATGCACTGTGAACCAGGAAACAGTATAGCCGCTTATTTTTAATGTTTAAATGTATTTCTCTCTCTCTCCCTGCCTTTTTTCCATATTACAATGGAAAGGGTGCAGGAGGAACTCTCCAAACCTCCAAAAGAAAAAGACTCTCCTTGCGGACTCCTCATCCAGCCCAGTCCAACAAAGTGACAGTAGCTGTCAGTGAAGCACTGGAAGGAAAATAATCACATCTATTCCATGCCTGCCCCTCTGGAAAAAGCACACCTAGTACTCCCTGCTGCCTCAGTTCCCAGTAAGTTGGTCAACAGCAAGAGAATGAACTGTCACAGTTCTCAGCTGCTGTTTTAGCAGGTCAACATGTAAGTTGGAAACAATAGTTTGACGCTAGCATTTCATTTTAGTCTCGTTTATACATTACGGATGTTTCTTCTTTTGCCATTAAACAATGATCTTACACTGCATGAAAAGTCGGATTTTCGTCCCTGTAAACGCCCGAAAATCTCCCTAATTTTCGGGAGTTAACGACAATTTACAGGCTGCGAACGCCGCGTTCGTCTGTGCCGAAAATTGTCGGAAACGAACCACAGCGAAGGCTCTAATTAGCATATGAATAGCGGCGAAACCCCGCCTGGCCAGAGATGGCTTGAATATCCTCACTCAGGATTGGATGAAACCACTAGTTTTAAACAAGTATAATCGCTCGTGAATGGTTGGCAGATCTGGTCATTATAAATGTAAAGCCAACCCACGTTGGCAGATCTGTCACTATTGGTCAACCTGATGAGTCATTATAAATGTAAACCCCACCCCCGTTGGCAGATGTGTTACTATTGGTCACACTGGGTCTTTTAAACAAGAATAATCACTAGTGATTGGTTAGCAGATCTATCACTATATATATATATATATATATATATATATATATATATATATATATATATATATATATATATATATATATATATATATATATATATATATATATATATATATATACATATGTTTATATATATATATATATATGTATATTTATACATACACACATTTATTTTTATTTATTTATATATTTATAAATATAAATATGAATGAATTAATTGAGGAAAGGAAAAATTGCCAGGAGGAAGTATTCAAAGAAAGAGCTTTATTGACAACACAACACACAACTGTACAAATTTGCCCACACAACAAACAAATGAACTGGCGACATTCTGTCCGAATTTGGTAAATTTTACAGCCGCCTGCGGTGCGTGGCCCTGTACTTGGGAGTCTTCTCTAATCGCGACTGTAGAGTCGCACAGAGCTCGGTGAGCTCCTGGCTACGAGAGGATGGAGGTCGCACAATCCATCCAGACACCCCGCCAACGACGCCGTCCTCCTCATCAGACATCATGTCTGTGGTGGCGCACTTCCAACGGTCCGCCTCATCGCCAGCACACTCCGTCTCGCTTCCAGCAGCTGTAAAACAATCAATAAAGACAATCAGTACTGCGCGATGCACTGCGCATGGACACAAAACATCTATTAATGCACCTGAAAAATAGGTTTAGGTAGGTTTGGTCACATTGACCAAAAACGGATCTAATAAGTCTTACCCTCTTTCTCCTGGAACGACTCCGAGCTGACGTCTTCACAGCTTCCGCCTGCAATGCGAGATCAGGCTGTGTGTGTCTGAAGCTCCTGCGTACCGTTTCATAGTATGTCTTACAGGCAGCTGGAAAACAATTAAATGAGTGGTATGAATACAGTTAAGATCGGTATCTACTGTTAACGCATCTATTTCCTTATACAGCAGAATGAAAGCATATTCTTTAAATCGTACCCTTACTCCGGTTCGTAGCGCCTACAATTCGTCTCCGAGTTGTGAAGACGGCGTACTGCTTCCTGTAAAAGACCAACATACACTTAACAAAGCAACTTAACGTTACACTGGTTCCTCTCTCTTGTTCTTTTACAAGGCTACTATGCTACTTTTAGCTTGGACTATTAGCGTTTAAGCTACTTTTAGCTTGGGCTTGCTTTGCTAATTTTAGCTTAGCTAGCAGTCACCGAACATATTCTTACCGCAATCATCCTGAGAGTCTCCAGCAGTCCTGGGACATCCTGAGAGTCTCCAGCAGTCCTGGATATAAGAATTATAACATTTAAACCACATTTTCTTAAGTGAAGCCTCTCAGAGCAGCATTCCTGCTGCCGGTGAACGTGAACGTCTCCGCCTCGTTCCCCCCACTGAATGAGGCGCCCGGTGTCTGCCGTCCCTTTAGCGGACAACGGTGCACGGAGTTATTAATCACCGTTAGTAAATATATAACCACGGTTTAACATAAGCACTATATTATTAGTTAACGTCGGTAAAAACGGCACATTTTCCGCTTCGCTTGCGCTCGCTAACCCCTAAATGGTAAATTAGCGTCAGTAGGCTAGCCGGCTGGAAGGACCTTCGATTCGTAACGTTAACGTACAATTCCAACAACAATAAAGTAACGTTCATTATCAATACGATTTAAAAGTCAGCTGGAAACGTAAAAGTCATGTTACAGTATACTTACATGTGTACGCGGTTTGTGTCGGGCTGTCGCCAGAATCACCGCAGTCGTCCGCCATTATCCAAAACTTGTGAAGTCAGACGAGCCGCAATGCATTTTGGGAAGTTGAGTAGATTTAGCAAGGTCCGCTGTACTCAGAAATTCTTGCCAATGCAGTATACATCCGGGCATTTCTCGCGTGCACAAATTCACATACTATTGTATGTGAACGCACTACGTACTCAAATTTACGTCACAATTAAGTACGAGTAGGACGTTAGTATGGCATTTCGAACACAGCCGAGATCTATGATCTATGAACCCATCCTTGACCCTCTAGCAGAACTACGACCAGCCATTATAAAGCAATTTATAGTTGTTAATGTTGTGTCAAAAGGTACTGCATTTAAACATGTTACTGCGCAAGTTTCCTGGCTTCATCCCCATCCGGACAGACATTTTTATGGAAAGCCAATAGAAGTTTGGAGCTTGCAGGGAACAGACACGTCATACCCAGCATCATTTCTGCCTGTTGAGCGCATTGCTGGGAGATGTGTGGTTAACACATCCACTGTGCATTTAAGCACAGAAAGGGTCACTGTAGTCATGCCACTATGCACAGTGGTTGAGCTCTAGGAGACTGTGATGTTGTTTGCATGAATGTACATTTTACCTTTGTGGCAAAGCCTGTTTAAAAGTAATTGTTGAAGCAAATAGTTTTGTGTATCTTTGAATGAAGATGAAATTAAGTTATATCTTTGAATGAAGATGAACTGAAGTTAACACCTTTCAGAAAAATGTCACCTGGGGGAAAACTCCCCCTGCTACCCTGATTTGCATTTGTATAGCTCACAGCATTTTCATTTACATGTTAAAGCCTCCCCTAGGATTACGGGGAGGGGGGTCATGGGGGGACAACTGCCAAGCAAGGCCCACGTCAATTCCCGGCAATTTACGTCAGTTTTCGGTGTTTCCTGCAAATTGCCGTTTGCAGTCGTAAACCTGAACTTCCACGTCAATTTACAGGGCCGCTAACTGACGAAAATCCCACTTTTCATGCAGTGTTATTTCATATTTTTATTGAATATTAAACATATAAAGAAACTAATAGTTTGAGTTTTGATGCCTAATAAAGGTGATTCATGTACTCTCCCCAGCAAAGTGACCAATCTTCTGTATGTAGATGCACATTCCACATTCCACACATTTATTACATTTAAACCATAGACTGTATATAATAAGGGGAATCCATTGGCTTGTGGACTACGGTTTTGAATGATGGCCATCTTGGAATTTTTGCAACCATTGAAGGGTAGTGACCATATTTGGACAGAGGTGCGACCAGTGGATCTGACGAACACAAGCGTCACAATGGCACACCGAGCAGCACCATAACTTGATCTGGATCCAGTAATAAATAGAAAGACATTTGAGATATAAAATATTAAACCACGTAGTTAGGTTTAGGAAAAATGTCATGGTTGGGCTTCCATTAACTAAATATAGTTAGGTTGAGGAGCTAAAACCTCTTAATTAGGTTTCACTAACACTTTAACAACATCACGTTAGTCAACACGTAACACTTTTGGTTGCCCAACAACGGTCTCGTGGTTGAAATTCCTGTGTTGTTGGTTCCATCCACCTCCACACAACAGGTCACTCTCAGTATGTAACACTGTCAGCTCTAACATTGCATTGCCATGTGGATGTGTTTAATTCATGTGTCCACCACAAAAAAAGGATTCTTATTATATGCCCATTGTTTTTGTGAAGAGTGACACAAAAATGTTTTTCACAATTTATGTCCTTGCAAAAAAAAAACAATTGGTTGCATTTCTTTATTATTACTATTTTACAATATGCAATAAGACATCATGTTTGTTACGGCCCCTGTTTTATTTACACTGTAAAGATTGTTTACATTGGTTATCATTGTGTTGCATTGGTTGAGACCAGTTTATTTGTGACAATCTGTGTGATAGGTGTCAGTTCCACTGGCTAAATTGCTCATTCCATCTGTTTCCTTGTGCTTATGTTGCCCTCTCATACACTTAAATAACAATGTAACACCTGTAAAAAGCATGGTGTTGTGTAATGGACAGAACTGGGGATGCTGTACAGTTTCTTGCCATTGTCGGTGTGAAAGAAATGCCACACAGACCGATAGGCAGCAGCTGGTTGAAAACGATGGATGACAAAAATCACTTTCAACACAGGCACAAGCGGCTTAAATGAATTAGAATGACAGCTGCACAGTGTGACCAACTTACTCCCTTTTCAGTGCAACTTCTACACTTCAGATACAATGGAGTGATTTTCTGTCCTCGCTAAATCCGCTTTAACCCTCCTGCATGAGTTTTTTTTACAGCTGTCAAAATTTACAAAACTATGTGGAGTGTATGGAGAATGTTATATTGATCTGTAGATAGAAAATGTGACAGATATAGTGGAGGTCTGGGGGGAGGAAAGAGGACTTGACTGAAATAATAATAGGAGCTTTCTAGAAGGTTATGGATTCTGCCCTGTAGTCATAAAACCCAATGAGCCGACACCACACTGACCTCTCTATATTACTTGGCCTTTATTAGGACGAGTGAGTGAGTGTTCTTGTCCTACTGTCTTCATAAGATCTTCAGAGTGAGGTCTGTTAAAGCTAGAACTAGTTTTAAGGTTACAGGAAGTTATTTGTGAAAAGATGTGGGTTTTGTGTGGTTTTCTTCATGTCACCTAAACTCAAATTAAAACCTTAATTTTTACTGAATTTGAACAAAATATTACGATAGAAATTAATAAAATGTGACTGCAAACCAATTTCATCTAAAGAGTAAGACTAAAGCTTAATTCAAAATACCTACTCATATCAATACTGGCCTGTAATTCCCCCAGCCCGAGTCCACCAGTCTGTCTTACAGACATTACATTACAATAATAATATAATTACACGTATTCTAAATGTCATATATTGTTAAGGATGTTTGATGATGCAGGATTGACAAGGTGTAGCGTGTGTCGACATGAACGTTTACTGAACACGTCTTCATGTGTTACAGGTCATACAGCAGGTAAACCACAGCGCCCCTACTGGTTACAACACATCACAATAAATAACTTACATCTCAAACAGTTTGAGTGAACCGTTTTACAAACGTCACAAGCTATGAATGGCTGTGCTGCAGGCAATTTGTGTTGCAGTACCACAGTTGGCCACCAGAACAAATTGGCAGTAAGAATGGCTATTGTCAGTGGTCTGTCAGTCCCCTCATTGTCCACATTTTGTGTCCCTGGGCTAGTGTGTTACATACGTGAACTTACAGACACATACACACATACATACTGTACTAACATGTGTTACCGAGTCTAATGTGAAATCATTTGACCCAGAAATGTCAGCATCTTCCCAACATGGCAACCCCTAACCAACCCCTCACATTATGCTCCAGCTTGCTTGTACCTTTGACTGAGGGCATGCTTAACTGGTCATTTGGGCAGATATGCAAATGTGTTACTTGATGACATCACCAATTTACAGAAGAAAAGGGACATTTTCAAGTGAGGTGTTTTAGGCAGTTCAAGAGCAGAGTTTCTGTGGAGGAGAGTAACTCCATTTGGGCATTGCATTTAGTCTTTGACACTCTGGACACATTGTACATGCACAGAATTCTATAAAACACACTAAAGGAAAGAGAAAAGCACAATAGGTCCTCTTTAACTGAATCTACTGTTCACAGTATCTCCCAAAGCTTTCTTTACAAACCTCTTGCTCACCTCAGTCCTTAGAGTGGATCACATTCTATACATTTGCACCCACCATACAGAAGGCTGGAAACTCCCGCAAAACGGTTGAATATCACACTATTGTTTTGCAATGCCCAGCTAACACAATGTTGCAGGGCCTATATGGTGTCAACCTGCCACTCAACATTACACCATCACTCCACTACACAGGCTGCAAAAGTTATTAATATATTGATGGAAGCACGTTTTAGTCTCTTGATTACCTCTTTTCTCCTGATAGAAAATGTCTTTCTAATCACTATCTGCACTGCAAGAAGATGCTTTCAAATAACAACGTATGCATATATAAGCTGAGGGTTGTGCCAGAATGGCTGTTCTGGGATCTGCAGACACAGTTAGAATACGTGCAAACTGTTTTGGGTGTAAACACTCACTGCTGCATCGGCACCAAGATGCTTTTACAATGGAAATGCAAATAAGTAATCGAGCCTGCACAACACACAACACACACACACAGTACTGACTTTCCCAAAGTGGTGTAGGATTAGTAATATGATTCTGCAGTGATAGCATCTTGGGGCAAGTGGAGGTGGATAAAACTCTCACAGACTCCAAACACCAGATAACTGAGCTGCTTTAAAAATGAATAATCTTTCTATGCAGCTGTCCTATTATTTTTTTTTTATTATCTTGCAGTCAACACTTTGAATGAAAAGTGTCCTATTTCTAAACCTTCCTTGTTTAAGTATGTAGATGGACAAGGCCTGAGTTGTATCTGTGTGTGTGATGTGACTCATAACAGGCTTCAAGGTAAATGTGGTCATACATCAGCTACTGTGTCCTCGCTGAACCTGCTGGTTCGTCTAAAACACCACGCTTGTTTCGCTCAGCAGCCTAATCGTGTTGCATCAACGCTTCATCGGTTTTTGCTCAGGCGCATCTACCTGCCTCAACCAATGAGGCCGCGGCAAGTGGAACCGCTGGAGAAACTTTGGCGGCTGCTGATGCACCCAACGTCCTGTGTAACATTCTGGTTAGTGGATGTGGCGATTCTGGTCCCCTGGATTGTATGTAATCAGGAAGAAGCCACACATAATATAGAAACATTTACTTGGCGAAACAAATCTCACCAGTGCCTTCTTGATGAACAAATGTCTCTTCTATAATAAGAAAGCATGTATGAAGATGGTTCCAATTAAATTTAAGTAATCATCCAAATGAAGCCACTGCAACAAGCCTGCTATTTCGACTACCTCACTCAATTAATTAATTAAGTCCAATGAAACAAAGAGATGTTGATCAAAGGAAAACTTGGGAGTTCATGGCTGTTAGGCGGGACCTATAAAAAAATGTACTATCCAATAGCATTGAGACTGAACAATAGGACCCAATGACTATTTAAATGTGATAAAATAAAATATAACAGATTGTTTATTAGGGTGGCTAAAAGTTTTTTAAGTTTTTACAAGGGTGTTACAGAAAAAGTTTGCGTCCCTTCCTTGCCCTGAGAAGTTTCTTAAATCTTTCTTTTTAAATGGCAACATTTAAGCTGTCAAAAGCTCGCTGAGAGGATTCTCAGTGTGTGATAATGAAATGTGTGAACATTTCAGCTCGAGCTGCTGCTCTGAGGTCTGTTTTAAGTGGAGGAAGGATCAGCGTGTCCTGGGTGTTCAGTTCTCCACCTCTGTTAAGCCCTTAAGAAGTGGAGTTGTCACAAATGCACCAAGCTGCTTTCCGTTGTTAATCAGGAGCCAATAGGTGATCAGCATAACCACCAATCAACTCAGGGGAACCGAGGCACTCAGCTAAAATGAATTTGGGGGAAAGGGAAATGACAGATAAGAGATAAGGAACATGACATGGAGGAAAGTCTGTGTATCATATTCCCAATAAGCCAGTCAAGTATTCTGTCCACAACAGCAGTTTTAATGTATTCTGTCCACATATATTTGCCTTTCAAACCAATAGTTTGCTGCATCATCAAATCTGCTATTGTATGGTCTTTGTGAGCAGATTTAATTTAATTCCTGAAAGCGGGAGAACATATTACAGAACATAATGGATTTATCAATTTTTCATTGTTACGGGGGAGTTGCTGCGGGGTTGTTGTTTGACGGCCTCATGCATGCACACATGCTCTATTACTGCACTCCATCATTCCACATCATCAACATTACATTACATACATTATACAACTGAATTTGACAGCTATGTTTACCTTCTTTAATCAACATTTGAATTAAAGTTCAGCCAACCTCTTCTACAGAGGAAACACTGTAAAAATGCTTTAAGGCAAGGCTGTTTGCCTGTTTGCTGTTTGGAAGGCTGAGTGTGATCACAAACCATTGTTGTCCTATGCGATGGCGTGCAAGGCATACACTGCTCTATCGTGCCATGTTTTTCTCACGTTTTTTTAGACACGCATTAAAAGTGAAATATTATGAAAACAGTTAATAGTGAATGCAGACGAAAGCATGTATCTTTTCATGGTCTTTTCTCCTTCCTCCAGATCCAACAGCAAGAGCTCCACCACGTCTGCTTGAATCCACATTTGATTGCCTGGTTGATCATGCACCCCTCATCTAGCAAGACACACATCTGCTGGTTTGCTACAGCAGAAACATGTTTGGTGTAAACAAAATACGACAGAAAGTCAAGTCAAGTTAATGTATATAGCTGAATATATCAGGACATGCTCCACAAACACACAAATGCATGTGGCATGGACATGTAGGGGGGGGTGAGTTTCTTTACCTGCTACACTGACTCCTTGTAGTGTGTGGTTTCATGCCAGCTACACTGTGTGCATACTGAATTTTGACAATTATGATTCAGTTGGTTATGCAGAGTTTGGAAGCACAGACTAGACTTTAATAACTGGTCTGGAATGAAGTCGTTTTAACAGCAGGATTGTGGGCTATGTTTGAAATCACATATTCTTCATATGTATGATGCAAAATTGAGATCCAAATGTGTTCACACTACAAAGTAAGTGGATTTGTGTACATGACAAATACCCCAATGTGAACTACGTTAGCAATAAGAATGAAACGTGAGCCGTTGCACCTACTCAACTGCCCCATGGTGCATTGTGGGTAGATGCTTTGAGACCGGCAGTCAGTCCTGTGAGATTTTAAGCGAGGCTAAAAGCTGTTAATATGTCACTTGTGACTGTTGTCGAGATGTGACGGAGCTGCTCGTGGGGTGCCATCAGTGTGAACAGTCTGCTAGTGAAATCCTACTTAATCATTCAGTTAGTAGGCAGTACATGTGGTGCATACTGATTGAGAATGTAGTATGCAGTATGTAAGAAGGCAATTTTAAACACAAACTATGCATACACACTGATTTGACTGGTTTCCTCAAAATGATGTTCCCGTACAACAAAACTGTATTGTCAATTATATTTTGAGGGAAACGTAATTTGTGGATTTTGTTTGATGTATCACAAATACGTTTCAAACGAGACTGCAGTTTAGTTGTATGAGAATGTCATTTTAATGGCTTTGTCGCATTGCCTACAGTAAAATGAGGTATTCTTTTAATCATTTAAACAGGTGTACCTGTTTTTTCACAGAGTTCTATTTTGTTTTTACCTTTCGGGCGTGCCACGTGGAGACAATAGAGATGAGCAGCACAGCTTCCATGGTCAATGGAGCAGCGTCAGTAAGTATGTCATAATGGATGTGCTCCACTGCTGGCAAGCTATGGAGTGTCACACTGCATCCGTACACCATGTATTTCAGCCATGATGCTCGGGCACAACATTCACACAGATAGGAGATGGAGTGGGACAGAAAGATTACAAGCACACAAGAGGGAGAGACAAAGAGGGAGAGAGGGTTTGCAGGTTCCAAGCCTGAGAGAAAGTTTTAGGAAGGGATTTAAAGGCCTCAACAGTTAGATTTTGTTTTTCAAAGTGTTGTGGAGTTATTGTGAAGTTATGTTAGTCCTTATATTACGTTGTTTACTTAATGTATGTACTCATTTTCAGTGGCGCCGAATTTGTTTTTTGTTTTTTCAGCGGACTAGATATTTAAATTATGCAAATCAGCGGGTGACACCAAACAACGTCTGCCCAAGCAAGTCAGAGCTTTTCTTTCTCTCACACAGTGACCTGGAGAGATGCAGCCGCATTTGAGAGGACGATCGCGCGTGTGTGCGCAATTGCGTGGGCTTGTGTTTAGGGCGGGGATGGAGGGCACAAAAAAATATTTGCACCACTACGGATTTCACTGATACTGAAAACATTTCGATTTGGTCTTAAAAAAGTATTTTTCCATTTGTTGTTGTATTTGCCGTTTCTGTGCGTACACTGAAATTGAATCCTGGCGGCGCCACTGCTCATTTTAAGCCCAGTGATAGAGTTCGACCACAGGATCAGTTGGATTTATTTGTGGGATCATTTGTGTTTTGTTGTGTCACCTGGGCTAGATGCAGCGGACAGGAGTCTTTGATGACACTGACAATGTTTCATCAATAATGCCTGACATAAGCATGAGGTGGTTGGTGAAATAGATTGAGCTGTACTTACTGTGAATCGCAAGACACATGTCAGCTGGTTTACTTCAGTGGTATGAACCCAAAATAAACCATTTTGTTGTGATTTATTTGCAATAAATTGATAAAAAAAAGGAAGTAACTACTGTTCACAAGATGATAATAAAACAACTTGCTTTCTGAATGGTGTTCATATTAATTTGTGCTATCCTATGCTAACATTGTAGCTGCTCCATAAACACTTAAAATAACGTAATTTAGACATTAATACGACAGTAACCTTATAGTTTTTACCATGGTCACTTTCTGGTTTCTCCACATAGTTTCATTCAGGCTCTGTGTGAAATGTAAGATACTATTGTAGAGCTGTTGTCTGGGGGACCAGAGACCGATACAATATGTTTTGTCTCGATTGCTGATTTAGTGAAGACAGGAGGCGAATCTTCTTTTTACTCGAGTTGAAATATTTCAACTCACGCAATTAAGAAATTTGACTCTTTCGCCTCATCCGCGTCATTTGCGTTGCATCTATTTGCTTCTCTGCATTGACTTTGTGTGCAAACGCACCATGTGAATAATTCACTTTGCGTTTGATGTGAATGCACCTTAACAAAGTGGTTTTGTTGCGTAAAGGTAAGAGAATGCTTATGTTTGAATTCACACAGTTAACCATGTCTTTCCTGCAGCTATTGTGGATCATCCTAGTTTGATGCACTGGGCTGAAAACATGTTGGATGTCTACGGGGAGGTTATTTCAGAGGAAGGAGGTATGACAGAAAAGGCCCAGCAGCCAGCTGAATTCTTCTGAACTCTCTGAGAGTGAAGAGCGCAGGATAGAATAGTTTTCAAGGCTTGAGAAGATCAGACAAGGGGTATGAAGGGGCGTTAGAAGTCATCAGAAGCACCTTAAAATCGGATCTGATATGGACAGGGAGCCAATGAAATTGAAGCTAAAATTGTCAAAATTGATTTTAAATTAAACTGAAGCTGCAGCATTCTGAACCATCTTCAAATTTTCAGTACAAGCATGTGGCAGGCCTGAAGCATACATTACAAAAATCAGGTTTGCATGTAACAATTGGGTGAATTACGATCTCTGCCTCATGCAGATGGAACCCAAGAGCCTGGTCTGCTCCAGAGTTGTGCCTGAAAGTCTGTTTCGGCAGTTTTTTCTCATCACTGTCGTGCTGTAATGTTGCTCCTGGGTGATGCTGGGACTTTCAAGACTCTAAAAATCATGAGCGTGTTCTAGTCCTGCTCGATGTGTAAATTGTCCTGAGATAACTTTGTGATATGACACTATGAATTAAATGAAGTTGCATCACGGAAAAGACAGAATGTTCCCAAGGGCTTCAATGCGCTCTTTAACAGAGTGGGTAGGATCAAACGTGCCGCTGAGATTATTTTCAGTCAAAAGTTACTGTTACTTGATCAAACTGATGTATAAGTCAAGTTTTAACAGAATTCAGGAGCAAGAAATTACGTGGCATCCAGTTTTTCACAAAGAGCCTCTAATTTAATTATGATTAATTCATGACTAATTTGGCCAAGATGAGAAATACAAAAAAGATTCATATCAACCAATTATATCCAGACTAGAATCTAATTATTACTTGGGAGATACTGATCTGAAATGTGTAAATGTCCTGGCTGCTATTTCTTTTGTGATATCTTGTGACATCTACTCAGCACCATTACGTTATTGTTGCGAGCAGGGAATGTGATGTTGTTGAAACAAGTGTGTGCCTGGGTTGATGATGACGACGATAGTAATTATAATAACTAATAATTATAATACTAATAATAGTAATAATATAAGAGAATTAATCAGTGTTCTGTGTGCAGGTTAAAGTCACTAAATGATCACCAAGTTGTGAATGTTGATCTCTTCTCCACAGACTGCTCAGCTGTTTTGCCCGACACACTTGTCCAAGTGTTTCTTAAGCGGCTGCACTTTTTATGATGCAGTAGCGGTTGGGACGGTTGCCTGTTGCAAAACGTCTCAGTGTGATTGGGGCTGAATGTTGTATTTCGACAGTAAAAATACATCTCCAGGGATCAATTCCTTGTGCACCTTGGGAAACCCTACAGATAGAGAGTGAGCTTTGAGGTAACAACCATGTATGCTTTGGTTTTCAACTCACCAGAGAAAACTATTAAATATAAGAGCATAAAAGCTACTTAACTGAACATAAAAAGCCAAAGTCAAATGGAGATCAAATAAAGAAGCTGGCAGTAAAAGGCTTTCCTAAACCACACACTTAACAAAGTTACACTAAGTATTGCACCCTGAACACTCACAACGCTCAGGGGAAACTAAGCTTTTAAGGTTTGGCACAGCTGATGCCACCCAGGAGCCAACGGAGCCCTCTGAGCCAAAGTCCCGGAGCTTAATTTATTGAGACTACAGGTATCACGTCTGCGGCTTCAAACACAGAATAACACATTCATCTGTAGAGGCTGGTGGAGGCAGTGAGCCTCAATGCAGTTCAGCAGGTGATGAGAGATAGTCAAATTTCAGGGGTTTGCAAATAAGATAGACCAGCTAACACTTTCCAAATGCTTTGAGTATTTAGTCAAATCATCTCATCCCATTAATTCAATTTTAGTCTCAGAAGTTGCTGCCCTATTGAAGTTAAGACACAAGAGATTGTAACTCCTCTGAGAGGAGATGCTTCTGCAAAGACCAACCTGTGATGGAGAAGTATAGAGCAGCTCTTCTGGGATGGTATCGCGGTCAGAATCTGACATAGTATTGGTAGACATCAACTAGATGCTGAGAAAGGTAAGGAACGTTTTTTTTTTTTTCATTTGCCTCGGTTCCCACTGCAACATCAGCAGAGAGTACAGTTTTAAGCTTGCATGCAATATGATTGGCTCAGGGAGCTTGTGGCAGTCTCTGGTTGGTTAGCTGATAAGAAAGGAGCCAAGGAGAGCTTTATATAGAGAGAGATTTGTGAATGAATGAGAGTGAAAGAGGAAACCTTGCCATTACAAACTGGCGTATCTTGTCAGCACTGTTGAATGGAGAGTTGACAAGGCTAACAAATATTCAGTGTTTCATAATTTTGCTCATACCAGCAAAGCCTCATGTCATTCTTCAATATGAAATCATAAATGCTATACATTCAATCGATGCATATCATTTGCGCATCATCCAGTATTTATCTTAACTATCTGTCAATTTCATTGCAAGTCCTTTGACCAATCAGATCTGAGAACCCACCTACACATACACCACGAAAAAGGGTTATTTTTGAGGCGTTGAGGCACATGATGGCCTCCACACAGGACTCAGACTCCACAGTCTTAAGAAAAACGTATGTTTGCAAATTCCTATAAAAGTTTGTATTTCTCAATTACTTGCAACCATAAATTAAATTTAAAAAACAAAGACAATTTTGTGTTTTCTTAACAAAATGGGATTTAGCAAAAGGACCATACCAGCCAAATTCTGACTTCTCTCATTAGCAGATATTCTCCTGTCTTCAACAAATCTTGCATCAGTGTCTACAGTGTTTAGTTTAGTAGAGCTCAGCCTACCTGTTTGAACCGCCATTCACTGCCAACACAACACTTGGTAGATGTTAAAATATTAGGCTGGATTAATTAAGACTTACTGACTACATGTCACTCAAACCAAAACTGTCAACATCATGTTGCAAGATGAACGTTCAGGTTCACTAAAGACAGTGGGGTTTATCCTCAGGGGATCATCTATCTAAGGTTGTTGAGATATTTAACTCTCATTCAAAAACGGTGGAGTATAAAATGTGTAGATCTGGACTTGGTAGACCATGAGCTTTTTGCTGAGTCAGACTTCTGAGCCTCCAATGAGTGGAGGTTAAACATGTTAAGGGATTAATAGTGAGTTATCTCTGCAGCTCTCTTGACATAGACACTTACTGATGTGGAACCAGCTTCCATCATTTATCCCCTTTTTACCATTACACCCTTTGCCATCAGTGTATTGATTCCTACCACTAGCCATGATGATAATGATCATGATGATTAATGGATTACAGAAAACATACTGAGCCAGCAACATGCAGCTAATTTGTCAACCACTGGCTGGGTTCTGAGGCAGAAACAACCTGATTTTACAAATGTTTCACTACGTATTCACCAAATATCACAGTTTGTTTTTTGTTTTTGTTTTTTTGGCTGATGAAAATTCCATTGATCTTTCCATTAATATACAACTGTGCATCTTCTGAATAACATGACATTAATTTTCTTTTACCCTTTTAACCTGGTCAAAACCAGGTGGCAACATCCTAATATAATGCTGAAGTCCCCTCAACTTGCATTCTCTCTACTGACCATCAGGGGGCGACTCCAATTAATTGTTTAGATTACTGTAAGACTTAGCTGTCTATTTCACCTCGACTTAGGGAAGCTAACGTCGTGAACAGCTTCACACCAGAAGCCAGATGGTAACGGATGCAGTAAGGTTGCTGATAGCGATAGCCAAAATCAAGATGGCTACAGCCAAAATGCACAAGACTTCAAAAAAGTAGTTTCCAACAAGTCTATCATTGCTGTAAAACCATATTTGATATAGTGGAAGTGAGAATTTTTTAAACATTGTTTAACTGTTTAATCATAATATACAGTATATTATAGTATATGCAGCATATCTCACAATTCACCACTGGCCATATATGATGTAATAATGTCTGTAGCAGCTGGTGGCGTCTTGCTAACTGACACCTCGACAAATGAATGTGAACATGCCTAAAATGTGAAAAGAAATTGGGTGAAAGTGTGGCTCCTAAAGCTTTTTTTGTTTCCTTTTCAGATACATTTTTTATACTTTTAAGGGACGGTTTACATTCATGACCCTGATCTCTAATGTGTTATAGAAGTAGTGGAGCAGAAATGTCCTCACTGTAGTCGTTCTTCTCTCTATTGCTGTTAGTGCTGTCTTATCTACACTACGTCAATGTCTGTGTCTGCCTTTTAGGCCTCTTTTATCTTCATGAGCATGATGTACTATATGCTCCGTGTTTTTGTTCACATGTTTGGTTGCTGTCTCAATGATTTGCTAGTTGTATGTGTGTGTGTGTATATATATATATATATATATATATATATATATATATATATATATATATATATATGTTGAGATAGATGCAATGAAAATCAAAAAGTGAAAAAAATCAATGTCGCAAAAAAGGACAGACCCAAGTTATCCAATTACGTCTGCATGACTAAAGTAAAGTATCAGTATTACAATTTATATTTGTATATACGTCAGATATCTTACAGTAAAGTCATAAACAAATTTGCCTCTAGAAAATGCTTATATTGATATCTGTACATATTTGTCAAATATTATGTTATTCAGTTTGTTATCCTTGTTTTAGTTGTAGTATGTCTATATCTGTCCGTGTATATTGAGAGTGGCATAAATCTAATTCCTTGTTATTGTTCACCCTTACTTGTCCAATAAAGCTGATTCTGAAAAGCCAGGACACACAGATTCTGAGGGTAAAATGGAAAAGTGAGGGGATTTCAGAAAAGTATAAGTAAGAAGAGCAGGCCCAAATGTTTGAAATTAAGTATTTTATTTTTTCATTTCTTCTATTTGTTTTCTGAACATTTTGTACAAACTTTTCAAAAGAAATAATTCAGCTTTGCATTTAATTCCATTATTGTTATCTTGTAGTTGGTTGCTGCGCTCACACTGTTTTAATTTAATATTGTAATTTTTCTTTACTTTGTATTTATTTTTTATAAGAAGAAATGGGTGGCACTCTTACAAGTTATTTGATTTGAAACCATGTTCTGCATTTTTGTCTTGCATGGTGCACTTTTTGGTAAACCAAAAGCATTTCTTTTTACATTTGCATGTATTTATTTTTATTAAACAATAAAGCATATACCGTGTATTTGGATTGCATCTTAGGAAGGTTGTACAACAGTATGTTGCACATGCCACTAAGTACCGTACTGAACTGTGAATTTTAAAGTACAAACTAATGCCAGACCACCCTAAAGCTGTTTTAAGCAACCAGAGAAGGGTAAAAACATGCCAGTTACAACTAATATCATTGGTACTGTGTGTTAGATTTACAGTAGGTGTGCTATGATTGGACATTGACAATGACCAACAGTGTTATCAGAGGCGATGTGGAATGGCCCTGATTCATTCCTGCTTTTGGCACCATGAAGGCTTAGGCAGGCCCCGGTCAATGTCATTGTCCAGTTTAACTTGTCCTCTTTGCAGATGACAATAAAACAGGACATATCTGAGTGTTATACGTTTAACAAGCTTTGAATGCCAGCCAAGTGTGCAGGAAGACATGCCTTCAGCCGGGAGTGTCAGGGAGCACGTTTAAGTACGCTCACTTCACATTGGCCCAAAGTAAAATCAAACACATCCACAAGCTGTAGACACATTCACACACAGCAGAAACGGGAGGGAGCCAGTATGACAGCTGTGCAGATGTACAGCACATATTCCCCCGTAAGCAATGTCATCCCGATGCAAACATTCACGCATCGAGGGAGGGCGTCAGCAGCCGAACTCACAGAGAAAACTTTACAGAGAAAAAGTAGTGTGTGTGTATGTGTGTGGGAGAGAGAGAGAGAGAGAGAGAGAGAGAGACATAAAACATCCAATTCCATTAAGTGCTGCTGGATGCTGCTTTCTCATCTGAAGAGGGAGGCGGAGAAGAATACAGATTATGGGCTAAATACCCCCCCCCCCTCTACGGACACACACACACACCTTAAGTTCCTCACTGTTGGTAGATATTTTATCATGTAAGCCTGAATGCATAATGTGTAGCATTTATATTCAGAGCACATCAGCCTACTTACCTACCATTAATATATTCCGGATGGCGGCAACTTTTCCCTCCAAAATGAAATCGCATACCAATAAACTACATTATTAATTACATTTTGAGGGGAAAAATATTTTCTCTCAGATAACGGTCACAGTTTTAAACATGTAGTTAATGTTATAAATGGAAACAAAACAAAACCCAGCTAAACGAATATTCCGTAAACATCATGGTTTCGCTTAAAATACCGGTACGTATGTTTTTTGTTGTTGTTTTTTTTTACATTTTCTAACCTAATTATGTTAATTAAAATAAGTCAGCATTGAAATTTGGTTCGCATGTGTTACAGCTGGGGCAATTTCAACCACGAGACCGGTGTTGGACGAACGCGATGTTGGACGAGACCGTGTTGGACAAGTGTCCCAAAGTGTTAGTAAGTGATGCATTCATTACTGCTTTTCTAAACTAGTCGTCCCAAACTGACACAAAACTTCCAACTGAAATACATTAGTTTGTCATGATAAGCAACAAGAAAAAATATCAATTGTGTGTACATTTCAATTTTGTGACTATTTCACAAAATGCCGTGAGACTGTGTTAGGTGTGGGGAGTGCTTGTCCTGCTGCCACTAAGCCTACATATTTTGGTTGTCTAGTGTGCATGTTCTCCTGTTGATACGTCCTCTGGATTTGGGTTTTTATGTTTTAGAGTTGCCCTCTGTAGTTGATTTGGGTCAGTGGTGGAGTCCCAAAGTGCTACCCAAGGGTTGGGTGTAACACACGGGACATGAACAGAGGTCTCCTGGGTGAAAATCCTGGGTTTGTTTGACCCAATCGTCTACCCCAGCTCCCTCCGTATGTGGACTTCCACAGGCTTTGATTAGAAAGATATTTGTGATACATCAAAACAAATCTAACCCAGAAGGAAATATGTTCCCGTCCAAACAACAAAATCTGTGTGGAGTTTGGATGTTCTCCCCATGTGAGCGTGGGTTCTCTCTGGGTTCTCTGGCTTCCTCCAACAGTCCAGACATGCAGGATGGGGATAGGTTCATTGATGACTCCAAAATGCCCTTGTATGTGAATGTGTTGTCTGGCTTCATGTCAGCCCTGTGATAGTCTGGCGACCTGTCCAGGATGCACCCTGCCTTCGCCCAATGTCGGCTCCTGTCGCAAGATTATAGACCCAACACCCTGAAGCATTTATTGTTGTATCAGGATTTTAATCTTGTCAGCCTCACCTCCCATCTGTCGACTGTCCCACTAGGGAAAAGAATACACTGAATCTGTTATTTGGTAGATAGGATTCCCCCCGCCACCCCCCACAGAAGTCTTTTTAAAAACTTGCAAAATTGCCCCCCTTTGTATTTGTATTCATTTATCAACATACTTAATCATTTATTTATATAACATTACGTTTAATATGGATGCATGAGCGATGATACCTTAATTTCCCCAAGAGGGTGCATAAAGTATCTATCTGTGTGTGTGTGTGTGTGTGTGTGTGTCTGTCTGTCTGTGTGTCTGAATAAATCTATCTAATAAGTCTATCTAAATTGACAGAATGATAAATGTTCAAACGTAGAAGATGAATCTCCAAAGATCACTTAAAGCTGACAGACAGTAGTGATGAAATGAAAGCTCATCATGAGGCTCTGTCCTTCTTGTTTAAACTGATCCTTGATCACATGAGCATCTGCAGACTCATCGACACCACGCAGAGAAAAGATACTGCCAGTAATGTTACTTCTGAGGATGTCTGACATCAAATGTAAATGTAATACGCATTAGATACAATCACTTTAAAAGGGGAATTCAACCAACGTGGCTTGAAATGATTGTACTTCAAAATTCTAAATATTTCATAATTTGAAGAAAACACAAATGTTTGTATTTTATCATTAATGTCAGGTTTGACAGTTTATTTCACATTCTGTCAGCACTCTACTCAATGACACAGGCTGCTGCATCAATACTTTACACACACTTAACTGTGTTAACAATGAGGTGTCAAGGTTTCCCAAGGGCCAACAATCACTCATAATGTGTGAGACACAAGGCAGGTTTAGTTAATGGCTTTCAGATACAACAGACCATGTTAAATGCCTGGTCTGTGGCCCTCAGTGTCTGATACTGACATAGTAAACTCATCCACATCATGATTTTTGTATACTGGCTTTATTGATTTTCTGACATAAGGCAAAAATCAATGTGACAATGTTACAAAGGTAAATTATGAATAAAAATGAATGAATAATTAGTTTGGGTTCATACCACTGTAGTAAACCAGCCAATGTGTGACTACAACTCAATGAAATTCACTGAGCACTTCTGGATGATTATACGAACTCAGAGAGGACAGCGTTTGGTTTCCCAGAATATCTGTTAACATGTGCAAAGCAGCAAAAGTAGATATTTCATTGATGAAACCTTGTCTGTGTCTCCATCGAGGTAAGTCCCTCCCTCCTCTCTAGCGCATCTTGTCATGACGTGAATAAATACAAATTACCCCACTAATGAGAAAAAATTATCCCCCATCTGTCATGAAATTAGTTTGTTCCTGATGTATCACAAACTAGTTTCACAGGTCCGCGGACGTTGATGCAGGGAGAAGGTCTGGGTGGTGGACGTTATTCCAATTTGATTGTCATTTTAAGCCAAAGCAGGATTTTTTTTTTTTTATCAAATCATTTTAGTTTTGTAGTGTTTTTGTGTTGTGTTGTTTATTAACCACGTGTTTCAAACGGTGAAAGAACGACAGCCTGAAAAAATAATGTTTCCCTGGAAACGTAATTAAAAAAGTGCAGTTCAGGGATATTGGAATGTCATTTTGTAGGCGACAGGGTTGACGTGTTAATGTGACAAATGATGAATCTCATCCCAGACCCTCCACACACCCTTTTGACTCCTGCCTGTATGAATGATCCCATGGACACGTTATTCTCCACTACCTTTATCCCAGGAGTCCATGTGACTCATAATGGAGTGCACCTATTGGGGAGACCCTCCCTCTTAATGTGAAATGTCCTCTCCAGCTGTGAGGTTCATATGAAGTGACGCTTGGGATCGGGTGGGGAAATTGGCCGTGAAAGTCCCAAATGGGTTCTAATTGCTAGTGAGAATAGAAATAACAGACTCTTCAGATGATGGACCAGATGAAGGAGGATGAGGCTGATGAAACCAGGACAGCATGCAGCAATTTGGTTTGTTTAAGCCTCAGTTTGATGCCTGTTAATGATTGAGTGATGTGTTGATTATTTAAAAAAAAGTGTGCAGATATGACCATCAGGTTAAATAAAAAGGTCCAAAAGTAAAGGCATATGTGTCAGGGAGACGAAACAGATGTACTACATCAGACTATTGTTTTGTCCCGCAGCGAAACATTACATCTATTTCTGCATTGAGACATCATTAGCGGTCACGGTTGATTTGCAACTGCAAAGGTTCTTGTGTCAAGAACTGCTCGATGAAAGCAATGACTTATTCAAGCTGGCACAGCGAGATTTTCTTCTTTCTTTCACGGTAGAAATGCAGAGTCAGAAGTTCCCGTTCAATAATGGATTCCCTCTGTTCTGGAGTTACAAGAGGAAGCGCGTGCGCTTGTCACACTGATGCTAAATAATGCAGTGACGTGAAATTACTGTCAATCGGGCTCCGCATCTACAGTGACATTTTTAAAATGTCACATTTGTGTCTCATCATTTTTTTTTTCCCTGTTTTGAATACTAACCCAGACACACATCTGTGTGTACAGTCAGTATACGTGTCACTGTCTCCTCCCTCCCCCCGTGTGTCGGCTCTTTTCCCCCTCAGCCTATTCTTACCCCGTCTCTCTCTACGCCGTCCTCATTTTCTCTCTCGTCAAACTGACTGACAAGACGGAAAGGGGAAGATGTTAGAAGTAACCATTACAGCGCTCCATCCTGCAGCGTTTGCCGTTTACTTCTTCAGCACATGTACTCGCATTTCACTCATCCACTGGCTTGTGTGAAAATGCTGCGTCCTTCACTTCTTGACTGCAGATGAACTGTAGTTATGAATATTTATATATCGTGGCTTTGTCACTATAGTAGTGCAGGGATCACCAACTGGCAGACTTCTATCCAAATCTGGCGAGAGGCGTTAATATTGTCAGAGTGGCAGAGTGGACAGAAAACTGTGCCTTTATTCGTCCTGTAACAAGCTGAATGAGATCGCTGTGTCTGTTCTGGTTGTCAAAAGTGGCAATTTACTATTACGTAACTAAACACAGACACTTACCTGCAGCAGTCCGAGGTAAGGAACCGGATGGAGTGATACAAATAGCAAAAATTCCCTCTGTGAAAACGTATGATTCTAAATGTCAATAACGTGGAACAACTTTTGACTTCATCCTATGTTCAGGAAATGTCTGCAAATGAGCACATTTAATGGCTCATTATTGTTAAAAAAAAGGTGTAAACTTAATTAGTCAGTGTTTCACTCCTTATTGATGCATTGTCAGTTTTTGCAAAATGTTATTTTTCTTACTTCCAGAAAATCCCAAACCATACAGCCTTAATAATATGTGGGTAATTATTCCATAAGAGATGCCACAAAGCACAGACGGGAAGGAGCCATTTTCTGAGTGAGTCACTTTCAAATTTAAGGCACAACACACAAAAATATTCACCGCCATTTTACCATAATTATCCTGGTAGCTGCCACAACGTGATACAAGATGTGTGTCATGTTTTCAGTGAAAAATGATGGGAGTGCTGGCAAAAATGTCACTAATAAAAATTACTTTTTGCCTTCAAGCTCTGGGGTGCGGGAGGAAAACGTACTGCCAACATGTAGAGCAACAGCTCTTTATTTGCTTTTGACAGCATAGCTTTTAAATATTACATCAGAAGGGTCAAATTATGGTTACGTCTATGTACTTATGCCCAAAGTCATAATAAATGAAATATAACTATTTCCTTGATAGCTGAAATATTTTTTTTTTTTAAGAAACCTGCAAGAGACAAATACATTTTCATTTGGTCCTGAGCCCGACTGTTACAGTCTAAAAGCTTTCTAATTAAAATCCTTTACCATTACTTAACTTAAATATAGTCTGGGAGATTGGTATATGCATTTTGGGGGAAATCCAATTGGTTTCCATTGTTCAAGGCATACCCAATCGATCCAGTAGCAGTAATTGAATCCACTGATGAATCATCCCCATTTGGCAAAGACGTTTGAGAATTTGGCTTGTTGAAGTGACACAGATTAAAGGACATATTAGTTGGAGATGGTTCAATAGAAATGCTGGCTCTTGTCTATGTTCTGAGGGTATGGGACATTTTGTGGCTACCTGCCCCCAGCGGCCAAAAGACCAGACTCACCTGAAGGAAACAGGGTAAGTCATACCTCTTCTTTGTTTCCCCGTTCTCGTATGCAGCTTGAGGCTGAATTGGGCATTTTCTCCCAACCCCTGACCATGTTGGCCTTAGTAGACTCAGTAGCTGATGAGAGCTTTCTGGATGCTAGTTAAGTAGGCTATATTATTCATATATTAAAATTGCCCTTGAGGGCCTGAATGGGAAGCACCTAGCCAGAGTCACACATCAGGATTTCTGGCTGCCTCAGTTTTTCATGTGATTCCTTCCCCTAATGCCCCCACTGTCCTTGGCCAGCCCAGGTTGCAGAAGCACAACCCCCACATTGATTGGACTCAAAATAAGGTGACGAGTTGGAGTCCCTTTTGTCTTTCCTGTCATAGTTCGCTATGACAGCTGTTAGTTTTCCCCCCTTCCGTTTGCCTCTCCTTGCTGTCTCTGTCTGCAGGCATGGCTACTCCCTCTCCTGCTCGGTGGACACACCTTCTTATCAGCCTCCCCACTAACAGCGTTTATACCCCCGGTCAGTCTCTGCTGGATTGTCACATCCACTTGCCCTCTGGCTCTGTTTGTGCTTGTGTGACTTTTTGAAACCTTGATGATATTACTAGTCTTTTTTTTTTGCCTCAATGTCAATCCTTACATGTGCTCCGTTCATCTCCTGATCCTGTCCACCTGCAGCAGAATAACTCACCAGCTGACTACTCCCATGTCTCCGATACATCAGCCATGGACTCATCACTCATCTGCCACTGCCACCTCATAAACCTCCCCGAACAACCAGTCACCTCACGGCTTCATTACAATGAACCCTTCCTTACTGACCGCCTGCTTCTGCAATTGGGTCCACCCTTTTGTGAAATCATAACATTATGAGCAATATGTAATGTACTTCCTGCCCCCAGAGCTCAAGAAGAATAACCAAATGTGAAACTGTGCTTGTTCATATGCAGTGTTGAAAACTGATGATACATATTTCACAGAAACACAGTGGAGTTTGTGCATGCACTCAAAAACTGTATAAGGTAGCCACAACCTAATTCATAAGTGTAACAGGATGAAACGGCGGCCAGTGTCTGTACAAAAGACAACCAAATCAAACCAGATACGGTGTCTCTTTATCCTTTATAGCCTCTCTGCTCTCTCTTGGTTGTTTAAAAACTTGCATCTGTTTGCCAGAAACCCATATGTTGCTGATACCTCCTGCTGTCCCCAGAGAGAGAGGGACGGATATAAATAGATGAGAGGGATTATGGAGAGAGAGAGGAAGAGAAAAAAATAACATTTTAAGAGGGACGAGAGGGCAAGAGAAAGACGATCAAAGGAAAACGAAAAGGGGGAAGTAGAAAAGTCAGAAGAGTAGAATAAAGCAACCCAGTCTCACAGCAGTTTGTGAATGAGTCAAAAATGCAATCTATTGGATTTTGTGTAATAGGACACAAATGGTCTTTTATTTTTTTCGACCCATTCCAAAGATGCCATATTATCACCAGCAGGAGATACACTCTCATCCTGAAATGTATCTCGCACCTGTGAAACATATCCTCCAGCATAATATCAAATAAAAAGGCAGATAACGTTAGTTACCCCATCTTTACTTTTTCTTGTCAACCACAGCTGGTTGCTAGGTGACAGGAGTGGCAAACGTGACTCAACCAGGAACTCTTTTATGGAGGTCCCGTCCTCCTTCGAAGGACGCAGCCGCTGAGTTGAGATAGTGAGTGAAATACATGATAAAACAGGAAGTGGGAGTTCAGTCTGGATGGGTCATTGCAGATAATTCCAACTGAAAGACATTATTTTGAATGTTGTGCTCCCCGACTTTGATTTCAATTTGGTGACCGTGATTTTATTGGAATTTAAAAAAAACTGCTGTGAGACTGTGTTGAATAAAGGTTGCATCAGTAGGCAGGAGGCAGAGGAAGAGACAGAAGGGAGGTGAATGACTGGTAACTGTTTGGCTGTTGTAAGTTAAAGCATTTAACAATGAAAATAAAAACTATGAATCAGCCGAGTCTTGCTCATTGCACACACACACACACAAGCACATCTTTATGACACACACCTTCTTTCTACGTCTCTCTCACACACTTGTGCTTTTCTATTCAACATTGGGCAATCATTCATTTACTTAAATGGGTAAATACACACAAACACAACTTTTGGCTTACCGATGGCACCATGAAGTAACAGCCAGAAACAGAGAGAGCCTGCCAGTGAAGTGGCTTCTAATGCCGGAAAGCAATTAAAACTTACTATAATTAGCTCTGTAGCACCATAGTGCGGCTTCATTACTCTAAGAATGGGACCGTCTTCTGTGTGTGTGTGTGTTCTAGTATAGCAGGTAGTTAATTGTCCTCAAGAGGAAATTTTAACTCACGGATACGGCACACAAAAACAAACATGGACTCAGTAGATCTTAGTCACAACAAACAGCAATAAATCAACAGTAAAGAGGAACGATATTTAAAAAAAACAGAGCACAATAAAAGATGTTTGTTTCTGTCCAAGTGAATCACAGACCTGGAAACTGCAGTCGCACATGCTCTTTGTGGGTTGAAACATGTTGCACATCAATGCAGCCCACTCAATGTATGAAACCAATCTATTCCTTCATGTACATTGACAGGAATTGTCAATGTTTGTTGCTCAGCGCTAAAACAATGTCAATGGAAATTCACTTAATATCCGTTGCCATTGTTTAGTAGCCTTACGGGGCGTACCCACCAAACGCGATGAAACTTCATCGCGCGACAAGATTACATGTAAAGTCAATGCAAAGACGCGTTTAGACGCTTCATCGCGCCGGGCGACGCGATGGACGCGATAGCGCGGCGCGATGGACGCGATGGACGCGAAAAATCGCTTCATCGCTTCATCGCGCCATCGCTTCATCGCGACATGTCCCAAGCGACAGAAAAAGCAGTCGCACCAAGTGTCACCCAAACAAAAATGGACAATCCATGTCACGAAACCAATGGATTAAATTTCCTGCTGTTAGACTGTGTTAATCAATGCTTCCACCTACTGTGACATCACTGCTGTGTATTAACACGTTCATTACACTATTGCAGCACACATTACAGTACAAATGACACAAAAATAAACATTTATGGAAGGAAAAGTACATTGATGCTAGCATCGCCTTTCCTTTAGTGTATTTTCAGCCACGTCAGTGGGAATCTGCCATTTTGGTCCAGACTGAAATCTCATCACATCATGAATGGTTTTCCATGAAACTTCGTTCAGACCTCCATGGTCGTCAGAGGAAGACGCCACAATAGATGGATATTTTTGTTTCACAGTGAAGAGTTTTTGTTATAAGAATTTTGTATAACATCATGTCTTAAAGTTTCTTTTTTCAGGTTATACCTTTAAGGGTCTTGTTAACTTTCCAGAGTCTTTGATATATTTGTGAGTTTTATGACTTTGGCACCCTCGTTGACCTAGGGGGGCCCCATGTCTTCAAGCATGTGTTGAACTGTTTATTACTTTAGTATCCCCACTGCTGACCTAAAACCCTAAGCTATATCTTAAAGTGATGAAATGTTATCAGAGGCATGGCAGTCGGGATGTCTGGTTCTGCACAAAGATTAACTGCCAGTGACGCATTATCACCTCAGTTTTCACAATTTTCGGTTAATAATTGCGCTGTCGGGTGGTTCATGTCTTCATGTTCCCCGCAGTATCAATCCTCATTACTTGCATAGCATGTACAGATCTTGAATGCAGCGGTGCAAAAACATCAGGGGTAAACCTGACCCTCTGGGAGAGTCTGGGGGCAACATTGTGTTAATATTAATGTCGCTTTTTGTCACATTAGCTGAGCAGGCTAATGAAGCCTATAGAAAGTAGCAGTAGCCACTCAGCTTAAATGCCATGTCACGGCATGCAAAAACCCATAAAATGCAAAGTATCATCGGAACCGACACATGAATCACATAAATGAATATTTTTTTTACTTAAAAAAAGATGCATGTGTGGATGCTGATTTCTTCTTTCAACTCTGTGTTTTTAACCAGACATAACCCATTCAAGTCCTTACCTGCCTTTTGTTGGCCCTGAATGTTGTTAACAACTGTTGATGTTTCTGTATTTGCCTGCGTGGGCAAATAATTCATGAGAATCACCACTTACTGTATCAGAATATTAAATGTTGTTGAGTTTGTATTACACAGGTTTTAAGAAGACAACCAGCTAATCCTCGGTGTGTGTAGTGCTGAACATTTTTACACAGTGAGGAGTAGAAATTGGATGGGGAAGAGCTCATTAACTTTCTATTCTCCATTGTCTGACAGTTTTCAATTGAGCTTTTAATTATAATTTTTCCATTTTAGTGATAATTCCTGGCCATTTAATCAGCGTGCTGCTTTCATCGAGTCACTTCCCCTGATGTTCCGCCAGCGTGGACGAGTCAGAACTGACGCTGATCTGATCTGTTTGTGTATCTGTGTGTCTTACGTGACACCAGTCTTTTATTCTACATCCGAGCATACATAGTAACCCTGTATTTTTTCCATCCATCGCCTACCGCTTATCGTGTATTCAGTCTGTATTTATGTGATCCCGGCTGAAAACCTGGCCCGTCCTCTGGGCAGGAACGAGGTCATCGGCCTGCTCTTCCGCCTCTCCATCTTCGGAGCCTTCACCTACTTCACCATCAAGTGGATGGTGGACGCCATCGACCCCACCAGGAAGCAGAAGGTGGAGGCTCAGAAACAGGTGGAGAAGTTAATGGCTGCGTTTCGGATTGCATGCATTTGCGCCTATGCATGCACGAGACTTGAGAGGATCCGCCGGAACTTGTCATAAACACATCAAGTTCCCACCACGTCAAGTCGGACACAGGTGCACTTCACAGACATTTTTTAATTTTTTTTTAATTTAAACTTTATTAATAATTATATACATAACAAAAACTATCGCGCCAGGGGAAACTTCACTGACTTTGCACAAAGAATATGGTCTATCCAGTGGGGCTGGCTTTCTTCGTCGCTGATGAATTCGAGCCGAGGCATTTGAAGTCCCGTTGTTGACGGAGGCTGAGGAATTTTCTCACGTGGGAAATACCACGTGGTAATTCTAACCAACTAGGGCAACGTTGAGGGGAGTGTCTTATGTCCGCACTTATTTGAGACCATCTGCACAGAAAAGCATGAGGAGGGAAGTACCCTGGAGATCCCGCGAGTTTTTAAAGCCATGTGACATGTCGCAAAGGGAAGTTATCACCAGCATTTCTGACGTTTTTATCCCAGAATGCCTTGTTTTGCGAGGCAAATGCATGCGCACGCATGATTGGAAACGCGCCTAATGCTTCCCTCTGGAGCTGTAGAGTTGAAGACATTTCGCTTCTCATCCAAACAGCTTCAGTGGATGTAAACACACACACACACACCAGATGGTGTGTAACCTGACATTGACTTAGGGGGCCAATCAATTGTTTTTGTATATTTTCTATAAATTAATCGCCTTTTGGGGACAAATAAAAATCCCATTTTATCTAGCTGTGCTATTTCCATCTCACTCACACCGTTACTACATCCACCTTTAACAAAAGTATTCCCTGATGTATGGAGTGTTACAAAGAGATATCCAAAATTCCCTCTGTAAAATCCAACAAGAAACAAGTCAAATCTTCAACCTGGCATTATCAAACGTTCAGATTTCTGTTCTTGAAATGTATGAAATTTTGCACAAATATAATAATGGCTGAGGAACACTGACCGAGCACTAGTATTTGACAAGTTGGGAGGGAGAACGGGCCGGTCCAGTGTAAACTTGTCTTTGTACAAGCTGAAGGAATGACCATTCTGGATGAAGACATCTTTTTTTACTATGTTCCTCATAGAAATCAATATCTATGTCCAGGGTGTATCCTGCCTTGACCCAATGTCAGCTGGTATCGGCTTCAGCACCCCCATGACCCTGAACAGGATAAACAGTTATGGATGGATGGATGAAAGTATGGATGGATGGATGGATGGATGGATGGATGATGGTTGTATGGAAGTATGGACAGATGATGGATGGAAAGAAGTTTGGACAGATGGATGATGATTGATGGTTAAGTATGGACAGATGGATGGATGGATGGATGAAGTATGGATGGATGGATGGATGGATGGATGGATGGCTAGATTAATGATGATGCATGGATGGAAAGAAGTTTGGACAGATGGATGATGATTGATGGTTAAGTATGGACAGATGGATGGGTGGATGAAGTATGGATGGATGGATGGATGGCTAGATTAATGATGATGCATGGATGGAAAGAAGTTTGGACAAATATATGATGATTGATGGTTAAGTATGGATGGATGTATGGATGGACAGATGGATGGATGGATGGATGGATGGATGAATGGATGGATGGCTAGATGGCTAGATTGATGATGATGCATGGATTGATGGAGGGATTGATGATGGACGGACTGATGGACTGATGGATCTCCAAGCTGAAGCCCTACAAGGATGCAGCAATAATCCTCTTAAAGAACATTATCAGTAGTCTGTTGCGTGCACTGCTGCTGATACAGTGGAGAGAAGCCACTCTCAAAATAAACAGCCTGAAATGTGTTTGATGTGCACAACTGAGCATCAAAGCCTTTTCTGTGTGTTTCTCCTCATAATCATCCAAGGAACAAACTCGACAACGACAATCTACTTGATGGTTATGACAGAAGCTGTCTTGAGGCACAGCAGGTTTTACTGGAACATTTATGTATGTCTCCACGTCTCCTGCAATTTCCCTTCATTCAAGAAATTTCACATTTTAGTACAAACGTTTTTGATATTTAAGTGACTAGAACTGGACTGTAGTGCAAAAACTGAATAAGAATCTAATGACAATGCACCAACTACAACTGTAGCACTAACAGATTATTGGAATTTACAATTTAAAATACAAGATATACGTGTAAAATACATCTCACTAATTGGAGAACGTCCATGTGGCTTTAGTGCTACATGATGCAGCAACAATTTATAATGATGGCGATCAGGAAACCTGAAAACACTGCAATTTAAAAAGAACTGAAATGAAGCAAATTAAGAAAACAATCATCACTTGGAAATGTCACATTTACAGACACTGTGGGCGAATAGGTTAAAACAAATGACCTCAAAGATATCACCATAAAACTTCCCCAGTTGACATTAAGACAGTATTTTTTGTATTACAAGTGTTATTAAATTTATATTTGAATATGCAACTGAAACATTATCTAATGGCAATTTTGGTGAATTAAGAAGAAATCTACAGAAGAATAAAGTAGTCATAAAATAAATGTGTTGTAGTTTAATTTACCACATTGGTATGTAACAGAGGTGGAAGAAGTACTGATATCTTTAGCTGAGGTCAAATTATTAATTCCACAGTGTAGAAATGATAACTGACATGATATTCTTTCTATTAAATGTTATATTTAAATATGCAAATGATGCATTATCTCATGGCAACTGTTGGTACTTTCTGAGAAATCTACAGATGCTAATATACAAAGTAGTATAATAATATTTTCTTTCCACTAACCTGAAAGAACACAATGTTATGGAAGATATATAGTGTAAAATCTCTAAATTGACCAGAGCCTGTGATGTCTGCACTTAAAAAAATACCAACAAATACATAGGAGACATAAGAAAATCAGCTCTATAGTGGGTTTTTAATTTGATTTATATTTGTTTACCTCTAATCCTTACATTGGTTCATGCTAACGTCTGTGTGAATAATGAATCTAAAGATGAATGTAAAGGCTTACTGACAGCTAACAGCTCCTCCTGGTGGAGAACGAGCAGTCTGCTCAACGCATGTTTGTGAATGTGTGAGTGGCATTCACCCTTCCATTCATGCTCTTCTAGTAACATCCCCCTCTCTCACTCTTGATTCGTTGCCCTTTTATCTCTCCCTCCCTCCCCTTTTCTGGCAGGCCGACAGCCCCCCCCCCCCCCCCCCCCCCTCTCCTCTTTCCTCCCTCTCCCTCTCATTCATCATGGTAAGCTCCAGTGACAGGGCGGCGCTGCTTGGTGGCAGTCCGCTTAGTAGAACCTGACGCTCACAGCCTTGAAGACAGCCTGGCCAAATGAAAGTGAGAGACACAGAGAGAGGACAATATGTAAATGAGGGAGGTGAAAGGAGAGAGAGATGGAGCAGGAGGGAAAGCCAAAGAGGTCACATGCTCTCCCTGTGGAGCTGTCATTGGCCAATGCCTCCAGTGTGTGTGTGTGTGTGTGTGTGTGTGTGTGTGTGTGTGTGTGTGTGTGTGTGTGTGTGTGTGTGTGTGTGTTTGGAGGGTGACCTTGAGAATAAGAACGGTGGCCTGTATCGATCCGTGTGTGTGTGTGTGTGTGGTTGTTTTTCTCAGCAGCTGTAATGTAAAAGCATGGATTCACACCAGCACTCTTAAATATTAAAACAGGAAAACAAATATTTTCCTCTTCACATTGCATGATGCATGAAGAGTTTATTGACTCGTCTGCTGGAGAAAGAATTACACCACTTTGTGCATAAATATTACAGCAAAGCTCCAAATAATGTTTAGTAGTATTGTAAAGACCCCAGCACAGCTGGACACTTGAAATACAGACACTTTAATAGCTTACATATTTTAGTGTTTAATTTATTTTTTCATATTCAATTGGAAATTTTCAAATTTCGAATTTTTAATTACGGCGTCTACAATATATCCTCACAGCAGTTGGTAAATTAGTCACAGAATTGATAGAATTTGAGTGATTTGTGTTCATGGACATGAATTTTGCTCGTCGGTCGGCACAACTTTCAAGCGTGATGCATTTCAATTGGAAGTATCGTTCGTACCTGCAAGACATTCTTTTTTTCTGTCTGTTGGGACTTTAAGCTACAAAAGGAATGTTGGGTTTAAGCATCAAAACCAAATAAACTGGCAGCTATAGTGAATTCATCCTAGAACACTTAAAATGTGACACTTGATACACGTGAAAACAATTGCACATCATGCTTCAGAGGCCTTTCTCAGGATTTTATAACTTATATCATATCATATTACACTAAAGCTATAAAAAAATAACGTATACTGGTTGATGGCAACACTTGCTATTGAGGATTCCCTGGGGTGAATGAAAGACACTGCCATATTGAGTTGCGGCAAGCCGTTGCAGGGCTCTACAGTAACAGTTGCCAGTTTGTTATAGGCAAACATTTAGTGAAATTGGCGATCAATGCTTGGCCGCTTTTTAACGTATAAAAACAGGGACAGTAAATGGAAAAAAGATGCACTATGACATAACTTCTACTTTGTTTGTTGCATTTGTGATATTTAATTTATTTTTTCATTGTTTGCTTATGTTAATAAAGCTTTTATTAATTATGTCACATTCTCATCATTACGCTGAGGTATAACTATCCATGATATAAGGTGACATTGTAACTGTTCTGCATTCAGGCTTGGTGAATGAATGCCTGCTGGCCCTTTAAGTTTGCTTTTATTCTGATGTGCAATCCGACCCTGAGGAGGAGGTCATTAGGTTACCATCTTTTATTATTGATTATTACTGTTAGAAAGCGTTAGTTAAGTGTGTAAAGAGGTTTTGCCTCTGTATT
The DNA here is from genome assembly GCF_963514095.1 of Eutrigla gurnardus. NCBI lineage: Eukaryota > Metazoa > Chordata > Actinopteri > Perciformes > Triglidae > Eutrigla > Eutrigla gurnardus. The sequence continues at coordinate 22,640,296 of NC_139925.1, forward strand.
TCTTTGCGTTAGCGTTAGCATTAGCATATCCAGTAGTGGTGTTTATTTGGTACCGTGTGTTTTCTAGTTTCATTCCTAGTCATATTGTTTATGAGGGTGCAGCATAATAAAGCAACTATATTTTCAGTTTACAAACAAAAAACTTTTTAAAGTGAGTGTTGGGTGAAACAGCTGAACACTTTCAACTTGCCTTTTTCATCACCTTCTGCAGCTTTTTTGTGATGTTTTTACTGTTTCATGTTTTTAATGATTTTTTCTTGCAAAGCACGTTGTGAATCATGTTCTACGGAGGGTGCTACACTAAAAAAACATATTCTTATAAATTAATGTTATATTAGTACTGTCACATGCTGAGTAGCTCTGATCATTCTCACTTTTCCCACTTTGTCATCTGAGAGCAGTTTGTAATTGGAGTCTTTCTTTGCGGCCCACAGAATAAATTGCTTGCCAGTCTCCTGCTGCTTCTGTATGCACGCTGTTAAACAGGTGTAGAACAAATGTCAACATCAGCCTGTTGTTTCTAACTGGTGTTCAGTAATACTGTTCACCCCGAGGAACCAAGGAAATGACTTATTTGATCTCAAGGACACCATCGGTCTGCACTTCCAATGGAAGATGTGTTGAGAAAGTATGAGGATGAATAAAAGATGAATTCCTAAAATGACATTGGAGAGGCCCAGACTCTGATCAGCAGCCAGAGGCCACATTTATGAAAACTAATTTTACAGCCAAATGTTATCGCACACACAGATTACAGTAGGTGTGCATTTTGCAACAGATGGGAGGTAACAATTACATTGCAATAGACAGTAGTAAATCCCCGGTCCCACTCCATAGTAACAAAGGGAACGCTGTAGTCACCCATTAGAAGTTAATCCTTTAGGCTTTGTGCTCAGCAAAGTCATTAACAACACTGCTGAAGAAGCCGGTTGGTGCATTAAATTGGTGATTTATTAAGATCATTGCAGACTTTTTAAATGTTTGCATTCATGCGTTTTTCATGCATTTTTGACAGCTATCCACTCATTCACACATTCACATAGAAACATCCCATTAAACTAAGATATTAAACATTATTGGAAGCTGAGATAATGCCACACGTTTACTTCACCGCTGGGTCACCGACCATCAAATTATGTTTTGCTTTTGTTTTAATAAACGTCTTGTCACACAGTCGACATACGTTTTATGCAGGGTTTTCTTTTGTGGGTTTCCTCCCAACACTATTTTGCTGCCGCACCAAAGCGGTTTCCAAAGCTTAGCACCGCCCAAGACCATTGTGATTGGTTGAAAGAAATACAAACTAAAAAACTAGAAATACGATCCTGGAATTGCGATATATTGTAGCCAGACCCTTCTACTGTGGAGAAGCAGACCGGTGACAATATTCACACCATGAGTAAAAGTTAATACAACATAATTCAGTACAACTATATGAAGCATAAAAACAGACATTTTTAGAGTAAATTAAAGTTTAAGATGATTTTTCTTTTCATTGAAACCTATCTCTTCCTGAAGACACACATGCTCATGTAAACATCCGCTTCTTCCTCTGAAATGTAATTATTTTCACGAGATTCAGATTAGTGTAATTCTCCTATAAGCAATCCACGACGAGAACACTTAGCACTTGGTTGGCCGGATTTGTTAGTCAAGCAAATGTTGGAATCTCAATTATGCTCAACTCCTCACCCTCAAGCATATTCTGTAGATTATTATAGTATAAGAAGGAAATCTCTGATCTTCTTCATCAGATTTTCTCTACTGAAATTGTGACAGTATTGCTCCTCCAAAATTTTCTACACATACAAATGTCAGAGCATATACAACATAACATATACAATATATTTGCCAAGTTGCTGAACGTTTTGGTTGTTTGCTAACATATATGAACAAAGATTGTAGACATTTGTAGAGCTTGGATGTTTTAGTCTGGCTGTGTATTTCTTTTTAAATGTGGTCAATATCAGATTCCAGAGAACTAACATCTCACGCAGAACGCTGACATACAGAGGTAAACATGAAGGCCACAGAAGTCAGTGTTTACAGCTTCATTTGTAAGTTGAGCAGATGATGAATGAGGAGAGACATTTTTATTTATCATGGCTTTTTCTGTGCTACTTCTGTACGCTGTGTGTGTGTGTGTGTGTGTGTGTGTGTGTGTGTGTGTGTGTGTGTGTGTGTGTGTGTGTCAGTGTTTGTCAGTGTTTGTCAGTGTCAGGTTTGCAGGAGGCAAAAAGGTATAGAACCAAATAACAGACTCAGGTTTGCTGATGAAAATAAAAGTACTGCAAACAGACAGAAAAAGGAAAGAGTCCAAAAACACAAGATCTGGGGATACAGGCTGGAATAAGAGGACATGGCAAAGTAAATACATGGAAGAACTAACAAGGAAACACACCAGGACATATTGGGGAACGAGACACTGAACTGACATGAGGGAAGGCTGACGAGACCAGACACCACCTCATTCACACACCAATGGTGCAGCATCGGGGGCAATAGGGGGTTCAGTATCTTGCCCAAAGACACTTTGGCATGTAGACTAGAGGGGCCAGGATTCGAACCGCCAATCTTCCGATTGGAGGATGACTCACTCGATCACTGAGCCACATGCTGCCACATGTTGTGTTTGGTTCGTTAACCAACTGCGTCCCTTCAGTCCAGAGAAAAATGTGTTTCCCTGTAAATGTAATTGAGAGTGCAGTTCAGTCAGAGGGCAACATCATTTCAGAGGAGACAGAGTTACTGATTTCGGACCACGTATGAAAGTGGCCCAAATCTGAATCGAAAAGATTAGATTCCATGTGATTTGTGCTGCTGGAAGGAAGTGGACAGAGGAGGAAATGAGGGGACGGAGGACTGATGGAGGGAAGAGATCAGGATTTCATGGTTTAAAGCATCAGGAGCAACTAGGAGGAAGATGTTGTGAATGGGAAGTCCAAGATAGGCAGAAAGTGAAGGCAGAGATAATGTAAGAGGGAGAAAAAAACAACAAATCGAAAGTGAGAGATTGAAACCAGATGAATTTATGCAGTGATGCAAGAAGGGGAGGGGATGGATGTGGCCACAAGCAAAATGAAGTTGCAGAGTTGCTGTTTCTGGAAGAATGGAAGATTAGAAAAGTATGAGCCGAGGCAAAGAAGTAATGAGAGTGAAATCCTGTATTTAGTCATTTTCATAAAGGATGTCCGAGGAAATGTCCAGTAGCTGTAAACAGTGGCGGTTTTTCATATGGGCAGTATGGGCAGCCGCCCAGGGCGGCATTCGTGGAGGGGCGGCATGAGCGCCCGCACAAAAAAAAGGTGCGTCTGCTGATACTGAGAGAGACTGGTTCACAGCGCCGCGAATAGGCGCAGCCGCCCCGCGCCGTGAAGCGATCGTTTCGGCGTCTGCTCTATTTTTTGCGTGTGTCGCGAGCGTTCGTGTCAATTCTGGCAGGAAATCACACAAAGAAACACGGGACAAACCGGTCAATTTTCAAAATTAAAGCAATTTTCAAAATAAAATACCACAATTGACAAATGCAATATTTGTGTATCTAAACTCGCACTGGGAAACAGGAAGAGAAAATACATTTAATAAATGTGAAGAGTAAATAAACAAATATGTGTATTTCAACTGTATATCTACACTGTCTACTACCATACACACTCTCTCTGTCTGTCTGTGTGTGTGTGTCTCTCTCTCTCTCTCTCTCTCTCTCTCTCTCTCTCTCTCTGAACGGATAAATAGAAGTGTACAAACTTCTTATAGAAACATGGCATATTTATTTTATGAGGTTATGATAAAAAAAATAGCTCTGAATGAACAACAGATGAGCAGAAGCGCTTGTCGACCGTCTGGTCTGAACAGGGGGGGTCCATTTGTGTGTGTGTGTATGTGTGTGTGTGTGTGGGGGTGCTGGAGGTGAGGTTCGCCCAGGGTGTCATGAAACCTAGGACCGCCACTGGCTGTAAACAATGAGTATGTTTGCTGATGAGGGAGGATATTAGATGAGAGCACTGAATTTGTCTTCGCTGCCGTATGCTTTTCTTCATTGATCACTTCAGGATTCAAAACAATTCGCTGATGGTGTGTTGACTACAAGTCTGATGGAGGCCTTCTGTTTGAATGTTTGCGTGTTCAGGCTGAATGAAGACGGAGCTTCTACTTGCTTTTTCTCCGCTTTGTGGGCGTTGAGGATCAATAATCTATCTTCCCATTCATTGGCCTACAACCCAACAACGCTCACGGAGAAGAAGTGGCAAGTAAAGAGGTCGATATCACTTTGAGTAAAGATCACACACACACACACACACACACACACACACACACACACACACACACACACACACACACACACACACACACACAACACAGAAAGAGACTTTGATCTGAAGATGTGTGTATCCTCAAAGTTGCTGAAACATGTTCTAAAGCAGATTTCATTTGATGTACAAAATAAATATTATAATTTCTTAATTTTAAATATAGATTTTAATAAAAAACATGTAATTGTCATATTGTTCTGACAATCATAATCTACTTTAAAAAAAAAACTTTGCATCCATTCTGTTTGTTTAACTGATGAGGTGAAATGAAAAGAATTATGCCAGTTAACTCAAACTAAATGCATTTTTTTTATGTCGTTTACAAAAATAAAAATCATAATATCCTGAGAAAAATAAGTCATAAATATAAGAATAATAAATATATTCACAATTTGTTTTGGCATGGAACCACATTGCTCTACTTTGCGAGGTTCAAACTCTTTACACCACAGCCGACCCCATTAAACAAGTTTTGACGCAAAATATATTCATTAAATTTGTACTTATTTAGGATTACAAAATAAAAACAAAAACAAAAAAAATTTAATTGGGATATGTATCTTTCAGGATCTTTGCTATCTCTATCTTTAACCTTTAGCAAGCAGGTATATTACTCCGTAGTCTTAATTCGCTATCATCGAAGTATCCAACAATATGTTACATTTATTTTTCGGCATTGTGTTCTATATGATCTACCTTAATAAATCACTGATTTAATGCACCACCCGGCGAGCACATGGAGTTGCCCAAATCAAACCCATAATACTGTGTGAAGAACAGGTGCATGCTGGGTCTGACTGAATGCTTTAATGGTCCGACAAGGCTTATACTAACTACACTTACTTATACTATTATTAAAAAAAAACTGACTTCATTGAAAACACCTTTGAAAATAATAACGGTAGGCTGATATATAGCCTACTTGTGGTATTTGAATGGATTCATTTCATAAAAATAAGGCAAAATACATCGATAAGAACATGGAATAACTGTAAAAACACATTGGTTTCTGATTGGAGTGACTGCTGAGTAAGGAGACCAGGATTAATATAGCCTGGCTGTTAGCCTGGTCTGGAGCAGGTTAACTGCACAGAATAAATCTCCATGGTAATTTATGTGCCACTGCTTTCATGAAACCGAGTCAAGGCTAAATTCAGCTAGGATAACAGGAAAATCCTGGCTTAATCCTACCTAGGTTTTGTGAAATAGCCCTCTGTTCCTTTCAAAAGGGCAAACATGACTAAGTATTTTCTGCCACATACTGTGATGTAAATAGTTTTTTTTCTCAGACTCTGAGACAGAAATCTCCACTTCAGCAGCACTAACATCCTCCAAACTTTCCACTTTCATTCCTCTCTATATTCAGGAGGTTTTATAGAGGGCTTTGTTCATATATCATTCATAGCCTGTTTTATATAACATTTGACTACTAAAACATACATATAAACAAAAGACACATTCAAAATTACTTCCAATTCTAACATGTCATCAAAATGAAATGATCATTTTGAATGTGCACATATTTAGCAAGTTAATGCATCATTTGCATATTCAAACATTTCTGAAAACTTTTAATACAAAAAGATGAGCACTGAGCTCGTGATCACGCTGTCTGGTTGCTTTCTAAACCGTTTAAATAACTACCTGTGGGGCAGAAAGATTCTGTATTCAGACCATACGTTTATTTAAGAAATCTGCAGTGTGTAATTCAACCATTTTCAGTGATTAAAGGCCTTGGGCCAAAACAACCTCTGGGTTCCTGCTGCCAACATACTGTATCCGAACACGGTCACAACCCCAGAGACTTACTCTCAGTTTGTTTCATGGTTAAAAGTGGAACATAGAAAGACTCAAGCTAATAAGCCCAGCAGTGAGGAGCCGCTCACAAGCACAAGAGGCTTAATTATACAGGTTTAACCTACTCGCTCAACCCAGCAACAGTCCACCCACACAGGTGTCTTCACTTATTAAGCCTGATCAGACCTCTTCTGAGTGCATTTGGTTCTTCTACTGGAGAAACAGACTTACAACGGATGGAGCTGGAAATTCATCAGGGCACCAATTATTTAACTTCAGTCAGGTTGCCAGTCTACGATAGACGGCCCTGCATCGCGACCGGATGCTTCTTCTGTGCCCAATCTCAGCGCTGCACCCCAGTCTCATGTTGGAGTCAGAGTCTGCATCAGCAATGTGCATTCAATGCCAGCATTCACATAACCTTGCTCATACTGCAATGGAGTCGTCGCTCCAAACCGTAAGCAACCTCATACAAAACCAACACCAAGAGGCAAATACACGTAAAGACACGCTGCTGGACCAGAACAACATCTCTATGAAGTTATTTAATTCTGCATCCTCTTCAATCACAGCGAAGTGGTTTATTTTGGGTTCATACAACTGCGGCTTACCAGCCAGCGTGTGTCTTGCTAGATACAGATGATGTTGTGGACCCAGACAGGACATAGTGGATATTTCAGCCATGATTGATGAAAGCTTGTTGGTGTCTGCGTGGAGCTAAGCTCCTCCATCTCTCTGGTGCATCTAGAGCAAGTGTCGTGAATGAAAACAAACGTAGCTCCAAAGGCAAAATATTGCTTTGTGTTTGAAGTGAACAAACCATAAAGAGGTAAATCTCCATCTGCCTCATCCGTCAGGGGGTTAATTGTGAATTACCCAACACATGTCTTGACATGGATCTTTACGATGTTGTCACATTGCCATGTCCGCTGTCCTTTTGGATTTCATGTTGTTTGTGTAGAAAGTGATTTTGAAAGGAACAGAACAAACTCTGCCTGAAAATACATGTCGGTCCATAACACACACCTGAGTGAACAGGAAGCACCGCACAAATGAACAAATACACCCTTTGGTCCGAGAACCCTTCTACCTGCACCACCGTAAAGTGCACTTGTCAGAGATGAAAACACACACACACACACACACACACACAGGGTGCATAGAAGGTGGAGACTTAATGGACTCCAGCGTCAGAAGAGGAATTTCTCCTGCACACTCCTGCACACAAAGACACAAACACGGCCATTTACACACACACATGTAGAGTATATACATATACATGGATTATGAGAGCCATTTTGTCCGTGAGATGAATTGCTTTGAAACTATGACAGGAACAGATCAAGGAAGGTCGGAGGGGAGGACCGAGGGGGGATGAGGGGGCTGGAAGCATGGAAGAAAGACTGGGGTGCCAGGAAGTCACAACAGAAGGTGACGTTTTGAAGATGTGTTACGTGTGCAACGCCACCGGGGATTGAACAAGCTCAGATCGTTGATCTGAAGAAAGTCAGTAGTTGCTCGCACGAGGCCTCCATTGTACGCAGCAACATGTATATGATGCGTAGCAACGCGGCGAGAAACCCCCACTCTCTGTTCACCTTTGATTGATTTTTGGTGTGCTGGGGTGAATCTTCAACGCTTATTTACTACATCACACTACCTCCGATGTGTTACTCATCATGGCCTCTCTGGTTCCGCAAAGCTGCGTTACACCCCAAAATAAAGTTCTTTATAAATGGTGCAGTTGTGGCTCTTCAGGTATTGTAACGTCCAACTTACGTTTTCAACACTCCATTGTGTGAATGGCTTGCAGTCCAGCAGTTTTTCTGACCGTAGAGGGGCTATTAAACAGGGTACTTAGTAAAGAAAATGAATTATGTTGATGTAACAAAATATCATGTGGTCAGGTCAATAAAATAACGGCACCAAACACATAATACACTTTATGTGGGTCTTTATTCCCCGACTTGTGGTCACTCATTCCGCGGCCATTTTGCTTGTGCCATTTAACTTGAGTTCCATGTGCCTAATCTCATGGGAGCTCCGTACTCACACGGGATCTCACCCTGCGCTGCTCTTAAAGTGACAGTGCAAGCAGTAGCAGCTTTCACTGTAATAATCCACAAAAAAATATTTTATTAAACAATTTAACATTTTAGAACACTTTAATCTTCAGTTCACCTGGTTACAATTATACTGTATAATGCATACATGTAATAATACAATAACCGGAAACAAAGGTTTTAGAATACAAATAAATAATTGGAGTAGCGTGCTTTTCCACTGTTGGTAATATAGGAATGTTTGTGTGTGTGTATGTGTGTGTGTGTGTGTGTGTGTGTGTGTGTGTGTGTGTGTGTGTGTGTGTGTGTGTGTGTGTGTGTGTGTGTGTGTTACATCCGTTGGATCAAAGCAGGGATGAATCTTGAATCTGTCAGTAGGGAGGGTCTGACTAACTGACATACTTTCTATCACACACACACACACACACACACACACACACACACACACACACACATCTTCATTCACACCCACACACACGTAAAGAGGCACACAAGCAATCATGTTGACACACAGACAGAATCCAACAAGCGCGTCAGCAACGGTACAACACAACAAGACACATCATCATTTTAACAAGAAAACATGTGAAACATCAATGATTTGGTGTTGCGTCAGTCTGTCAGGATCAAAGAGCAAATGCTTCTTTCTGGCAACGCCGATGTTCAGCAGCTATGCAGAGTGAAATCTAAAAGACGGTCTGAGAGGCCCAAAGACTCGCCTCTGCATCCACAGGAACAGGAACAGATGTAGCTGGTCAGACTTTCCCTCTCAGTCTTACCTCGTTCCCTTTTCTAGTTTCATTCAGGATGTTCTATTTCACATCATTTACTCACATGAAAGTAGCCGTGCTACAGCGTAAAAGTGTGAAATACACTTAAAGGTCCTACATCAATAATCCCACTAAAGTACAAGCACGTGTATTATTAGCCAAATGTTCTGAAATATATGAAGAAAAAGAGCACACATTAGGTATCAGAATGAGCCCTTTTAAATGGCCAGAAGTAAGTTAATGTTAAGTCAAGTAAATGTAAATTTTAACAGCTTAAATAATGTTAGATAGTGTAATCTACAACAACGTACCATTTTGATCATATTTGTTACATTAAATTTTGATCGGAAAAGTAACAAGTAAATAGAAGTACACAGTAAATATAAAAATAGATAGATCTCTTGAATACACACTATACGTATATTAGAATTCACTGTAAATCTACCACACTACGACAATTAAAATACCAAATGTAAAAATAGGACAACATGTTAGTTTACATTAGAAATAAGCGTAAATATGTTCTGCAAGTTTTTCGTTTTAAATTAAATTACAAAAGGCAGTATAGTGGTACGATAGCTTGCAAATAAATGTAGTGAAGTAAAGAAGTACTAATAAATTACTTTCCACCACTGACATTGACACCATGTAATATCGGCCCTGCAAATAAATCATCGTCTTCATCTGTGTGGTCGTACTCATATGTGGGGTTTGTGGAAGCGTCTATGCCCAGAGGACAATTATCCAATAGTCTGGCCATGAATAAACCAAGTGGTCAAGGAAGGTGGAAAAAAGATGTAATAAAAAGACATAAATAAATCAATAAGAAAACCGCCCTTCATCTCAAACTCCTCCTGGAATATCACAGGTTGAAGAGAATCAAATTATCAGGCTAGATTTTCCATTAAATGTCATAAATTATGATCGGAATGTTTCACAGTGAAATGATCATGTTTTACTTGCCCATGTATCGAATCCATTCGACTGATGCCAAGTATTTGATCAGTTTAATTTATTTTTAAGTAATGTTCACATTCAGGCCCAGAATTGGCTTATAGTTCCTTAGATTTTGGTGAATAAAATGTCATGCTGCCTTTGTTACAATAACAATCAACTGGATAAGGCTAAACTGTAAATGATTAGCCTCTTTTATGTGATTCCTGCATGGATTTATGCTGCAAGTTGAAAGAGTGAGAGTGAGTTGTGCTGATTTTACCATGTGTTTGTTGTGTCTGATTGGTCTTAAAGTAAAGTATAATAAAAGTGCAACTTTTAGTCTGGTAATTTAAGGGGGAGCTAACGTAATCACTGATGTAAATGAATGGTCATTGACACCATACATTATTCAACATTCATGAGACTAACGATTATTGACTTCTCATCATTCACAGGGACACAAAACGGTTGGGGAGGAACAACCAATATGACAGTCAGCATTTAAAAGGATTGATGAAATGATTGAAGGGAATGACTGGAATGGAAAATGACATTAAAATACAGAATGAAGCTGGAAATACGAGATGAAGGATAAAAGTTGAAAGGTGTTGAAAATACACTGCAAAAAAGTGACAAAGGCAGTAACACGGGATGCAAAGACAAATAAATAATGAGGAGAAGAGTATCAAAGGAATAAAGTGGTGAAATAAACTGAAGTAAATGACTGTAATGTCAGAAGGCGACGACTGACACCACATCTGAGACGTCTCACAAGGTCTCACAACGTCCCGACAGAAAGTTGAACACATTTGATATTCCAGCCGTCTCTTTGACCAATAGGAGCACAGAGTGATCTGTAAACAATGGTGAAGAGAAAAAGGAACGGTGTTATTGGGAAATGCAGGTGACGTTTATGTTACTATGGTAACAACAGCCTTGGATGTTTCCTTGACGGGCAATCACGATAGAGTGAAGAAAGGGGGGAAAAAGCTGGAGAGAAATAACAGCGGTACATTATAGGCACGACATCACACAAGTGGTTAAGCCATGGAGTGGCGTTTAGTCTGTCGTGTCTCTCAGCCAATGAAAAAGAAAAAAAAAGTTATTATATGAACGAATAATTTATTTCCTCTGACTCCTTGCATGTCTCTCTTTTGTCTCTCTTAACTCTCTCACCCTCACAACTGACCCATCGGCCTCAAGCACATTTTGCCTCAATGATAATTGCAATTTAAAAAAAAAATCAAATTGCACCAATCTTGCGTCGCTTGCGCAAATTACCGGTGATGCACAATTCATAATGCTATTCTTTGTGGATTCGCCCCTCAGAGAACCAACCAACCCGGAAATGTGTTGTTGTTTTTTTCAGGAACAGTTTCGTAGCAGTTGGTAAACAAACATCCTGTTGGTAAACATTAAATTGTCAGCAGTGGACATAAAATGGAAAGCGGTTTGGAATTTTACTAACCTTTGGCCTTTTGTCTGTGTGTTTGAAAGCTGAGTGTGTGTGTGGGTGTGTGTGTGTGTGTGTGGTTTGAGTCTTCAGTCAAACTCCTGCTGAAGGTTTCTGCCTATTTCGCCCCTCAGTGACTTGAGTCATTTGTTCTTGTCACATTGTGTGCAACTCAACTCCCAACTGAGGCTGCAGACAGTCATGTTTAACTCTGAACTCTTATCTTTTAGAAGACTGCACACACTGTCCACTGTCTGTGTATTGACTCATGGTCTTATTGAAAACATGCAAAAATAACAATAACCCCCTTTTTTGTCATGAGACTTGCAACTATTTGGTTGCAGACATGGGGTGTGACATGTTTTTTTTTTTTAGATATTGTTGCAATAAAGCGCTGTGTACAGCAAACATGTCTGCGTGTGGGAAAATTGCAGGAAGGCCAACAGTGCATGCACCATTAACAGTCAAACAGCAGTGGACATCCCATTCATCCAGGCCACCCTCACGGCAGGTCGTGGAACAGTCGCATAATGCGATCTATTGAGTTCATGTACAGGGACAGGTTCGGCATGCAAACAATTCCAATGGAAAGTTAATTAGGATCCTTTGTCTTTGTCCAACAACACAGGGCTTTCAACCATGAGACCACTGTTCTGAAGTGATGTGTTCATGAAGGCTTTCCAAAAAGAGGCTTTGGTGCCTAAGACGTACGTTTTGTAGGGTAACGTCCCGACTGACTGAAAACAAAAACGTCTTGCAGTAACGAACGACACTTCCAAACAGAATTCATTAGTTTAACAGTTGTTGTGAGCGATGATTCTTGCCTATGTACACAAATCAGTCGTATTGTGAGTATTTCAGGATGTGCTGTGAGACTGCGTGGTCACATCAGCTCGTTTGACACCTTATTAGAAATCTACCAGAGGGGTATTCCACCAAACTCGCTAATTAAAGCGGCGCTTACCTGGTTAAGCCTGGTTAGAACTAACGCCAACTTCCACTTGCAGCTAAACCCGTTCCATTAACGCATTTCAGCCGCGCCTGGTTGAGGCTAATTCAAGCCAGGTTAAAGTTGTCTTGTGTTACGCCGTTCACGGGATATGAATCCAGACCAGAACCGTGAATGTCGAATCATCGAGAAAATGGCAGAAAAGACCAGAGCAAAAAATATTGATGGAACTGTATGAGGAGTACAAACCCATCATAACCAATAAAGGGAATACTGTAGTGATAAATAAAAATTGCGAGGCTGCTTGGGCAAGAATTGCCGAACGATTAAATACGGAAGTACCGTTAAGAGTAACATGTTCTAATATAACTCTGACTACAATTTGTCAAACGTGACGATAGCGTAGAGGTAACGCGTCAGCTTTACATGCCGCCGGCCACGGTTTAATTCCCGACTATGGAACTTTGAGAAACTTCTTTCTTTGTCCGGAACTCTCTCTCTCTCTTTTTTTTTAGATAGGCCTAGTAAATGCATTTACATTGACCAACTCATTTATCTCAACAATTCAATGAACACATTCAATGAACCTATTAATGAACTCACCTGAAAGGAATTAATGTGGCTGACAATTGCATGCAGCAATGCCTTTGTCATTGGGATCTATAACATGCTATTAATAATAACATCTTTATGCCTATCATGTTTTTGCAAGTTATATTTGGGTTCTGGGGAAATTGTATGACATATTTATCATAGTTAAGGTAAAATGTTGGTCTAATTCTCTGATCTAAACACAATTATACAGGCAAAAAAACAAAAAAAAAACACACGAGATGTCTTCGCCAGGATGTGAACCTGCGATGCCCACATCCGGGGGCAGGAGCATCACCACTCACCCAACTGCGGGCTTTAGATAATGATATGGCCAGTTGGTTTTAAACAAAATAAACGATTTATTCATATTTTTTTAATTGCAAGCGTGTATTCTTAGACGCTTGATGAAAATATAGTCTGTTTGTACTTGATATATGTAATTTTGGTCATTTTTGGTCTTTCACGTGACGAAATCACGAGGACTAGGCTTGGTGGAACCTTCTGCTGGTACAGTTGTTTCCGACAGACGGACTTCTCTGAAACCCCCGCTAAAGTAAGCCTGATGGTTAGCCTGCCCCAGGCTAGTTTGGTCGGATAAATTCCCATGGTTACTTAGCGGAGAGTGCCTCAAGTCACGTTGATGGAACGCAACTCTCGCTAAAGGTAGCGAGGCTTATCGAAATTAGCCCGGCTTTGCACTTAGCGAGTTTGATGGAATACCCCTCTGGTGTCTGATTATTATGGTGTTTGTATGATATATGTTCAATGCTTTGTACAGCGCATCATCAACTGTTCTAAAAAACGTACAGTAGTTTTAACATACAAGTGCACTTCTGCCTCTCTTACAGGTGAGCCGACTAAACCTGAGGAAACACAGGCTGTAGATATTATTCTGGTCAATAGATGACCTAACGTGGCCCTCTGCCTGTGAGAGCAGGACAAGAAATCATGTCTCACTCCCAACTGACAATAACCGCTTGCTCAGTGTCCCTCAGAACTCCTCTGTAAACCAGGCAGCAACCTCCGGTTCTGAAAAGTGAAGGCAAATCTGAAGTGCCTTAAACTTGCATTCTCTCTGCTGGCCAACAGGGGGCAAACCCTCTGGTTGCAAAAGAAGTCTGGTTGAAAGAAGTGAATGAGATCATGACCCTACTTCTACCTTGATTTATTATCACAGTAAACATTGTAAACATGAGTTTATGGTCTCAATCTCTAGTTTCAAGTCTTCTTCAATCCAGCATGATGTTCATTTAGTACATTATGGTCCATTTAGAGTCAAACAAACCAGAAAGCAGGGGATGCTTTAGGGCGGGGCTACATTGTGATTGACAGCTTGCTAAAATCTCTACCAATGTAATTAGCTACTAAGTTGACTTTAACACTTAGCTGTAAAGTTGACCTTGAATTACGGAGCTAACAGAGCTAACATTGTTAGCAGCTTCACACCAGAATCCAGATGGATCCAGATCCAGTAATGTTGCTGATCGGGTTGCTGCTCTATCGCTTGAGGGACTGCATTTATTCTTGTGAGTGCAGTCCTGGATGTATATCGCAAAACATGATTAATACTGGCTGACATTAAAGAACTCATTCCTGCAACTCTAACTCCATTTGTCTCTCATAGACGAACAAGGAGAATGTTTTGTCCACTTCTTCTACTCTGTTTACTTGTAGATTACAGCCGTGCAAGCCAAAACCTACACTGCCAACTTCTGACAAAACTTCAGAAGTTTACTTGCCCGAAACCAGTTTATGAAAATGCTCCTTTTTCTGTTGCAATATTTCAAATGTTCTCCCAAATTAATGTTGTCCCATTAAGGCCATTGCAGATAAAACCAATTATAGTAGTTATGGAGGTAGTTATATTCGAAGATTTCCTATATTTATTAGGTTAAAACTTAATTTATTTTCTCTGAGATTATAGTGGCAACTCACAAATTAAAAACATTAAAAAGTTTAAAACTTTATAATGTTGAGAATTTGTGAGTTTTATCTTGTAAATTTGCCACTTTAATAAACAAGGTTTTCTTTTATCGCACATTTTTTTAGCTATCAAAGTACGATTCATGTCACCTGTGTGTGTGTGTGTGTGTGTGTGTGTGTGTCAGGAAGAACAAAGCCTTTCAATTTTGGTTGATTTTGTTGGAAGGTAATATACTTTTCTCTTACTGTGTTGCTTTAACTGGCAGTAGTGTGTGTGTGTGTGTGTGTGTGTGTGTGTGTGTGTGTGTGTGTGTGTGATTGTGTGTGTGTGTGTGTGTGTGTGTGTCAAGAAATATGATGCCTCTTGTTTTGACAGCAGACAGATGGGAGGTTTCCTGCTGGTAATTGGCCAGATGTGTATCAGAACACACAGCATTATCACAGTGTGTGTGTGTGTGTTTACTTTCTCCTCGTCCACTTTCTAAATATCAAACAATGGAGACACAGCATGCTCACACACACACACACATGCATCAATGATCACACCCCAGAGATAAATTAGAATGAGCGTACAGACAGGAATGCGCTGCACTCTCAGTGGGAAAGTCTTCACCATTAACACACACACACACACACACACACACACACACACACACAACACACACACACAGCAGGAGGAGTTCTCCCCACTGTGTCTGCGTTTAAATTAAATGTCAATCATGTGATTTTTTTCCCCTTCAGAACAATTCACACGTTACACTATCTTCCTTGTCTGACTGTCGTCTCTCCTGCACTCAAAGCTTTTCATTTAATCTTACAAACTACCGGCAATAATGAAATAAGCAATCAGCACCGTCAGGCAGCTAATACTCACAGAAGTGCTTTTGGCTTGTTGCGCGGACTTTAAATTAATTAATGGAGCTATTAAAATAACATGCCGGTGAGTCTTTAATGAAGTCAGGTATCTTAATAGCATTCTGCTGCAATAAGAGAAATCACTTCTGACTGGTGCTGCGTCACCATCCTGTTGACTGCTTGTTGTCCTGCCCTGTCTATGCGAATGGAGTCATTAAACGGAAAATACCCCATTAGTTTGAGTCCACATTCATCGTCCACAATCATGATTTTAAAACCTGAAGATTAGTTTAACGCAAAACTCAACCTGAACAAACATCCAAAGCGGTTTACATAGCTGTGATATGAAATTAAAGGGATGGAACATCCCTTTGATATCACACTGACCTTATGTGCAACTTATTCAGAGCAAACGCATTGTGAACTCAACGAAACATGCTTTATCTGACAGTTCCAAAATATACAAAGTTTCATTTGTTTTCCTCGTGGCTAACATTTTTTCCGCTTATGTCACTCAAAGCACTTGTTTTTTTGCTGCTAAAAGTTACACATCAATCGAGGATGGATGTTGTGATATGAAAAGTGAAAAAATATGTGAAAACTATAGGTTTAGGCAACCAAAGAATGATGAATTGCAACAAAAACACTTGGTTTACATGGGACACAGCCCTATAGTGTTTTTGGACCCAAAGGATTTGTGATCAGTCAAAAAACAAATGTAATGATGGGAAACGTTTCCTTGAAATGTAA
The DNA here is from genome assembly GCF_963514095.1 of Eutrigla gurnardus. NCBI lineage: Eukaryota > Metazoa > Chordata > Actinopteri > Perciformes > Triglidae > Eutrigla > Eutrigla gurnardus. Next base: position 22,656,699 of record NC_139925.1, read on the forward strand.
TTTACAGTTTTGTTGTATAGGGATGTAATTTTTAGCAGATCAGGCTGACAGGCAGGACGTTGGATTAATTAATTGCTGTTTTTATAAAAAATAATAATATTTTACTAAATAATTCACAACAGAATCATGCTGTTATTAAGGGTTGAAATATGATAAATAAAATGATAAACAAATTATTTCAAGACCCATATTTAAATACCAAATGCAATTAAGGACACGGTTGGAATAGGGAAAGATCGCCATTGGTGATATATTGAAAGAAAAACACAACATGGAGAATGTAAAACTTTTTCCATAATCAACCAAAACCATAAAACTTATTTGACCTTAAATAAACCATTTTTTGTGACACACAGGACACAAATCTTCATCGCCACTTTGTCCAAGAACACAACCCTTTATGAACTAGGGAAAAAAACACTGTGAACATTATCCAGACAGAAATAACATTTCTCCCAAAACATATTACAATACAGGTAAAAGTTTTCATTGTGAATTAGGATTTATGTATAAAATTCTCCGTATTCAATTCAAAGTATGAGGAACTAATCAATAAATCTGAGTCATTTTGATGATTGAATTCAGTGAATGAATCCACCAGGAGGTCATCACACTACTTTCAAACTCTGTATTACTGTGCAATGTACTGATTTAGATTATTAGTTGTTTTCACAATCACATTGCATCTTGACTGATTTTGGCTGAAGATATGAGCAGAAGTACAACTCAGGGGACAGCTCATAATCATACTTAATCCGTTGTGTCTCTATTGAGTTCAGAAACGAAATATCCATCCAAGCTTTCAGCCAAGACCAATTATTTGAATGTATTTACATAGCTTGCTGGTTAATAACTACAAAACTGTTTAAACTGACATTTTAGCATCTTAAATTGAACACATCTCTGTAGATGTAGAAAAGTTGACACGCTGCTGCTGGTTTTTATGACCGTGACCACATTTAAGCTTTACATGAGATAAATAAACCACTAATTGAACCTCCCACATGAGCACCCCTTGTTAAAGCAGAATCAATCCCAAACCGTGTGTCTTTAAGGCAGGGGTGGATTGGCCATCGGGAGTACCGGGACTTTTCCCGGTGGGCCGGTCACTAATGGGCCGATGGACGGCCGTTTTTTATTTTTTTTTATTTTTATTTTATTTATTTTTTTTATTTATTTTTTTGCCATGCCTCGCCTTGCTTTGATAACTAGTGTAACTCTCCCGGGCGGCCCGGGGAGAGAGACGTGCACCAGCTCGGCCCACAGTGATCAGCTGCAGACAGAGAGGTGATGATTGGCCCGGTGGCTTGTCTGTCTACAGAATGGCCCTATGAGAGGCTTTAGAGGCCCAGGAGTCCCACCCACGCATGTTCTAGACCCCCCTCGTCCAATCACTTTTAATGATGAGGAGTCGATGATGAGAGACGGCGCGAGAGAAAAAAACAACAACAACATAACACCACACGAAAAACAAAAATGGAGAAGGAAAGTAAAAAACGCAAAGGAGGTGCAGAAAAATTGAGGGAAAAGAAAAGAAAAGCTCTAGCAGCACAGGCTGCTAAAAGTTGAACTATCACGCAGATGTTTGCAGCAGGGGCCGGCCTGGCCGGAGCTAGCAGCACCGAAGCAGGTCCGTGTCCTTCACGTGAGTCTGACAGTGACAGAGAGGCTTCCATCACTGCCCTTATGGTGCAGGAGGAGGCTGAAAGAAATGTTGAGGAAGAAGAGACTCCATGTGAAGGAGGTAGCAGGTATGTGCCTTCCAGAATAGTGTGGATAAACATTCATTCAAATAAATGCTTCAGAACGGTTGCTTAACTGTCTATGAACTTTACTTGACATAATAAATAGCAAACTCTGGATGGTGTGGTGTGTTACAACTAAATCTAGTTATCTAAAGTATTGGAAAACAATAACCATATTCACCTATAATGACATCCCCCAAATCAGGTCACCAGAGTTAAAGTGTTTACAACTTAACAAATATGTAAGCTTTACAGTGTTTATGGTTTATTGTCCTTCAACAGTTTAACATACAGTTCAAATTAATAAAACACTGATTAACTATATTACAGTAAAACATCTGCATACATATTACTCATGATGCAGTACACAAATTACAAGTATTTCCTCTTATGTCATGCTTCATTGTCTATACATTATGTTGAGCTGTACTATCTTTCTAAAATAAAATTAGTGTTTGTCCATTTTTCAGATTAATATACTATTGTTTTCCATACTTTAGCCAACTAACCAAAGTTCTGATTGCGTGCAGACTCATTATTTGCATGTAATCTTGTTCAGACTTAACTTATTCCACACTAACCCTTTCTCCAGTATCCTTCTTAAGAGCAAGTGAGCAGCACAATGCGTAGTTATCATTTATTTTATTCAAGGCTTCAGAATATAAAGGGATATTGTTTTGTATAGTGGTGTTATTAAGAACTTATGTGTATGTACATCAACGGGGCGATATCTGCGCGCGGATTGTAGTGGGCCGGTCTGGACCAAAAAGTCCAGGGCCAAATTTTTGTCCCAGTCCACCCCTGCTTTAAGGACTACAGCTCACATTTCAATTGCCTTGATGTGCCCCAGTGGTGGTATCAAGAACGGCAGGGTAAATGTGATGATGGTGTGCTGGGAATCCTAACCCCAGTGTGTGTGATCGGGCTCCATCTAGTGGTGAGGTTTCAGATTGCAACTAACTGAAACTTCTCCCCAAGTGTGTAAAACCACGGTGGAGACACGTGAAAAGGTGAATGACCTCCTCTCGAGCCAGTGTTTGGTTTGTCTGCCCTGGTCTTCTGTAGAAACACGACAGACTCTGTGAAGAGGCCCCACGCTGTATGTGGATATAAACGGCTCAAAAGTTTCTTATTATACACTAAAGAAAACAACTTTATTCCATTTGTGTCAATACATCTCTCCAAATACTAACCTTTTAAACAGTTGTTTAGCATTTGGGGAGAGTACACTTAGTAGCTCTCTTTAAACATTGGAAACCCACATGGACCTGTATTGGCCTTTTTTTTTAGAGGGGGACAGGGGGAAGATTGTGACTTCAAAACGGCATTTCACAGGTGATGTCACGGTGACTAGGTCCACTTCTTATCTACAGTCTAAACATAGCAGTCGAAATAATTTGACCTCTAATGGGATACTGCGAAGAAATCCGCCAAAAGATCCTCTGAAGTTACCGTGGAGGCTCAGGGTTCAAACCATAAACCAGCTCTGTATGTAGTTTACCTCAGGATCTCTCAGGATCAGTATCAAGCCATTATGTCAGACCAGATGCATGTTTTTTTAATCAGTGCAGGGAGCTGCAGATGTGGATAAAGTAAAGTAGCTGAGACGGTGTCACTAAACCAACCACGGTGATGTGAGCTGAACTTTGCCAATCTACTTGTAATTATAGATTTTAAAAAAGAGCTGCTGGCTGCGTCTTGAGGATCGCTAAATTACCTTAAATCACCATGGAGGTGCAGCTTTTACACATTTTCACATGATTGTTTCTATACATATATGCAGGTAAAAAAAATAAGCCTGAAAGAAAATTTGCAGTGAATCAATACAGTATGTGTTTTATGTCTGCTGTCATGACTTAGCATTGCTGATGGACAATTTTAGGTCAGAAATATGTCTGCATCCATATCTTATGGGAATCAGTGGTATAAATGCAGCGATGCAGATGTCTTTAATTCCTTGCAGGCATCTCACTGCAGCCTTCACTGGACATCTACTCCCCGTCAATCAAACAGCAGAAGCATATGTTCTTTGAAAGCTGGATCCAAAATATCAAGCTGTCATTTTGATGAGAAGACGGGATGATTCACACCGGCTGTTAGGAAACTGAATGAAAGAGGGATTATTCAAGTGCACAGCTCTCTCTCATTCTCTCTCTCTCTCTCTCTGTCTCTCTCTCTCTCTCACACACACACACACACACACACACAGCAAGCATTTATTGTACTGGCAGCGATGAGCAGGAAACCACTAAGTCCTGCCCCTATACGTTTCCATAATTTACATGCAAACTCAACATTACTGAACCGAAAAAATCCACTGATAAACATTATGAGACAGGCAATTGTTTTATTTCTCATTGGGATCATTAACAGCGAATGAAATTTGCTTCTCGTTCTCTGATTAAAATAATGATTAGGTGAGAGACACCTGCAGCCATGGTGTCAATATGAAAAAAAAGGTTAATCTGGTGCCTGTTTTCAGACCACGAGTAAAGTATTGCTATTAGCATATGCAGCTTACTGCAGCTGACATTAGCAAAGACTGTAACAAAAACAATGTTAACACAAACTCAAGTCTTGGAAAGAAATCCATTATCAACAGTATATAAGTTTGGTGTATTACGGTTGGAAACAAACTATGCACACAGTCATACAGTAAATGAGTACAAGGCATATCAGACTGATGGGTCCATTAGTATGAGATCAGCTGTGGACACAGAAATACGTGATCTGCTGGCAGAGATAATTAAAGTACGGTGGCCGGGAGGTGCAAACCAAAATTACAAAATGTGAAACACTTTTACAAAGCTAGAGACAAATTTACATTTTGGAAAACATTTTTACATATCATAAAACAAAATTACATTACCGAAACAAATTTACATTTCATAAAACAAATTAATAAGACACAAAACACTTTTACAAACGCTGAGACAAATTTAAAAGTGGTGAAACAGTTTCCCAAAACAAATTTACATTACATTTTCATCAACCGGAAAGGGAATGTACCAACTCTGGGGTTGAACCGGAAGTGATAACCCAGCATTGGCCAAGTTGTTGTTGTCATTGATGGAGTTCATGGTGACCCAATGTGGACAGCGACTGAGTGGTATTTTGCCCGTTTTCTGAAATGTAAATTTGTTTCGGTAATGTAATTTTGTTTTATGATATGTAAAAATGTTTTCCAAAATGTAAAGTTGTCTCGAGCTTCGTAAAAGTGTTTCCCATTTTGTAATTTTGGTTTGCACCTCCCAGCCACCGTATTAAAGGATGAAGGACTGCTGAGTATACATGTGTTTATTCTAATTTATTCTATTTCACATTTATAACCAGCAAGAAGGGAAACAACGGATACCGCTGTAGCAAATTTATTTATTCTGAAGGGGAAGTGAAAATTCAATGTGTTAATATGACACTTGTAATCACATAGTGGCCTCACGTAAACACACACACACACACAGACACACACACACACACACACACACACACAGTCGCACAGAGGCAATCATCAACACTTAAGTGCCCACCCACGGGAGGCTCACATCTCACCAGCACACACTGATGAGCTGCTGGTCGACCTTGGCCAAAGACAGTGTAACTCTGCTGCTTCCCTGATGAGAAACCAGTTTTATATATATATCCATTGTCTACCGCTTATCCTGTATTCAGGGTCGCGGGGGGGCTGGAGCCGATCCCAGCTATCATTGGGCGAAGGCAGGGTACACCCTGGACAGGTCGCCAGTCTATCACAGGGAGACATGTAGAGACAGACAACCATTCACTCTCACATTCACACCTACGGGCAATTTAGAGTCATCAATGAACATGTCTTTGGACTGTGGGAGGAAGCCGGAGAACCCGGAGAGAACCCACGCTTACACGGGGAGAACATGCAAACTCCACACAAAAGGAACCCGGGCCGACCCGGGAATCAAACCCGGCCCCCGGGACCCTCTTGCAATGAGGCAAGAGTGCTACCCACTACACCACCGTGCAGCCCCATATATATATACATATTACACATTTTAATCAGAGTAATCACAGTGTAGCTGTGGATTAATTCTGATTAATCACCATTAATCAACATTTGTAATACCCCAAAAATACCCATGTTCTCTGTATATTGTTGTGGGAACAGAAAGATAGTATGTGCACCAGAATTTGAGGCCTCTACAATTAGGGATGCATCGATACCACTTACCAAGTACAAATGAAATAAGTAAATTAAGTACTGATATGAGTACTTAATAATACCATTACACTTCTAACAATAACTTTGAAAACATCAACTTTGTGTTTTCTGGAGGGATATTTATAATTAACTGTTTAACTGTGCTGTCAGTTACAAAGAAATATCAAAGATTAAAAAAGCTAAGCAGCAGCTTGTCACTGGCCAGAGTCGTTGCAAACGTGGGGGCTGACCCCCTTGACTTCTATCAGCTGTCTGACAACAAGACCCAGGACCTTAGCATGTTTTGTTCTGTAGTTGTCATTTATTCACGGACAAATACGTGGAACACAGACTGAACTGCAACATCCATGCTGTTGGTTACTGGTGAATGCAGACTCTGCTCTCTCTCTCTCTCTCTCTCTCTCTCTCTCTCTCTCTCTCCCTCCCTCCAAATTGCTAATTTTACAGCCCTCATATTTATTATGTGTGACCGCTCCTAATTCCACATCACCTGACACCCTTAGCAGCAGCCATGCATGTCTTGCCTCACAATTACATTTAGCCTAGTCTCCTAAAACTTAACTTCCCCACACACAACAAAACTGCACTTGGTATTATGCGAGTCCATGGAAGTCTACGTACGGAGGTTTGTGTGGTGGACGGGTCAAAAGAACCTGCAGGGCGTTCACCAGGAGACTGATGTTAGTGCCCTTTGTGAACCAAGTACTTTTGTTGTATTTTTTCTTTTTTTTCTTTTTGATTTTGTTAACCACGTGATAAAAATAGTTTCAAACTGGGACAGTTCATTGTGGGGAAAAGAAATTACTTGAAATCTAATTGAGTGCAGTTTAGTTGGATTGGAACGTCATTATGTAGGTGCTTCAACAGTGAATGAGCAAAACCTGCTTAAGTGTGAGTTGTGTGCCTTCTCTTTGCAACTGAAAATTATTCATTAATATTCATATATATATATATTGTATATCTTTTTTAAGCATGATCTCTGGCTCTGCCATGTTGAATGCTTTCAGCTCTCATTGTATTTTCATATGTAACTATGTCCAATGAAGATTATATCAGTTACATAGTAAAATATTTCCAAAATATTTCCTTGTGCCGTTTGCTTATCAGTACAGAGGAGCTAAGGAGAGGTAACAATAGTCATATTCAAAGTTTTTACAGGCCTTATGGTGTGATACTATGTCATATTTTAATGAACTATGCTTGAGCACACTACTCTTGTCTCTATCTTATAGTAGTTTTACATGGGAATCGGTGGTCATCTAACTGAAACATGAAGTATACTGTTTATTTGCTTGTAACTTAATGGAGGCCTACTGGGATATTGTCCCTACCTATATTCCCAGGCTATATGTCAGGTATTGCTCTGTATTCATAAGTTTGATCACTCAAACAGTACATTTACCAAGAGTGAGGAAAACTCTCTCTCTCTCTGCCACATGATGCCATTGATGTCAGTTAACACAGGCCATGGACCCAGCTGTATCACTTAGCCTTATCAGTTTGCAACCTTTTCTTCCTCTAGTGCAGGGGTGTCCAATATTATCCAAGTAGGGCCGCTGTAGGTGCAGGTTTTTTGTTTTTGCCAAGCACTACCTCACCTGATCCAACTCATCAAGGTCTCGATTAAAGAGTTAATTATTTGAATCAGGTGTCTGAGTGCTGGGCTAAAACAAAAACCTGCACCCACACCGGCCCTTCTTGGATAAGATTGGACATTCCTGCTCTAGTGCTTGGCTCCCAGTTTGTGTTAATTAAATTGGGTTCCTCAGTTAAAATAAATAAGAATCCATAGTGTTTTTAAAAAACATTGTGTCCATAGGCACCTGACTGAAAGAGCTGTCATGTATTTTGTCAACTCTCTGACAGTATGTGAACAATGTATGTCCAAGACCAACCAGTTCGGTCTTCATCTACCCATCTGCCTCTTCCGTCTAGACTAAGGGGCTGATCACACCGAGACACATCACTAGAAATGCACCAAAAGACATTATTTTCCTATTGTATGCAGTGCGCCTGGTGTGCTCTCCTCTATTGAGTTTTTTTGGACGTGCTTTACTACTTAACCACTTCCTTCCTGTTTTGATGCCGGTAGATGTGGTAGGAACAGAAGATGACAAATGCAGACAAAAGGTTGGTGTTAGTGGTTTGTAATGAAGATGAACAATATATTTTTCAACATGTATCTTTTGACGGCCAAACGCCCCCTGTTTCATTTTGCATCAGAGTTTCGTCCACCACCTTTGGGCAGGGAATCCTTATTATCACCATACTATAAATATTATTTCTTCCTCTCATCCATCAACATCATGATCCCCATCCCTTCCTGCTTCAACCTTCTCTAGGTCCCTTAATATATCCCTTCACCTTCAACACTGCTCCCCTCATCTTCAATACAATAAACGATTTAAAACCCCATCATTATTGCCATGGTCTATGTTCGTGAAGCAGAGGATGAAGTATCCAGTATTTCACAAAGAAAAAGCAAACATGAAGGCAAGAAAAACTATGACGTAGTTTCACACCATAACTTCTGAAAACTGACTATTATTGCCTCTCCTGAGCTCCTCTGTTCTGATCAGCCAACGTAACATTCAAATATTTGACTAAGTAAGTAATGTAAAACCTGTTCTTTAATCTTCAACTGACATGAAAATACTCTGAGAGCCGAAGACAAAGCAGAGCCAGAGATCATACTTAGAGAAATATGTATTTTAAAAATGTATAAATGAAGTCTTCAGTGTTTTTGCAGTCCAGTCAAAATTAAATCCGCCTCAATGTGACTTGTGCTTCACATTAAACACTGCAGACACACACACACACACACACACACACACACACACACACACACACACACACACACACACACAGTCTACTTTCATACACAGGAATGTTTCATGTCGGTGTATTTTATGTTGGGTATGTCATTTTCCTTGATACTTGATAAGTGAGTGAACATTTGCAAACCTTTGCAGCCAATGGGGTTGTGTTGATAAACCTCCATGAGGTGATTGGATGCTGGAAGGCCGACCTGAAAGGTTGAACATGTTTAAAAAGGCACCACTTTTACACCAAAAGGGAAAGAGTCATTGATCGAGATGGCTGGTATGTTGCGTCTTCTCTTTCTGATCTGGGCTGGTGAGTATTCAACCGCTGCTGCTTACTTTACCCATTCTAGATGCTTTCACATAGTGTTTACTTTGCTAATAGTGTGCTTTAAATTGACTTATTGTTTTTACACCCAGTCCCATGGCAGTTTGTGAAATAGTCAAGAAATGCAAAGAAAAAAAAATCATGTTCATGTACATGAACCAGTAGATAACAATAACATTTTAAAATCGATTTGAAAAGGGATAGGAAGCATGTATATCTTCTGTTAATGCCCGTTAACGTCCTGGCAGCTGAGCTCAGATCAGTTGGCGGTGTGAAGTGTCTGTGACTGAAGCAGAAGTGAAGCCAGACGATGTGTCTCAAGTGTTCGGTTGGACAAGAGATAAACTGTTGAGCTTCATGTCAATGAACTGGGCCCGGTTTCCCGATAAAGTCCACTCTTAGCGTGCTACGAAGACTCCTACGTTATGACTTACCAACGTTGTTTACCACTATAGTCGTGGTTCCCGAACGGTCTCTTAGGAGTCTTCTTAAGAAACACTCCTTACGTCGTACGATGACGTCTTTGGTTCAGCACGAGGATGCGTTGTATCGCTGCCATAGTTTTGCCACCGTTCACAACCGTCACCGGCGTCCATTTATGACATTTCAGCCACTCAGACCCTAATTGTTTGTCAATGTGCCAATTTCCCAAATTGCTTGCAGGATTGTGCATGCCTTGACATTGACTAGGCCTAATGGGCTAATTAAATGACACTGTAATATACCTAGGCTACTTCTGAGGTTGAGGTAAACCTTAGCCTTGTGATGAAATGCAGTCGCATTTTATTTTTATTTTCTTCATGAATGACTTAAAACCATTTGTTACAGCCACCTTGCTGTTTTTTACTTTTAATATAATTTATTTGTGGCTTTGGAGTATGGAAAGTTTTTGGATGACAAAATGATTTCGTATTATTTTCTTATTTGTTCTCGTGTGTTATTTGACGTTTGTCATCGTCATGGGGGCTGACGAATGTTTGTGTTGGCCGATGGATGAGCGTAGCCTGGTAACATACTTTGTTTTGACCACTACTGTTGATATAAATTATTTGTTTGATATTTTCTTCGTTAAGATGGCATTTTTTACCTAATTTACAATCGCACTGGATTACTTTTTTGTTCCTGGAAAGGATTGAATAAATATTTTTTCTATATCGAGAGTGTGCGTAACAATACATTCACGTTTTTACGTGGTTCATCGCCACAAGAAACTTTGGTCGAAATGGACACCAAAACACAACACTGGCAATATACAGTTCCATGCGCAACGGGGATTTCTGGATTACTGTACAGTGGCGGCGACTAGCGTCAGAAGCTGAAACATCACTACGGTAGAGCTAAGAAGGCTCTAAGAGTGCTCCAGACCACCCTTACCAACGTATGACGTACGAAAGAGATTCATAGCTAAGGGCCCGGTTTCCCGATAACGTCCACTCTTAGCTCGCTACGAAGACTCCTACGTTATGACTTACCAAAGTTGTTTACCTCTGTAGTCGTGGTTCCCGAACGGTCTGTTAGGAGTCTTCTTAAGAAACACTCCTTACGTCGTTCGTACACGGCGCTGTCCATAAAGAAAGTGATGAAATCGATTGCTCAGAGTTCCATTTTCCATTTCATGCGCAGGTGCATGACAGCACTATATTATAAAATGTAGGCTATTGCAGTGTTTGAGAATAAAACATTGCTAGAAATCCTTCTAGGCCTAAACATTTATTTAACCATGGTCGAACATACTACCATAGCCTATACTGATTTAAAAAAAGATATAAAAAATATAGAAACAGCGGAGGAGATTGAGCCAATTACAGCCTTAATAACATGCGTATTTGTTGCCGTTGTAGTCGAAATTTATGCAATATAGCAGCGTCGGTCTATATATCCATGGGATTGAAGTTGATCCTTATGAAATTATGTATTCCAACTAAACGGCTCCGAGGACGGCGACATCTTTGGTTCAGCACGAGGATGCGTTGTATCGCTGCCACAGTTTTGCCATCGGTCACAACCGTCACCAGCGTCCATTTATGACACTTTTTAATTGTTTGACGATGTGCCAATTTCCCAAATTGCTTGCAGGATTGTGCATGCCTTTACTTTGACACTGTAATATACCTAGGCTACTATTGAGGTTGAGGTAAAGCTTAGCCTTGTGATTTTTCTTTTTCTTCTTTTTCTTCATGAATGACTTAAAACCATTGGTGAAACACAACACTGGCAATGTGCAGTTCCATGCACAACGGGATTTCTGGATTACTGTACAGTGGCGGCGACTAGCGTCAGGAGCTGAAACATCACTACGGTAGAGATAAGAAGGCTCTAAGAGTGCTCCAGACCACTCTTACCAACGTATGACGTACGAAAGAGATTCGTAGCAAAGAACGTTTCGGGAAACACGCGAAATATTAAGTAGGAACTCTAAGTAGGGGTTACGAATGACGTAGCATTAAGAAGGCTTTAAGAAGGCTTCGGGAAACCGGGCCCTGGACAGTTTTGTAAAAGTGAACTCAGTGTTGATGGGTGTGTTACCAATATTAATTAAAAACAGTTCGCCTTGCAGCATTTTCTACAGAGTGAACATTCACATTTACATTTCGGGCATTTAGCATAGATTCTTTTGTCCAAAAGTGATTTACAATAAGTACATTTGTCAAAAGAAAGAAACCACAACATGGTAAATGGTAAATGGTCCTCATTTATATAGCGAGTACTCGACCCCAGTACTTGAGTAAGAGTACAAATACTACTGGTCAAAATTTACTCCGTTACAAGTAAAAGTAGCTCAGTCGACATGGTACTCAAGTAAAAGTAAAAAAGTACTTGCTTTTAAAGGTACTTAAGTATCCAAAAGTACATGCTTTTAAATTTACTTTAAGTAAAAGTAAGAGTAAATTTCAAATAGCCTAAAATGAATGTTTCTAGGCTTAACATAGTTAATAAATATTTGTGTAAAAAAGGCTTTGGGGGTTCATGTCTTCCTGCACCACCAGTAAATACCATCCACTGCTATGCGCTATACAGTCACACAAGATAAGTAAAATCTAATACAATACATATACCTTTAACTAGTATGACTAGATTAACATAATGTATCTTACAGTGTGATATTGCCAAGGAAACTGCATCGAACATAGCCCATCTACAGGCATCATTATCACACTCAGTCTGAGACTCAGCCGTTGTCACGGTTTTGTGTTGACAAACACAGTCGAGAGCGTGGCTACTTTGGCAGTATCCTTATGGGGAGGGATTACGTATTTCCGCTTTTACGTAGATCCCAGTGGAGAGCGTGCACTGTGATAGGGTTCCTTCTTTGACAAACACAGCTTGTGTCCAATAGTATTTAAAAAAAAAAAGAAAGAAAAAAAAAGAGCAGACCTGAAAGTTACGAGTACTTTTCAGCCTTTCTAGAAATGAACTTGGATCCTCTGGATATGTACTTAAGTACAGTACTTAAGTAAATTTACTCCGTTACTGTCCACCACTGACTACAACAATGACTGACATTCACCCATTCATTCACACATTCACACACTGACGGCGGAGTCAACCACGCAGGGAGACAACCAGCTCTTCAGGAGCAATTAGGGTGAGGTGTCTTGCTCAGGGAAACCAGGCACTCAGCTAGGAGGAGATGCTTTTGTCCAAAGCGATTTACAATAAGTACATTTGTCAAAAGAAAGAAACCACAACATATTATTGCTGATAAAGTAAGAGCTAAAAAATAGATACAAGTGTTAGATCCTCATCTGAGTTAAGTAGGGGGGGGCAAGTTGTTCTCTACAACAACCTCTGTTGTAACCGATTCTGTTTCAGGTGTCACGGTGAGCACGGTGGTGGATCTGCAGAAGAGAATCCTTGGAGGTCGAGCATGTGAAGAAACTGAGCATCAGCACAATGTGTTATTGTATATGGAGAAAAAAAATGTTGTCCCTGTGCCCAGCTGTGGTGGCTCTCTGATCAGTGACCAGTGGATTCTGACTGCAGCTCACTGTTGGATAAAGGGATGGTGAGGAAGTTACTAAAAGTGACTTGTTACTACTGACCCATAATATCATCATGTGGTGTGTTTACAGTAAACCTCTACTCTTTTTTAGGACCATGAGAGCATATTTAGGTATTCATCTTCAATCAGGACAAAAGGAAGACATCCCTATCAAGGAACATCACATCTATAGTAGCTTATTGTGGAAGAAACATGACATCATGTTGCTGAAGTTAGATAGAAGATCTCGGATTCCACCCGTACCACTTCCTCTCTGTGGAAATAATGCAGTTCCACCTACGTGAGTCATGATTATTTTCCCCTTTAATAAGTCTGAAAGCTCATCCCTTGAGGAAGCAAATTGAGAAATTGCAGTTGAATCTTTTTTTTAAATGTACTGAGAGTGATGAATGTAATTGTTTCCCCCCCAAAGGAAATTGAGATAAAAGTGTTTGTTTTTATTGTTTTTCAGAGGTTCTGCCGTTCAGATATCAGGCAATTTTATCACAACTCTGGACGGTGTTGGTAAAAAACGTGAGATGAATCTTGTTTATTTTATATTGACTATCATCTGCATTCATCAGTCAGTGTACTTATTTTTGGTAGCGCTGCTGATTATAATAATTGTGTTTCTTATTCATCATATTCATATGACAGACAAAATCAAACCAATTTACACATGTTTAGCCCCTAGAAAGCTGCAAAGCCCCATTTTTATCCTTTTGAGGGGGGGACAGAGGATATTTAGAGGCAGATAGTAGGTCAACATTGGATGCTTGATAAAAGTTGTGTTGCTTCAAGTTAATATATAAAGGTCCCAGCTTAAAAAAATCTTCTGCTGGGTCCATGCCAGTCAGGTTGTATGGACACAGTTGTTGAATGCAAAAAGTGAGCTTTAATTAATAGAGCTGATATATAACTGACAGGGAGCAAACACAGGTAGGCAGACGTGAGAGCAGGCTGAAAGCTGATCGCTGGAAAAACGGAAAAAGACTGTCAAGACTAATACAACACAGGAGGAAGGCAGGAAGTCAAACCAACACAGAAAATTTCACCAAATTCGTATTTTATCAAAAGTCAAGCCTTATTTATCTTTTAATGACTTGGAAAGACTCATCCATGCTTTTATATCATGCAGGCTCGATTACTGTAATTCGTTAAATGTTGGTCTTGACCAGAACGTGGCTGCTCACCTTTTGACTGGCACTAAAAAACGTGACCACATCACCCCTGTTCTGGCCTCACTCCACTGGCTTCCCATCCGCTTTAGGATTGATTTTAAAGTGCTATTAATTGTTTTTAAGATTTTAACTGGTCTGGCTCCTCTATATCTGGCGGAACTTATACATGTACGAAATCCAGCCAGAGATCTACGGTCATCCAGTGAGTTGTTGTTGGATGTACCTCGATCAAAATTGAAGACCAAGGGAGATCGTGCCTTCTCTGGCTGCTCCTAAACTCTGGAACAGCTTGCCATTACATGTTAGACATGCGGGTTCCATAGAGAGGTTTAAGTGTGCTTTAAAAACACATCTTTTCACCTTGGCCTTTGGATCCACAGGGACTTCTAATCCAGCCAGTTTTGTTTTTGCACTAGTGTTTCTGAATATTGTAGCAGTGCACGTATGTGCATGTGTATGTATGCGCATATGTTTGTATATGTGCATACATACACATGCACATACGTGCACTGCTACATGCATTTGTGTGTGAATATGTGTGATTATATGCATGTTTTCTTGCTTCTTGTACATGTGTTCTTTTTGCTTTTGTCTCTGCTCTGTGAAGCACTTTGGATGACTGTTACAGGTATTTTTAACTGTGCTATATAAATAAAAGTGAACTTGAACTTGAACACAGAGAGCAGGAAACTTCCAAATAAAACACGAAACCAATAGATGGCATTTCATAACAATTTCACCAACTGCCAAATAATCATATAATCCTGAATTATCAGATCTCAACGGTAGGTTTACAGTAGAGTTTTTTTCATTTGTTGGTGAAATCATTTCTTGTCTACAAGTTAAGTAGATAATGTTAAACTCTCTCTCTCTCATCTAGTAACAAGCCTTGCAGACACTCTCCAATGTATAAGCACCACAGTTGTCGACTGTAGTCATCTCCCGGGCTGTAAGTACCTCAGAGACAAAAAACATGAACACTGGCTCTGTTACAAAGAACCTGGAGTGGATTTATCTGATGTGAGTTGGCATGGCTTCTAATTGTATACCTTTCTCTCTCTCTCTACTATCATCACTAGTTTTACCACTTTAATATGAGTTTTTCAATAAATAACGCAAAAGTCTCCAACTAACAACATTTCTCTCTCAGGGCGACTCTGGCGGAGGAGTGATTTTCAACGGCATGATTTACGGTGTCCATTCATTCAGTTCTGACCATGCCTGTGATGAAGCAGCTGGATCTATGAACGTCTGTGAATACATGGATTGGATCATAAAAAAGACTGGCATTAAAAGACCCTGACCCATGTCCAGACCCAGACCAACATTGAGATGTTGTGAACAGTGTTGTCAGTAATAATAAAATGATGATGACTCACGATTGTTGTTGTTTTTGATTTCTCTGTCGCTGAAATATATTTTCGTTAAAGCTCCATGAATCAGCATCTTTAAATCTGCAGTATTCTTTTGGGCCATATGGGCATTGTTAACTTCTACCGTTCAAATGACTTCTGTACACATATACCCTCGTAATAATAACAATAAATCAATTAAACCAAAACAAACAAAAGAAAATGAATAATAACATAAAAAATAGAAGTTAAAAAAAAGCACACATGGATCAAATGTACAGTCAATAAACAGTACAATAATAATCACCACAATCTCATCTTGTTTGCCAGTAAGAGGTTCTTTCTTGATCCCCAAATGTGTATCTATGCTGATTGTGTGGTTATCACCCATTCCCATTACTCAGGTTGAAACATCAAGGTTAGGTCAAGTTAAAACAAAAACCCATTAAGTCTGTATGAGTGCACCGTTACTGTGCTGCTACTGATTAAAGGTGAAGGAGCCACTGTTGGACAAGTTAGTCTACTTCAACGGGACAATCACAAAAAGGGACATTGACAAAAAACAGGTCCTCAGAGGGGTCGCAACCAATTTTCAGAGCTTACGAAGGGACTTCCAACCCAAGAGTTTCAACGTCCCTGATTCCCTCCAGTAGATTCAATTCAATTTTATTTATCGGTCATATTACAACATAAGTTATCTCAGGACACTCATATTGAGCAGGACTAGAATCCGCTCATGATTTTCAGAGTTAATACATTTTCAAGTCATAACATCACTCAGGAGCAAGCGTTACAGCGACAGTGGCGAGAAAAAAACTGCCTTAACAGGGTTTTAGGCAGAAATCTCGTGCAGACCAGGGGCCTCATGTACTAAGAATTGCGTGGATTTCCTACTGAAACATGGCGTACGCTAGAATCCAGAAACTGTCGTACGCACAAAAAAAATCAGATGTATCAAAGTGTGCGTACGCATGGATCCAAGCACTTTTCCTTTGTACATCCCAATCAACGTGGAATTGAGCGCACATGTGGAAGTGCTAAACTCCTCCCTGTCCACGCCTCCATTTAAATATGCAAATGCATTTAAATAGGGCCTGCACCGGGGATTCCCCTCTCTGCACCATCAGATCTAGAAAATGAGTAAAGGGAAGAAGCGCAACTTCACCGAGTCTGAGCTGGAAACGCTCTTAAACGAAGTCGAGACTCGAAGACCAGTATTATTTGGTAGCCTCTCATCAGGCATTAACACAAAAAAAAGAAATGTGAGTGGGAGCGTGTGTGTGAGGCAGTGAACGCTGTGGGGTCGGCAGCGCACACTCCCTGAAATAAAAAAGAAATGGTCCGACGTGAAAGTGGAGGTGAAGCGGAGGATTTCGGCCCACCGCCGAAGCGTGACCGCAACGGGCGGGGGGACAGGAGGATATTAATATATTATATATTACATTATCATATATATTAATGACTGCAGAAGTGCGCCGTGGCTACTGCAGTGTGACATTTCCAACTTTACGCACGCGTTTATCGACACAAATACTGAACACAAGGAGACAATAAAGGGCTTGTTAGATAGCTCTGCCGCTCTATTTTCACCAGGGAAAAACAAATGCACATATTTGAATGCACGTGCCCAAATGGGCATTGTGCTGGTTTACATTCGGGGCGCAATTAAACGGATACATTTACTCACCGAGAAGCCACCCATCGCGCACCGTGCCAGCCTCCAGCCTGTTACCAACCATGCTATTAGTAAGAATGAACGAGTCATGCGTTGAACCAGGCCACCTTGCCACGATGTTGGTGAGCTGCATTTGCGCATCACATATTATTTGAACATTTATTGAATGAAAATGTTTCCTGTTGACAAAAACAAATTCATCCTGTGATGGCGCTTTTATAGCAACATGTGTGCAGTCAATAGCTCCGATTACATTAGGGAAACCGGCTCTTGCTGCAAATTGCGCTTTAATGTTGGCCTGTTCAACAGCATTGTATGGGAATTTGATGTACCTGGATGACATTCTGATTCCGTCCCACACAGCTGGCATGGCTCGGCTCAGAGTGGACTGGCACACTCCTGACCGATCGGTCAATTCCCTCTGGAAGGCTCCTGTTGCCAGAAACCCCAGAGTGGTCAGCACCTGTGTGGGCACGGACAACCCCTGGCTCCTGGCTGTGTTTCTTTCTAGGGCCGGCCGCAGCTCTGCGCACAGCTCCAGTAACACTGGCCTCGGCAACCTAAAACGACTCATGAGCCAGTTGTCGTCATTTGCTAACATATCCTCCCGTTTTATAAACACCCTCTCACGTCTGATGTTACCGTTTGCGATGTCTTCTAAGGCCATGCTGCCATTGTTAATGCCATTTTTTCATCACTTTGCGCATGCTTTTATATCCATCCATATGATTGCAAACACGTGTGTGTTAATTGTCCATTAATGTGTCTCTGATGTGCACATTACTCTGAGGACTAATTGTTTTCACATAATTAACAGTT
Source organism: Eutrigla gurnardus (assembly GCF_963514095.1). NCBI lineage: Eukaryota > Metazoa > Chordata > Actinopteri > Perciformes > Triglidae > Eutrigla > Eutrigla gurnardus. The sequence goes on from NC_139925.1 coordinate 22,674,795, forward strand.
TCCCAGCATCACCTCAGAGTGTCGCCAAAGGAACAATAGCTGTAGAAACGTGCGTACGCCAGCCATGAAGCTGCCGTGGGACACCGCACATTTCCACGCTCATTTCACTTTTGATACATCTGAACGTTGGTGTGGAAAATTACGTACGCCATGTTTTTGTGCGTACGCAACATTGATACATGAGGCCCCAGGACCTTGGGTTCCAACTGCATTTGGTGTTGGTAGTAGTAGTAGTAGTAGTAGGAGTAGTAGTAGTAGTAGTAGTAGTAGTAGTAGTAGCAGCAGCATTTGATATGTCGGGGGTCCTGTTTAGGTGGGGGGTCTGGGGGTCCTCCTCCATAAAATGTTTAATTAAGTATGAGTATAGATGCAATTTGTCTCTTCTGTATCTAATGTCTCTTGTTCCTAGAAATGAAAATGAGAATTAAATAGGCCAATCATTGCTATTCTGAAATTTTATAATGCCTTTGCAATAGTAGTTATACAACTGACTACAGAATCAAAACAAGCTTTTACACAGTGTATATGGCATAGTGGCATATACACTAATGATAGCCTTAATATTGATCTGAGAGTGCATTGTTATTTTGCACAAGGGTTTTTTCGGCTATGCAAATTACCCATTTCTTTCTCATCTCGACCACATTTTTTTCGTTTCAACATTTTTTCGTGTTCTCTGTGTAACTTCAGAGGGAAGTCAGTGACCCGGCCGAGGGTCAGGCTGAGCCAATCAGATTGAACAAAAGGTGGAGTAGTCCAAGCTGGGAGAGGCCGTTCGCACCCCTCAGTGTGTGTTTCATTATAAATCCTATAGCAGCATCACTAACTAAGAGCTGGTTCAAGGCAAACCTGAGCCAGCCCTAACTAACCGCTAGAGACAAATACTAAAAGTGTTGTCAAAGAGGTAAGTTTTAAGCCTAATCTTAAATGGGGGAACAGTGTCTGCCTCCCGAACCAGAACCGGAAGAGGGTTCCATAGAAAAGAGGAGCTTGATGACTGAAAGCTCTGGCCCCTGTTCTAATTTGGGAGACTTTAGGAATGACAAGTAACCCTTTATTCTGAGAGCGTAGTGCTCTAGCAGGACAGTAGGGTTTAATGAGCTCTCGAAGATATGATGGTGCCTGACCATTAAGAGCCTTGTAAGTGAGGAGAAGGATTTTAAATTCTAATCTGGACTTTACTGGCAGCCAGTGCAGAGAAGCTAATACAGGAGAAATGTGATCCCTTCTTCTAGTTTCTTTATTTAGTCACCATGCAACAAAAAGCTGGAATAAACTTCCTGAAGATGTAAGACTTGCCCCAACTCTGACCTCTTTTAAAACTAGACCAAAAGCTTTTATGTTCACCACAGCTTTCTGCTAAATCTTTTAATGTCTGCACTGCTTTTTTTATTATTGCAAATATGTTTATATTCTCCTTGTCTTTCTGTAATGCATTTTAATTCCGCCTTCATTTTCTTTTAATTCTTCTATTTTTTCACTTTATTGTATGCATGTCATGATGTGAAGCCCTTTGAGTCTGCCTTGTGTATGAAATGTGCTATACAAATAAAGTTGCCTTGCTTTGCCTAGTTTTAGTTAGAACATGCGCTGCAGCATTCTGGACCAGCTGGAGAGCTTTAAGAGATTTATTAGAACAGCCTGATAATAAGGAATTAGAATAGTTCAGCCTTGAGGTAACAAATGCAATGACGAGTTTTTCTGCATCTTTTGACACAGCATTAACCTGATTTTAGTATTGTTACGCAGGTGAAAGAAGGCTGCCCTTGTAGTTTGTTTAATATACGAGTTAAAGATAACTCCAAGGTTTACAGGGCTCCAGTCTAACTTTTCACATTGGTTGCAAATGTATTTTACAGCGCAGCAATAATACACGTGTTACTCCTTTTCTTTACAGTTCCCATACACACTTGTCATCGCTTAACACATGATGTAAATGATTATAAACAGGAATAACATTTCTTTTTTTAAATAAATGTTTTTTTTAAATTTAATCTCAACACAGACAATAAATCAAAACCCTTAATTGTTTAAAATAAACTTAAAATGCTCTTCTTTGGTGATATTATAAGCACTTAAATGTTGTTATCCTTTCTGCCTCCTCACTGCTTTGGTTTGTGGCTTCCTGCTGCTGAGACGCTGTGGGGAGGGGAACTGCTCGGCCCACCGCACACCTGTCACGGTACAGGATGCAGGGCTGTACGCTTAGCTTTTTCACTAGGAGCACAGGTGCTCCTAAATGGAAAAATTTAGGAGCACAGAAAAAATTTAGGAGCACTATGAAATTTCTTAAATAACACAATTTTATTATTAACACTCAAATCGTGTACAGTAACACACATGTGCACTCAAACATATAAACACAGTGCCATCATAAGGCCTACTGCAACCCTCAATTAAACACACAGAACATCCCTGTCCCACATCTTTTTGTAGTCAGGTCGCCTGGCACGCTTGGCTAAGTTTATCCAGCGGTCCACAGCAGGACTTGGATCATAGTCCTCAAGACTTGGCCCCTCCAGGGTGATCCTCATGAGGTCTTCGGTGGTGGAGACCACAAGGCTGCTTCTTTTGGAGCTTTTTATGCGGTTCTGTGCAGAGAAGCCCCTCTCGCACTGGGCAGCTGAAATGGGCAGCACCAGCATCAGCTGCACCAACTCCATATGTTCTAGGGGGATCAAGATTGGCCTTACTTATCTCATCTATAACCACCAATAATAGGAGGGCACTGCAGCATACAAACACTCAGCATCTCCCATCTATATACGCTGGTGTTCAACCTTATATCATTGAGTAGCTAAATATGCAACAGTAGTAGTTAAGCCCTGCATATGAGAATTATCACATTTTCTTAAGTGAAGCCTCTCAGAGCAGCATTCCTCCTGCCGGTGAACGTCTCCTCATCGTTCCCTCCACTGAATGAGGCGCCCGGTGCCTGCATCCGTCCCTTTAACGGACAATGGTGCACGGCGTTATTAATCACCGTTAGTAGATATATAACCACGTTTTAACATAAGCATGATCTTCTTAGTTAACGTCGGTAAAAACGGCACATTTGCCACTTCGGTTGCGCTCGCTAACCTCTATGGTAAATTACTGTCAGTAGGCTAGCCGGCTGGACCTTCGATTCCTAACGTTATCGTACAATTCCAACAACAATAAAGTAACGTTCATTATCAATACGATTTAAAAGTCAGCTGGAAACATAAAAATTGTGTTACAGTATACTTACCTGTGTACGCGGTTTGTGTCGGGCTGTCGCCAGAATCACCGCAATCGTCTGCCATTATCCAAAACTTTTCAGAAGTCAGACGAGCCGCATTTTGGGGAAGTTGAGTAGATTTAGCAAGGTCCGCTGTATACTCAGAAATTCTTGCCAATGCAGTATACATCCGGGCATTTCTCGCGTACACAAATTCACATACTATTGGATCTGAACGCACTACGTACTCAAATTTACGTCACAATTGAGTACGAGTAGGACGTTAGTATGGCATTTCGAACACAGCATATGACTTGTTGATTTGTATACAGATGCGCGAAAATTTTACTCTACTTTGATCCACTTTGTATGGATTTATTTTAGGAGCAAAATGCGAATGAAAGGGTTGAAATCCGTACTCGCACGTGTGCTCTCTTTTTATTTTTTCTACTCGCACAATCTATTTTTAGGCGCATATGCGAGTAAAATGCTCGCACTGTACAGCCCTGGGATGGACCGGCCGCTTTACAACACCGGCTCGGAGTCCGAAGAGACAAGACCGGCAACTTACGGTGAGAGGAGAGACATGTGTTAAAGCGGTTCACTCTGTCGATGATGTCGTGTCTGTGCTGGGACAGGTGGTGTAACGGGCCCAGCACCCTTCTGTACAAAAATCGTCAGTTCTCTTCATTTGTGTCGCTTGAGGAGGAGCAGGATGACGACAGTTTCACTCATAGTACAGTAAGGCTTATATACTCTGGGCCAGATTTACTAACACATTTGCACCCACTTCACAAATAGCGTATAAAAACATGGCACGGTATTTACAAACAGGAACACTTGGGTAAAAGCGCGGATTGCGTGGAACATGAGTGGAAAGAGGCAAGTAGCGCTTTCAATCTGCACTTGTGGGAGGGTCATGGGATAGTGGTAGTTCCACGTAAAAGGATTGGAGGATACGCGTAAAATGCGCATAAATATATATTCCCCGGTATTTACAAAAACTGCGAGTTAGAGAGCGCCACTATTTTGCCTCTTAAAAGCAGGTCTAAACCAGGAAGCACCACACAAATCATGCTTTGACTCAAAGTTACGCCCTTGCTAGACATTAATTTCAGGTGGACCTGAACCGGTTCTCCTCACCTTTGCCCTGTTGTACGCTACCGTTTCTTTTCCGTTTCGTTATGTGCTTTTTAGCGTTTTCTTTTTTGTCGTTTCAAGATCAGTGTTAGATACATGCGGGCTCATTCATTTGTTTTTAGAGGCGCGCTAATTACGCTTGAGGGAGGAGTATGTCCTGTTTGCCTGGTGGCTGTCAGGTTTGATAAATACAACGCAAAATGAGGAAGCACTGCGTGCGCTGTTTACGATCTCGCAATAACAAATTGTGCCAGTCTTAGAAAATCTGCCCTTCAAGATCTGCCTCATTTCTTTTTCCCACCAACATTCAGCGAAGAAGAGGCCGGGGTCAAAGCCAATCAGAGACAAAGGCCCGCCCCTACTCTCCCTCTCATTGGCTCAGACGTGGTGACACTTCTTCGCTGACTGCCGGTGGGGAAAAAACAATACTCGACACATTAACAGACCAGCTAAACGTTAGGCGCTAATGCAACCAAGGAAAATTTGTAGCCGCAATGCACTGATTTTTGGTCACACGTGCGCCCAAAATGGTTGCACTCTGGAGCCCTGGTTTAGGCCCAAGTACAATAACTTATCTGGGCGAGGTCGAGGGTGTGGCTATGACAGTGAGTTGCTTTCTGTACACCCTAGCTGAAGCCAATCAAATCTATTAATGTAGTAAAAGCTACACTAAGGCTGTCATTTACAATATTGACATAATAATAATGGATTGGCCATTTGTATGGTGCTTTTCTAGACACTCAAAGCAGTCTGACAGGGTTCCATTCATTCACACACAATCATACTGGTGGTGGTAAACTATGATAGTAAGCACAGCTGCCCTGGGGCAGACTGACGGATGGAGTATTGTGGACATTAAAATCTCTCACAATACTATCTGATTAAAGGACTTAACTCGATAGAAACTCAGACAAATCAAATAAGAATTCAAAATATGGACCAGGAGCACGATACACTAACAAACAGAATTGGCTGCGTTTTTTTTTTCAGTTTGGGTGTGAAAGTCTAAGAATCAGGCTCTCAAATGAGTTATAATTTAGTTCTGGTTACGGGTTGATTGTCTTAGCATATTCACACACCCAGCCAACATTAATTTAAGTGACACCAGTCCACCATCACTCCACAATCCTAATGACTCTCCTCATCCCTTCACCCTTTACCCTTCTTGCCCTCATTCCTCCATTCACACACCCACGACCCTTGAAGTTCTGAAAACTGTGAATATACAGACTATTATTGCCTCTCATGACCTCCTCTGTTCTGATAAACCAACGGCTGGACAATATTTGACTAAGTAACTAATATAAAACCTGGTGTTTAATCTTCACATTAAACACTGCAGACACACACACACACACACACACACACACACACACACACAAAGTCTACTTGAATACACAGGAATGTTTCATGTCGGTGTATTTTATGTCGGGTATGTCATTTTCCTTGATATTTGATAAGTGAGTGAACATTTGCAAACCTTTGCAGCCAATAGGGTTGTGTTGATAAACCTCCATGAGGTGATTGGATGCTGGAAGGCCGACCTGAAAGGTTGAACATGTTTAAAAAGGCACCACTTTTACACCAAAAGGGAAAGAGTCATTGATCGAGATGGCTGGTATGTTGCGTCTTCTCTTTCTGATCTGGGCTGGTGAGTATTCAACCGCTGCTGCTCTCTTTACCCATTCTAGATGCTTTCACATAGTGTTTACGCTAATAGTGTGTTTTAAATTGACTTATTGTTTTTACACCCAGTCTCACGGCAGTTTGTGAAATAGTCACGAAATGCAAAGAAAAAAACTTTAAAAAATCATGTTCATGTACATGAATCAGTAGATAACAATAACATTTTAAAATCAATTTCAAAAGGGATAGGAAGTATGTGTATCTTCTGTTGATGCCCGTTAACATCCTGGCAGCTGAGCTCTGATCAGTTGGCGGTGTGAAGTGTCTGTGACTGAAGCAGAAGTGAAGCCAGACGATGTGTCTCAAGTGTTCGGTTGGACATGAGATTAACTGTTGAGCTTCGTGTCTTTAAAGAAAAGAACTGAACAGTTTTGTAAAAGTGAACTCAGTGTCGATGGACGTGTTACCAATATTAATAAAAACAGTTCACCATGCATGTTCAGCACTTTCTAAAGATGAACAAGTTGTTCTTTACAACAACCTCTGTTGTAACCGACTCTGTTTCAGGTGTCACGGTGAGCACGGTGGTGGATCTGCAGAAGAGAATCATTGGAGGTCGAGCATGTGGAGGAACTGAGCATCCGCACAATGTGATATTGTTGGCAACAAATACAACTTCTAACCAACAGGCCCGCTGTGGTGGCTCTCTGATCAGTAACCAGTGGATTCTGACTGCAGCTCACTGTTGGATACAGGGATGGTGAGGAAGTTACTAAAAGTGACTTGTTACTACTGACCCATAATATCATCATGTGGTGTGTTTACAGTAAACTTCTACTCATTTGTAGGACCATGACAGCATATTTAGGTATTCATCTTACTCCAGTACAAAGGCAAGGCATCCCAATCACAGCACATCACATCTTTATGGACCGCCAGCGGAGGAACCATGACATCATGTTGCTGCAGTTACTTAGAAGCACTCAGATTCCACACGTACCACTTCCTCTCTGTGGAAATAATGCAGTTCCACCTGTGTGAGTCATGATTATTTACCCCTTTAATAAGTCTGAAAGCTCATCTCTTGAGGAAGCAAATTGAGAAATTGCTGTTGAATCTTTTTTAAATGTGCTGAGAGTGATGCATGTAGTTGTTTCCCCCCCAAAGGAAATTGTGATGAAAAGTGTTTCTTTTTATTGTTTTTCAGAGATTCTACCGTTCAGATATCAGGCAGTTCTAACACAACTCTGGGCCCTAATGGTGAAAAACGTGAGATGAATCTTGTTTATTTTATATTGACTATTATCTGCATTCATCACAGTCAGTGTACTTATTTTTGGTAGCGCTGCTGATTATAACAATTGTGTTTCTTATTCATCATATTCAAATCAAACCAATTTACACATGTTTAGCCCCTAGAAAGCCGCAAAGCCCCATTTTTATCCTTTTGAGGGGGGGACAGGGGATATTTAGAGGCAGATAGTAGGTCAACAGTGGATGCTTCACAAAAGTGGTATTGCTTCAAGTTAACATATAAAGGTCCCGGCTTAAAAAAATCTTCTGTTGGATCCATGCTAGTCAGGTTGTATGGACACAGTTGTTGAATGCAAAAAGTGAGCTTTAATTAATAGAGCTGATATATGACTGACAGGGAGCAAAACAGGAAGCAAGCTGAGGCAATAAAACATGCAAAGTAAAAATTACCAGAAGTGACAGAACTGAAAATCAAACCAGAATGCGATGAGGAACACACATGGACAGAGGTTAAGACACAGAAAAAGGGAAAGACACGGACGAAATACACAAGAAACTACTGAGACAAGACACAGGTAGGCAGACGTGAGAGCAGGCTGAAAACTGATCGCTGGAAAAACGGAAAAAGACTGTCAAGACTAATACAACACAGGAGGAAGGCAGGAAGTCAAACAAACACAGAGAGCAGGAAACTTCAAAATAAAACACGAAACAAATAGATGGCATTTCATGACAATTTCACCAACTGCCAGATAATCTGAAAATCCTGAAAAATCAGATCCCAACGATAGGTTTACAGCAGTTTTTTCTCATTTGTTGGTGAAATCATTTCTCATCTACAAGTTAAGTAGATAATGTTAAACTCTCTCTCTCTCTCATCTAGAAACAAGCTTTGCAGACACTCTCCAATGTGCAAACACCACAGTTGTCAACTGTACTCGACTCCATAACTGTGCGCGCTACACAACCAGAAACCATGAACGCTGGCTCTGTTACCAAAGAACTGGAGTGGATACATCTAGAGTGAGTTGGCATGGCTTCTAATTGTATATCTTTCTCTCTCTCTACTATCATCACTAGTTTTACCACTTTAATATGAGTTTTTCAATAAATAATACAAAAGTCTCCAACTAACAACATTTCTCTCTCAGGGCGACTCAGGTGGAGGAGTGATTTTCAACGGCAGGATTTACGGTGTCCATTCATTCACCGGTAATCACACCCATGCCTGTGTTGCAGCAGGTGGATCTATGAATGTCTGTGAATACATGGATTGGATTGTAAATAAGACTGGCATTCCCAGACCCTGACCCATGTCCAGACCCAGACCCAGACCAACATTGAGATGTTGTGAACAGTGTTAAAACAGTAATAAAATGATGATGACTCATGGTTGTTGTTGTTTTTTATTTTTCTGTCGCTGAAATATATTTTCGTTAAAGCTCCATGAATCAGCATCTTTAAATCTGGAGTATTTTTTTTGGGCCATAAGGGCATTGTTAACTTCTAGTCAACCATTTAAATTACTTCTGTACACATATATACCCTCGTAATAATAACAATAAATCAATTAAACCAAAACAAACAACAAAAGAAAATGGATAATAACGTAAAAAAATAAAATATATATATATATTTTTTTAAAAGCACACATGGATCAAATGTAAAGTCAATAAACAGTATAATAATAATCATCACAATCTCATCTTGTTTGCCAGTAAGTGGTTCTTTCTTGATCCCCAAATGTGTATCTATGCTGATTGTGTGGTTATCACCCATTTCCATCACTCAGGTTGAAACATCAAGGTTAGGTCAAGTTAAAACAAAAACCATTAAATCTGTATGAGTGCATCGTGACTGTGCTGCTACTGATTAAAAGTGAAGGAGCCACTGTTGGACAAGTTAGTCTACTTCAACGGGACAATCACAAAAAGGGACATTGACAAAAAACAAGTCCTCAGAGGGGTCGCAACCAACTTTCAGAGCTTACGAAGGGACTTCCAACCCAAGAGTTTCAACGTCCCTGATTCCCATTTCCGTGTTTCTTACATCCTGGAGGACTCCTCTGCAAAGATTTACCCAACAAAGGGCCCTCATTGATCTGAACCCATAGAGATGGCAGCAGCAGCTGTGAGTGGTTCGGCAGGCTCCATTCATGAGCAGAACATTTCCAACATCGCCGTTCATAATCTCCTCTTAAGACTCTTTTCTGCGTGTTTAGCAAGCCACTGCATTGGACTATCAAACGATGCAGAAAACACAAAGGCAAACCTGAACAATCCTACTGTTGCCAATGTTTTTTTATATGCAACACGCCGGAGACTCTCGCGGCAAAAGTGCATCATCCTCACAATATTACCGCTGATCCACTGGGCATTTTAACAGAAAAACCACAACTCAATTTGTTCAGATTTGGTTATGTCACAGTTTTCACATGGATTCTCAAGGAGGGCCGGGCTCAGGTCTTCACGCCTGCACGCAAAACCACCACCAGGCGGAAGGCCATACCGTCATCAGCCAAAATGCCACTACTGTTGGGGCGGCAGGTGGCGCAGTGGTTAGGGCAGCCGCCACATGTACAGAGGCTCAGTGTCCTTGACACGGTGGTCCTGGGTTCGACTCCCATCAGTTTCCCACATGTCTTCTCCCTCTCTCTCCCTGTTTCCACACTGTCTGAATAAAATAATAAAAGGCTTGAACGGTGCTCTAGCTCAAAAAATAATCTTAAAAAAAAAATGCTGCTACTGCTACTATTGCTATCAGGAAATGTCCATCTAAATCCTGGACCTCTCTGCCATTCAGAGGTTAACACAACAGTGCAGTCAGAACCATCTGCAGTGACCTCACCCATCAGAATTGTTCCGAAAGGCCTACCTATAACTTCCACGCAACTCACCCTGACTCTGGTGCCGGATGGTGTCTGTGACGGTGGAGACGGAGCAAGTACTGCCCTTGGGAGTCAGAACATCATGCTATTTCAGGTCATCCAGATTTTCATATCATCAATACATGCCAGGAATTTACCTTGCTGATTGGATTCTTCAGGCTTGATCGTTTGATATAATTGGGTATCATCTGCATAACAATAGATGTTATCTAATGATATTGCCTAAAGTAAGCATGAGTTAAAAATAATTGGTCCGAGCACAGAACCTTGAGGAATACCGCATCTAACCAGTGTGAATGGAGGATCTTTCATTAACATGCACAAACTGAGATCTATTGGATTAATAGCATTTAGCCTGTTTAATGTGGTTCCTTTGATGCCAATTCATTTTTCCAGTCTACATATTAGGATCTCATGGTTAATGGTGTCGAATGCAGCATGAAGGACAAGTACAGAAACCAGTCCTTTGTCAGAAGCAATTAGAAGGTAATTTGTAATTTTCACCAGAGCTGTCTCTGTACTATGATGTACTCTAAATCCTGACTGGAAGTCCTCAAGTAGACTGTTATTGTTGAGAAAATCACACAGCTGATTGGCGACTACTTTCTCAAGGATCTTAGAGAGAAAAGGAAGATTTGATATCAGTCTGTAGTTTGCTATAACCCCTGGATCAAGAGTTGACTTTTTATGAAGAGGTCTAATTACAGCTACTTTAAAGGACTGTGGCACATAGCCTGTTAATAAAGACACATTGATCATATCTAATAAGGACGTCCTTACTAAGTGTAAGACTTCTTTCAGTAGCCTGGTTGGTATCGGGTCTAGGAGACAGGTTGATGGTTTACATGAAGAGATCTTTGACGTTAGTTGGTTAAGTTTGATTGGAGAAAAGCAGTCTAAATATATATTAGGTCTCAATGCTATTTCTAAGATTCCTGAGTTTGAGGGTAACGTGGTTCCAATTGAAGGCAAGACGTGAGTAATTTTGTCTCCGATATCTAGAATTGTATCCTTAAAGAAGCTCAAGTCATTGCTACAAAGGTCTATAGGAATACATGGCTCACTAGAGCTGTGAGTCTTTGTCAGTTTGTCTACAGTACTGAAAATAAATCTGGAGTTGTTTTTATTTTCCTCTAGTAAAGATGAATATTAAGCTGCTCTGGCATTACGGATGTTACGCCCCAGGGGAACAGGGGCACAACATAAATGAGGCAGAGAATGTTTCACAACCAAAAAGCTGGACTTTATTGGGCACAGCTCAAAGTGAACAAAGGTGTATGTTACAAAAGGTTGGACAAAGTCAACACCATGTAAAACAGAAAACAAAGTGAAGTGTCTCTTCAGGGTGAACCAAGGCCAGAATAACAAACAAAAGAAACTATCTTCTCGACCAGACTAACTTGCCCTGGGAGGAACAAAAAGGAACAAATAAAATTACAAGGTCTAATCCTAACTTCCTAAACTAACAAAAACAAGAGAAAAGGGGGATCAAAATAAATGGCAGTTACACTCTTACTGCTTCTTACCAAAGAAAAATATTAAAGGCAAAAATGTGAATCACATCACAACCATGCAGGGCGGCAATTAGGGTGAGGTGTCTTGCTCAGGGACACCAGGCACTCAGCTAGGAGGAGCCGGGGATCGAACCGGCAATCTTGCATTTACCAGCTAATCCCCCTATAAAAACTTTAAACTTAGCTACAGCTCTATCTAGTGGTAGCTCTTTCTGAGAGGAGTGTAGTCCAGTAGTAATAATTTCTAATTTATCAAGTAATGGTCAGATGAAGAAGAATTTTGAGGAAAGATTATTAAGTGTTCGATTTCAACGCCGATGCTAAATTGCCCGTATGTGTGAATGTGAGCGTGAATGGTTGTCTGTCTCTACATGTTGGCCCTGCGATGAACTGGCGACCTGTCCAGGGTGTACCCTGCCTTCGCCCAATGATAGCTTGGATCGGCTCCAGACCCCCCGCGACCCTGAATACAGGATAAGCGGTAGACAATGGATGGATGGATTTCAACGCCATCATATAAGACGAGGTCGAGGGTGTGGCTATGACAGTGAGTTGGTTTATGTACAGCTGAAGCCAATCAAATTTATTAACGTAGTAAAAGCTACACTAAGGCTGTCATTTACAATGTTCACATGGACATTAAAATCTCTCACAATACTTACTTTATCTGATTTAAGGACTTAACTCGATAAAAACTCAGAGAATTCAGATAATAATTCAGAATATGGACCAGGAGCACGATACACTAACAAACAGAAAACAAAGAGCTAGGAGGACTAGCATCATTTAAGCAAACATAGTCTTCATCACGCAGCCAGGTTTCAGTCAGGCAGAATAAATCAATATGATTATCTGATATTAAATCATTGACTAATACTGCTTTAGATGAGAGAGATCTAATGTTTAAGAGTCCACATTTAATTATCCTATTTTGTTGTACTACATCAGAAGTGTTAATGTTTATTAGGTTTTCATGTGAAATCCCTCTTCTGTTTGACTGAGTTTATTTAGGTGGTCGGGGGACAGACACCGTTCTTATGTGGTTTTGGTTTTGAATGGGTGACTGCTCCAATGGAGGCGCAGAGAAATGTGTAAGACTGCAACTCTGCTTCCTGGTCTCAACTCAGGCTTGTCATGTTTTAGGACTACCAATAAAATCAGCAATATTTCTAGATAGGAGAGCAGCTCCTTTCAAAGTTGGGTGGGTGTCATCTCTCCTGATCAGATCGGGTTTTCCCCAGAAAGGCTGCCAATTATCAACAAAGCCTGCATCGTTATCTGGACACCACCTCGACAGCCAGCCCTGGAAAGACGACATGACAGATACATGTCAACACAAGTAAAGTTTGGCAGGGGACCAGAGAAAACTACAGAGTCTGACATTGTCATTGCATATTCACACACCGAGCCAACATTAATTTTAGTGACACCGGTCTACCATCACTCCACAATCCTAATGACTCTCCTCATCCTTTCACCCTTCACCCTTCTTGCCCTCATTCCTCCATTCACACACCCACGACCCTTAGAGTTTGGAAAACTGTGAATATACAGACTATTATTGCCTCTCATGACCTCCTCTGTTCTGATAAACCAACGGCACGTGGAAATATTTGACTAAGTAACTAATACAAAACCTGGTGTTTAATCTTCACATTAAACACTGCGCACACACACACACACACACACACACACACACACACACACACACACAAAGTCTACTTGAATACACAAGAATGTCAGTTTCATGTCCATGTATTTTATGTTGGGTATGTCATTTTCCTTCACTTGATAAGTGAGTGAACATTTGCAAACCTTTGCAGCCAATAGAGTTGTGTTGATAAACCTCCATGAGGTGATTGGATGCTGGAAGGCCGACCTGAAAGGTTGAACATGTTTAAAAAGGCACCACTTTTACACCAAAAGAGAAAGAGTCATTGATCGAGATGGCTGGTATGTTGCGTCTTCTCTTTCTGATCTGGGCTGGTGAGTATTCAACCGCTACTGCTTACTTTACCCATTCTAGATGCTTTCACATAGCCTTTACTTTGCTAATAGTATGTTTTAAATTGACTTATTGTTTTTACACCCAGTCTCATGGCAGTTTGTGAAATAGTCATGAAATGCAAGGAAACATTTTTTTTAAATTCATGTCCATGTACACGAATAATAAAAACAGTTCACCATGCATGTTCATTTCTAAAGAGTGAACAAGTTGTTCTTTACAACAACCTCTGTTGTAACCGATTCTGTTTCAGGTGTCACGGTGAGCACGGTGGTGGATCTGCAGAAGAGAATCATTGGAGGTCGAACATGTGGAGGAACTGACCGTCTGTACCATGTGAAATTGTCGGCATTAGATCGAACTTCTAACCGAGAGTCCCTCTGTGGTGGCTCTCTGATCAGTAACCAGTGGATTCTGACTGCAGCTCACTGTTGGATACCGGGAAGGTGAGGAAGTTACTAAAAGTGACTTGTTACTACTGACCCATAATATCATCATGTGGTGTGTTTACAGTAAACCTCTACTTATTTGTAGGACCATGAGAGCATATTTGCATGGGCATCCAAATCCAGCACAAAGACAAGAAAAGATTATCACGGTACATCACATCTTTATGGACGACCAGCAGAGGAACCATGACATCATGTTGCTGCAGTTACCTGGAACTACTCAGATTCCACACGTACCACTTCCTCTCTGTGGAAATAATGCAGTTCCACCTGTGTGAGTCATGATTATTTCCCCCTTTAATAAGTCTGAAGTCTGAGCTCAATCTTTTTAAAATGTGACGTGAGTGATGAAAGTTGTTTTCCCCCAAAGCAAATGGCATTTCTTTTTATTGTATTTCAGAGGTTCTGAAGTTCAGATAGCAGGTTATGGTAGCTCAACTATGGGCAATAATAATGAAAGAGGTGAGATGAATCTAATTTATTTTATATTGACTATTATCTGCATTTATCAGTCAGTGTACTTATTTTTGGTAACGCTGCTGACACATTATGTATTGACATTGTGTTTCTTATTCATCATATTTATATGACATAACATGTTCGAATCTGCCACAACATGTTCAAGCTCAATTTAGCACGTTTCAAGATGTCTGGAAAACCAATTCATAAATTTTTAGCCCCTAGACAGTCCACAAAGACCCATGTTTGTCCGTTTTAGGGGGGCAGTGCGTCTGTTGGGGCAGCTAGTAGGTCAACAGTGGATGCCACATATAAGTGGTCTTGTCATGGTCTTGGTATTTGTCTGGTAAATGTCCTGTAGGTGGGTCATTGCCATGTGAATGTGTGTGTGAATGAGTTAGAATAGATTAGATCCTGATGGGCAGACAGTTCCTCTGCCATCAGTGTATGAATGTGTGTGAACAGGTGAATGTTGACTGAAAGCGCCTTGACTAGTTGAAAAGACTAGAAAAGCACTAAAGAAATGCAGGTCCATAACTGGGGAGCAGACTGGTAGCTAGTCTGCTGGTGGCTAACTGTCTGAGGATTAGCAGACATTAGCATGCTAGCAAACTGCCAATAAAGTTCTCATATAGCTTTTTTTTTTTTTCTTTACTGCTGAGACACTAAAATCAAAACTATTACGGTTAGCAAAACTGTTTACACAAGAAGCAAAACTACAAGCAAAAACTATAAGCACTTTATCAACCTCACAGTTTTTGCAAACAATGCACATAGAGATTTTCAAAACACTAAACATACTTATATACATTACTTACAGAAATCTATCATGTCACTTCCTTGCAATACCAAAGCATTGACTGAAATGACCACACCCTCCAACCAATTAGTTCCAAACAGCCAATCAAGTATGGAAACACTTGTTTGCTTAATTATATACACACCAATCAGGTTTATAAGCACTATAAAAAGCAGCAATCTGTCATGTTTTGTTACATATGAATCTCCATGTTGACATGTTGGGCATCTAGAGAAATACATTTCATTTTCACACCAACAGTAAAGTGTGCATTTGTTGGTGAAATAATGTCTTGTCTACAAATTAAGTAGATAATGTAAAGCCCTTTTTTTTTTTCCTATTCTCATCTAGATGAGCGAAACGATGCAGCTACTCTCCAATGTGCACACACCACACTGGTGGACTGTACTGGACTCCTGAACTGTTTGAGAACAGACGACCCTGACTTCTACCAAATCATAAGCTATCAAAAATTGTTATGTTACCAAAGAACTGGAGTAGATGCATCTGGAGTGAGTTGGCATGGCTTGTAATTTCATATCTTTACTTCTGTCATCACAAGGTTTAATAAGAGTATTGCAATAAATAATTCTAAAGTCTGTAACTAACAACATTTCTCTCTCAGGGCGACTCTGGTGGAGGAGTGATTTTCAACGGCAGGATTCACGGTGTCCATTCATTCACCGGTAATGACACCCATGCCTGTGTTACAGCAGCTGGATCTGTGAACGTCTGTAAATACATGGATTGGATCGTAAATAAGACTGGCATTCCCAGACCCTGACCCAGTTTGGGATGTCGGGGGTGTGCCATACTGTGAATTGTTCTCTCACAGGCATTTCACCTGCATTAATGAAATTGTTGAGTTACTGTAAATTTGCAATTGTTACATTTATAATTGGTTTACATTAAATGTTGGACTGGTATCTGTAAAGCCCTTCAAGACAAACAATAGTTATCATATATGACAGTCAAGTATCAAATGTTAATTTACAAATCATTGCTGTCAAACTGTTGTGCTAAAAGATTTTATGTTGTATGTTTACATATAAATGTAATCACTATTCTTATTATAATTCGGGTAACTGATAACCGAACAACGTTGTCAGTAAAAATAAAATGAAGATGACTCACAATTGTTATTGCACATATTGTTTTTGCTTTCTTTGTCACAAAGATTTTGCAAACCCACATACATTTTTCATAGTTATTATGGAACAGCTGTGACACAAACACCTGCAATCTGGACCTGTTCTTTCTTTCCGAGTCACTGTACTATTTTGTAGTACGTTATACCTTAACTGTGGTATACAATAATATTTACTTGCAGGCAGTTAAGATTGTAGTTTGAAGATGTTCCAAGTTGAACGAACGATTCCTAAAAATGACATTGTTTCAAGGCAGAAATAAGAATCACCTTTTCCCTCATTGTGAATATCAGAATTCAATAATTTGCTATCTTTTTGTTTTAATTCCAAAAGTTTAACTAATGGAAACAAATCAAAATAGAAGGACCTAAATAAAAAACTTTCTTCATGAGGAGCTCTGTATCATTTGTTGCTATACCAGCAACCGTCAGACTTACAAACAAACTGGCAATGTGTTGACAACCTTATCAATAACAATATTGAGACAGTTGACTCAACAATATGTTGAGTAAATTCACTGGAATGCAAACATTGCATAAATCCATAGCCAAGTCACAGATGCTATCAACACACAAGTTAAAATCACCTGTTAAATGTTTGGCTTTGGGGTGGCTGGTGGCGATGTGGTTAGGGCAGCCGCCCCATGTACAGAGGCTCAACGCCCTCGACGTGGCGATCCCGGGCTCAACTCCCGGCCCGGGATCAGTTCTCCCTCTATCTCCCTGTTTCCACACTGTCTGTATAAAATAAGAAAAGGCTTGAACGGCGCTCTAGCCTAAAAAATTATCTTAAATGTTTCCAATTAAATAGCCGGTATTCATAGGCTGAAAACCTACAGTCACAACAACACAATATTGCACTCAAATCACGGGCACTCTCTTATTTGAAAGTGATTGTTTTCTTGTGGCCAGCAAGTACTACTACATTTAAAGTTACAGTAATATGCTCACAGAATACTTTAGGTGAGAGTTTAATGATTGTTTAATTTTTAGAGTCTACACAACCATCAAAGCTTTCACTAGGTTTATGAAACAGAACTGTGTGTATACAAAGCTATTTATTAAAATAAATCTAAAAACATGTGTTCTGTATTTCTTTGTTAGAGCATTTCTATGATTGAAGTCTGACCAAACCAAATATTTGTTTTCACCTTTTGTAATAGTCTGTATATTAACTTGACTCCATATAGAAAAGTGCAGACAGTTGTGATTTGCAAGACAGTGCAAGTGCAAATGGTTCCATAAATCCGATGAAGTGTGACAGTGTGAGTGGTGTAATCGGGTTCAGTCAGCGTGAGATGACGACTTCTCCTCCCTTCATCTATAACAATGTGGTGACCAGTCTCTGACATTTGGTTTCGTGCACATTAGCAGTTTTGTAATGTCTCTGCAGGCATATTGTGGAGGGTGACACATGTACTGATAGGGGACGGAAAGAGCTGACAGTACACATGGGCTTCGACAATGAACTGGATGACATGAAATATGAATCATGTCTGTGTCAGAGATTCAGGAATTTTATCTCTCTGTCTTTTTCACATGAACACAGTTAAAGGTGTGTAATCAGTTGAAGAAGCGTCTCACACTCTGTCCAGTTCTGTTTAACACTTAGCTAACTTAACAGCCTGTGCATACAATGCATGGCTACTTGTGGAAATTCAACCACTGAGAAGAGCACTTTAACACAAACATCACAGTAACTTTTGGAGATCTTTTCAATTTTTTTTTTTTTATAAAGCCTGAACATGTATTTTTAAAGTAGCCCAACAGCATTGTTTGTCAACATCACCTACTGCTGTATTCAAATTTGACTTTTATTACTTGAATTGTTTAAAAACAACACCGTTTCAGGACCATGGACAGCAGTGTAAAGAATGTGTGGAGGTGCCGTGCTGTCCGTAGTACTGAAACGTAGGGAAGATCAACAGATCAGCAGAAAGCTGTTTGAGAGGCAGTGAACTGCTGTTTTTAGGACCTGCAAACATCTGTTTCTAGGGGCTGAAAACAGCTGTTTCTTGGGGCTACAAACAGCTGTTCCTAGGGGCCGCAAACAGCTGTTCCTAGGGGCTGCAAACAGCTGTTCCTAGGACCTGCAATCAGCTGTTTCTAGGGGCCGCAAACAGCTGTTCCTAGGGGCTGCAAACAGCTGTTTCTAGGGGCCGCACATAGCTGTTCCTAGGACCTGCAAACAGCTGTTTCTAGGGGCTGCAAACAGCTGTTCCAAGGGGCCGTAAAGAGCTGCTTCTAGGGGCTGCAAACAACTGTATTAGGACCTGGAAACAGCTGTTCCTAGGGGCCGCAAACAACTGTTTCTAGGATTTACAAACAAATGTTTCCAGGGGCCACAAATAGCTGTTTCTAGGACCTAACATGTTTTTAAAACAATTGTTTCTCGGGGCCGCAAAGAGCTTTCTTTTCAGGACCACAAACTGTACTCTCTGATTTTAAAACAGTAACCCCAACAGTACCCTACCACACACACACACACACACACACACACACACACACACACACACACACACACACACACACACACACACACACACACAAAGGGCAAGTCACTTCCTGGTTGTGCATTGTCCCTGTACTATGTCCTTTGAAATAGTTTAAGTTGTCCTTCAGTTTCTGCACCAACAGCCCCCCAAGTCATATCCCATGTTTATTGTACTTTTTCAGCCATTTTGAAATACACTGACACGGTTGTTCTCTATGACATTATGTACTGTATTGAGCTGAATCATATGTGACACTGTTGATAGATGATGCAAAGACAGACACAAAGTGAGGGGAGGTTGGAGGGGAATCCAATTTTCTGGGGTCATGGGACATTGCTTGTCTATATGTGTGTTTTTAAATATAGTTGGCCTCGTTGGAATGTGTGTCCTCTGAGGCAGCTCTGGTGGAGCTTTTACTACGTTTTCATAATGTCCTGATGGACAGAGAGAGGCAGACAGAAAGAAGGGAGGATGGAGAGAGGAAACCAGTTGTAAAAGTGAGTAATAAGACAAAGAGACGCTGCAGTTGGATGTGACGGGAGACTGACTGTGTTTGTGGAGGAGTGGACTAACAGAGGCTAAGTGAGGCCATATTTCTGCTTGCCTGTCTGTTTATATAGCGGCTCAATTTTGATTGACTGATTTGATTTTAGGCTACATTAAAGGACCCAGGCAGAAAATGTACTTGAATGCAACCTTAACAAGCAAAGCTGCAAAGTAAAGTAACAAAAAACAATTTTATTCAGAAGCTATTTGCTATTATTAAGTGTTATTTTGTACTTAAGGCTTCATTTGGACACCTTACAGTTATTATATTGTTTACAATGTTATGTTAAAGCAATTATAGATGATGAGTCAAAAGGCTTGAAACAGTTACGTGGCTCTAAGTTCAGCATTACGTCAGTAATGGAGAGGAAAAAAAAGTTGTAAATGTGAGTAATAACACAACTTAGAGTCAAAAAATGTGAATAGAAAATGCAGCAGAAGGTGACGGATCATTAAGGGGATGATGCTCAGCCAAGTTTAGGATTTACAGTGCCTTGAAAAAGTATTCATACCCCTTGAACTTTTTCACATTTTGTCACTCTACAACCACAAACTTAAATGTATTTTATTGAGATTTTATGTGATAGACCAACACAAAGTAACACATAATTGTGAAGTGGAACGAAAATGATAGATGGTTTACAAAAATTTAAGCAAATAAAAATCTGAAAAGTGTGGTGTGCATTTGTATTCAGCCCCCTCTACTCTGATACCCCTAAATAAAATGCAGTCCAATCAGTTGCCTTCAGAAGTCACCTAATTAGTTAATAGAGTCCACCTGTGTGTAATTTAGTATCAGTATAAATACAACTGTTCTGTGAAGGCCTCAGTGCTTTGTTAGAGAACACTAGTCACCAAAGAGCATCATGAAGACCAAGGAACTCACCAGACAGGTCAGGGAAAAAGATGTGGAGAAGTTTAAAGCAGGGTTAGGTTATAAAAAAATATCCAAAGCTTTGAACATCTCAAGGAGCACTGTTCAATCCATCATCCAAAAATGGAAGAAGTATGCCACAACTGCTAACCTACCAAGACATGGCCGTCCACCTAAACTGACAGACTGAGCGAGGAGAGCACTGGTGAGAGAAGCTGCCAAGAGGCCCATGGTCACTCTGGAGGAGTTGCAGAAATCCACAGCTCAGGTGGGAGAATCTGTCCACAGGACAACTATAAGTTGTGTACTCCACAAATCTGGCCTTTATGGAAGAGTAGCAAGAAGAAAGCCATTGTTGAAAAACAGACATAAGAAGTCCCGCCACAAGCCATGTTGGGGACACAGCAAACATGTGGAAGAAGTTGCTCTGGTCAGACGAGACCAAAGTAGAACTTTTTGGCCTGAATGCAAAGCGCTATGTGTGGCGTAAAAGTAACACTGCTCATCACCCTGAACACACCATCCCCACTGTGAAACATGGTGGTGGCAGCCTCATGCTGTGGGGATGCTTTTCTTCAGCAGGGCCAGGGAAGCTGGTCAGAGTTGATGGGAGGATGGATGGAGCTAAATACAGGGCAATCCTGGAAGAAAACCTGTTGGAGGCTGCAAAAGACTTGAGACTGGGAAGGAGATTCACCTTCCAGCAAGACAATGACCCTAAACATACAGCCAGAGCTACAATGGAATGGTTTAAAACAAAGAATATTCATGTGTTAGAATGGCCCAGTCAAAGTCCAGACCTAAATCCCATTGAGAATCTCTGCAAGACTTGAAAGTTTCTGTTCACAGATGCTCTCCATCCAATCTGGTTGAGCTTGAGCTATTTTGCAAAGAAGAATGGGCAAAAAATTCAGTCTCTAGATGTGCAAAGCTAGTAGAGACATACCCCAAAAGACTTGCAGCTGTAATTGCAGCGAAAGGTGGCTCTACAAAGTATTGACACAGGGGGGATGAATACAAATGCACACCACACTTTTCAGATTTTTATTTGCTTACATTTTTGTAAACCATGTATCATTTTCGTTCCACTTCACAATTATGTGTTACTTTGTGTTGGTCTATCACATAAAATCTCAATAAAATACATTTAAGTTTGTGGTTGTAGAGTGATAAAATGTGAAAAAGTTCAAGGGGTATGAATACTTTTTCAAGGCACTGTACATATGCAGACTGCAAAACTACAGCTGGAACCACTGTTTCATGATTCCTGCAAGCCATTTAGGCCGTTTAAAAGGGTTCACAAGAAGTACAAGGGAAACCGTTTATTCAGGAAAAACGTGACATTTGTTCTAAAATCTGCATCTGAATCCAACATTTGTGTTCTCAAGACATAATTCTCTGTATTCTCTTCATCTTACACTTACCCAGTTTGTTCAGCATTTAAAGAGACAGTTAATAATAATAATAATAATAATAATACATTTTATTTATAGGCGCCTTTCAGAGCTCTCAAGGACACCATACAGTGAATAAAAGACAAACAATAAGTTAGAATAGACAGTTCAAATGTGTACAGTTAAAATAGATGTTACAATTAGATGCAATTTAAATCATAGGGGAAAAAGTAGTTTTAAACAGATGTGTTTTGAGTGTTTAAAAGTGGGAGTGAAGTGATATTTCTGAGGTCGGGCGGTAGAGCGACTGAATGCTTTGCTGCCTGTGGTGCTGAGACGGGCGGAGGGGGCAGTCAGGTGGATAGAGGAGGAGGAGGTCAGACAGGTATGGAGGGGCGAGGTTGTGGATGGCCTTAAATGCTAACAGGAGGATTTTGTAATCAATGTGAAATATGACCAGGAGCCAGTGGAGCTGCTGCAGGATGGGAGTGATGTGGTGGATGGAGGGGTTCGGGTGTTGATGCGGGCAGCTGAATTCTGAACCAGTTGAAGTTTATGGAGGGATTTGTGAGTGAGACCAAAGAGGAGGGAATTGCAATAATCCAGGCAAGAAGTGACAAGGCTATGAACAAGGACAGCAGTGTATGGGGGGTGAGGGAGGGGCGGAAGTGATTTATGTTAAGGAGATGGACCGGGTGATGCTGTCATTTTTGGATCGCGTTGATTTTGTACCAATGAGGATAACCTCCATTTTGTCACTGTTTAATTTAAGAAGATTTGATGAGAACCAGGATTTTATTTCTGCTATGCAGTCAGTGAGGGAGGAGCGTGGAAGTGGGTTTGCTGGTGAGGTAGAGCTGGGTGTCATCCACGTGGCAGTGGAAATTGATACTGTATTTGGAAGAAGATATTGCAGTTGTAACAGTTGGTTAATGAATCCTGGGAGAGATTACAAAATGAGCTTCCTCGGTACAGATCCAGGGGCCAACAGTGACGTTCCTGCTGACATTTATTATTGGGAAGTTCCAAAGAGACACAAAACTACAAAAAAACAACACAAAACCACCAAAAGGGATATAAACTAACAGAACAAGACACAAAATGTCAACAGACAGATGCAGAACAACTACAAAGAACCCCAAAATGACTAAAAATACATTCAAAACGAACCAACAATATGCCTTTTGAATCTTTGGCTCTTGTTCTTCATGAGGAGGGATTGATGCCCTTTACATGTCTGTGCCCAGGGGCCCATAATCCGTCTTCTGTGGCAGACTGTGACGTCATCAAAGAGACAAAACAGCCTGTTGTGTTTTCAGAATGTCTCAGGTTCAACCATTCCTGTCTCCTGTCTCTCTTGTGGTGGTTCACACCAAACTACTCGCCCGAGTTTGGTCGCAGGATCGTTTTTATTTATTTGCGTCACCGACAGTGTTCCATCAATCATGGCTGAAATTATAACAATCATCCAGAGGTGCTCAGTGAATTTCATAGAGCTGAATTCACTGTGAATAGATCCAGTAAGGTTGCTGCTCTGCTGCTTGTGTTCGTCAGATCCACCCGTCGCTCCTCCTCATTCCAAATATGGTTACTTACATTTACTGGTTTCCAAAAATCAAGTAGGCAATGGCCAAAATAAAAGATGGTGACAGTCAAAATGCCAAACTTGAGGCTTCAAAACCATAGTCCACAACCAGTGGGTGAAGTCATGTGAGGCTGTGCTGGTGTGTTGTTACGGGTAAGGTGATCACATGCAATCCAGGAAGGAGGATTTGAGTACTAGGTCTGTGACTTTAAAGGCTGCCAGACGCCTAAACACTGCGCAAGGTGTCAGAATGGCCACTGTTTATTTTTTTGTCCAATGATCACAGGGTCAGTTGAATAAAATACAGCATTTAATTAGAAAGTAATGGTTTCGGCTTGTTTGTAGAAACAGGGTTAAAACATCATCATTCTGGTTTAGGGGGAAAGACACCCGCCAGCTTGTTGTTCATTTCTTTAAACCAATCACAATCATTTTGGGCAGTGTTAAGCACAGGATGCAAGCTGGTGCCCTTTCAAAATAATTGTAACTAATAGTATAATTATCTAAATCCAGGGAGTCAGATTATAGTGAACATGAACATGTAGCTTTGTTTTGCTTTGCTTTGATTCTGTTTTGTTTCAATTCACACCTAAAACTGCAACTGTCATGCAGGAGAAAACATGTCTCCCTTGAGATTAAATGAGAATGGGAACATAATTTAAGGAGGAGCCACGTTTGCAATAACAGTCAGAGAGGAGCGAATAACAACGCTGGCGTTAAATAGGAGAATGAGGATACGGTGTAATGTGAAGGCCAGTGAAGGCCCGCGGCTCGGCTATAGTGAAGTAGTTAGTGATGCAGCCTGGAGACCACTGTGGACGTGACAAATTGAGGCTGCTTTGAATTCCACAAGACCATCAGCATCCCCCGACTCGGAGGAAATAGGCCTGTCACACTCGCCTGATGGATTAAAATAGTCTATATACATACATGTATTTACTGAGATACACTTGCCTTTCATATGATGGCTGTCAGAAAACCAGACGGCACCGCGTGTGTGTGAGAAATTTGTTCAATTTGTGTGTGTGCGTTTGCATGTGTGTGTGTGTGTGTGTGTGCAGGAAGCATGCTTGGCATGCAGGAGCTTAACACACAGCACTTTGATTTACTACACACACACACACTGAAAGGTTTTGGGGAACCGGCTGGCCTGAAGACAACTTTATCGCTTGTAGATGGATCATAAAGACAAATGCTGCACTGTAGCTGTTGGACGAGGAAGAGAAGATGTAGAAGGAACGAAGCAAAAAGAAGGAAAAATCAGGTGATTCAGAGGGAATAAAGCACAAGTGGAGACTGGCGAGAAACGAAGAATGGTGTATAGGATATACATGATGAAAAAGAGATTCTGATGGGAGCATCTGCACCTTTAACATCATGCACTCTGGAAGGTTTTGGGGGACCGGCTGGCCTGAAGACAACTTTATCGCTTGTAGACTGATCATATAGACGAATGCTGCACTGTAGCTGTTGGACCAGAAAGAGAAGATGTAGAAGGAACAAAGCAAAAAGAAGGAAAAACTGCACCTTTAACATCATGCACACTGGAAGGAGAATCAATCAGAGGTCTCGCTTGGTTTCTGTCCATGGAGAACAGAAGGCTGCAGGTTTTGTTCTTAGCAGCTGATTCACTGTGTAGTTTTGACTTTGTTGTTGATTTTTAAGCAAGATATGATACCAATTTGCAATTTTTTTTTCAGGGTTTTTAGTATTATATTATTGATGTTTTTGTGGATCTCTGTTCTTTGTGGTTTAGATTTTGATTCTTACTGATTTTATTTGAATGGATATGTTTTCCATCATCCATCCATTTTCTTCCGCTTATCCGGGACCGGGTCGTGGGGGTAGCTGCCTGAGCAGGGACGCCTAGACTTCCCTCTCCCCGGACACTTCCCCCAGCTCCTCCGGGAGGACCCCAAGGCGTTCCCAGGCCAGCCGGCGACATAGTCACTCCAGCGTGTCCTGGGTCTTCCTCGGGGTCTCCTCCCGGTGGGGCATGCCTGGAACACCTCCCGAGGGAGGCGTCCAGGGGGCATCCGATGCAGATGCCCGAGCCACCTCAACTGGCTCCTCTCGATGTGGAGGAGCAGCGCCTCTACTCCAAGCTCCTCCCGTGTGACGGAGCTCCTCACCCTATCTCTAAGGGAGCGCCCCGCCACCCTGCGGAGGAAGCTCATTTCGGCCGCTTGTATCCGGGATCTTATTCTTTCGGTCACGACCCAAAGTTCATGACCATAGGTGAGGGTAGGAACGTAGATTGACCGGTAAATTGAGAGCTTCACCTTTCGGCTCAGCTCTCTCTTCACCACGACGGACCGATACAACGACCGCATTACTGCAGCCGCTGCACCGATCCGCCTGTCAATCTCACGTTCCATCCTTCCCTCACTCGTGAACAAGACCCCAAGATACTTAAACTCCTCCACTTGAGGCAGGAACTCCCCCCCGACCTGGAGGGAGCAAGCCACCTTTTTCCGGTCGAGAACCATGCCTCAGATTTGGAGGTGCTAATCCTCATCCCGGCTGCTTCACACTCGGCTGCAAACCGCCCCAGGACATGCTGGAGGTCCTGGGTCGAAGGAGCCAACAAGACCACATCGTCCGCAAAAAGCAGGTATGAAATCCAGTGGCTCCCGAACCAGATCCCCTCCGGCCCACGGCTGCGCCTAGAAATCCTGTCCATAAAAATAATGAACAGAACCGGTGACAAAGGGCAGCCCTGCCGGAGTCCAACATGCACCTGGAACAGGTCTGACTTACTGCCGGCAATGCGAACCAAGCTCCTGCTCCGGTCGTACAGGGACCGAACAGCCCTTAGCAGAGGGCCCCCGACCCCGTACTCCCGAAGTACCTCCCACAGAATGCCACGAGGGACACGGTCGAATGCCTTCTCCAAGTCCACAAAACACTTGTGGACTGGTTGGGCAAACTCCCATGAACCCTCGAGCACCCTGCAGAGGGTATAGAGCTGGTCCAGTGTTCCACGGCCAGGACGAAAACCGCATTGTTCCTCCTGAATCCGAGGTTCGACTATCGGTCGAATTCTCCTCTCCAGTACCCTGGAATAGACTTTCCCGGGGAGGCTGAGAAGTGTGATTCCCCGATAGTTGGAACACACCCTCCGGTCCCCCTTTTTGAATAGAGGGACCACCACCCCGGTCTGCCAGTCCAGAGGCACAGTCCCCGACTGCCACGCGATTTTGCAGAGACGTGTCAACCAAGACAGCCCCACAACATCCAGACCGAGGGTGGATGAGATCTGCCCTGAGTACCTCAAGTCTCTGGATATGTTTTATTTTCTGTTATTTTCTGTTCTTACCAGAGACCAGCTGATTTCATTTTCATAAAAATAGTTCATTCAATTTGTGCAAAAAGGTGACTATCAGGGTGCAGGACGTTTACTGATTTGCAGCCACAGAGGAGGAAGCGAGTAATTCAAGGAAAGACTAATTACACTATAATATAAGAAATGACAAACTAAACATCTAAATGTGAAAGTGGTGAGGAGATGAGGAGGGAAGGAGATGCCAGTGAAGGAAAGCTACTTGAGGAAAGAGAGCCAACAGAAGAGCAACAAAGAGGAGAAAATCAATGTGTAATTTTGCGGGCAAACATCCTCACAAACCTCCAGAGGTGATTCATCCAGTTGCTTAACTTTTGCATTCGAGTGAAAACGTGATTATTTGAGCCCTTTGCTTTCTAATCTTCCCACAGATGAAAACTGTGCGAAGGATGAAGTAACTACTTACCTCGACGTCTGTGCTGTGTGTCGTGCTGTGACCTCTGCTGCTAGTTGATTCAAATCCATTGGACGATAGGTAGCAGCGATAGAGAAAATCTGATGACTGGAATTATGAAACTTATTATTGTTCCATTACCAGTCTGTGTCCACTTGTGTCGTATTTTGTGAAGGAAAAGTAATACATTTGTTGACGGGGACAGATGGAAGTACAGTTAATCGAATCTTCAATCACAGTGAATGTTGTTTTATAGTATTTATGTATTTATCATGACAGAATAGGTTTTCAATAACTTTAAACTGAAAAGCCATTTCGGAGGGTTGAATGAGTAATCCGGCGTTTACATACAAGCAAAATGTGGCGTCAGGTTTATAAGATCGATATGCTGACACTGAATGTGTGTTATCTCCAGGACCCCAAGACATAAACAGCTGTTACACACCCCAGCGGATTTTTGAGAATTGTTCATAATTTCTAAATATGTCTTTCTTACGTGAGTATTCTGTGTTCTCCATTAGTAAGTTATTTATGAATGAGGAGTGATACCGTATTTTGATAGAAACGTTGACTATTTGGGATCACCAATTGGACATGTTGGACGACAATTGTGCAACCATCCTCAAACGATCCTGTTGCAGCTTCATACAGACCTTTCTGTTGCAAGTCAAGTTTAAGGTGTGAACTTTATTCTGCTGCTGACTCATAAATCTCAGTTGCAAAGCGCATCTGTCAAATACCTAAGATGTTAAAGCACAAAAGCAGATCTCCCCTCCCGTGGAAGCAGTTGAGTCAAAGGCTAAAAGAGAGTAAAATAACAATGAGGATCCCAGTCAAATATTAATGAGTGTTGGGTATGTGTGAGGTCACAGACTCGGCCCCAGTGGCCTCTGTGGAACCAAAGAGACGTGTGTGTGTGTGTGTGTGTGTGGGCCTTTCAAACCAGGTCAGCGTGAGACACATACACCATATACACTTAGAAATTCATGAGCATTTACAAATTTAAACCCAACACTTCAATATGCAAGAATGTACTATAAACACAAAGGTGGAGACGAGCAGTTGGAGACACATGGTCAACCCATCAGATAGAGAAACATGTTTCCGTCAGTAGAATGGGTGTTGACCTGCTGAATAGAGGACAGGATGTGAACACAACCTGAATGCATCATTTCTAACAGGACAAAGAAAACCTGAACACTGAGCATTCGTTTAGTCGTTTGAGAGGGACGTGCTCCCTACGGATTGGAATGCTCTTATTCTAAGCGACTCTAGAAGAAAGTGTCAAATGAATGTCATGTAATATGTCATGCCAAAGTCTCTGCAGATTCTGGGAAGTCATTTGGGTAAAGAAAGATGAACTGAAATTGTCGTTAAGAGTGAGATGACAGGCAGGAGAAGACTGGAATTACTCAGAGCGCCTGTAATAGCGAACAATGCCATTTGTATGTTAGATTATGTTTGGTGATTTCCTACTGTCTTTGGTAGGCTGGGAAGGATTTCAATTTCACCTTGAGAAAAAAAAAAAGTGAAAAAGTGAAGCTGAATACGGGTAGTGTTTTCCATCCCAACTATGTAGATGTAATACTGTTTGGGTCAGAGTGATGATGATGGTGATACAAACAGGATGAAGCCAGCAGCATTGACGTGTGAGGCATGGTGACAAAAATGAGGAGCATCAAACAAGCCAGGATCTTGTTTTCCAGAGCTCTGAACTCTGCTTTTATTGAAAATCTACAAAAGATTCACATCTCTTATTGGAAACAAAAAAACAAAAAAACAAGCAGACTGCTGCATAAAGAAAAGGTCCCCCAGATGCAGCAGAGTTCAGTGGTAAAGCAGCACAGACACCCAACCTGGCGCCCTCCTTCTCACACCCCACTGGGTCACCTGGGCCCTCATTTATAAAACTGTGCATAGGATCCTTACTAAAAGTGTACGTACGCCAAAAAGCCAAAGTTTGCGTGCGCCAAAAAAAAATCTGATTTATAAAACTGTGCGCACGCAAGCTGTACGCAATGTTTCCTTTATTAATCACAGGATCACCTACAAGTGTGCGTACCTGAATCCCGCCCTGTACACGCCCACATTTTACTATGTTAATGAGCCGGCATGCAATCGTTTCCGTGTGGTGAATCACGGCGACAGGTCAGAAAAAAGCGAAGAAACGTAACTTTTCAGAAACGGAGAAAGAGACACTTGTTGGGGAGGTGGAGGCACGGACAATAATTTAATTAAGTGGTCACAGCAGCTGTGATAGACTGGCGACCTGTCCAGGGTGTACCCTGCCTTCGCCCAATGATAGCTGGGATCGGCTCCAGCCCCCCCGTGACCCTGAATACAGGATAAGCGGTAGAAAATGGATGGATGGATGGATGGATGGTCACAGCAGCGGGATCACGAATAAAAAGACGCAGTGCGAAGGCAACACATTGCTGCTGCTGTCCACAGCGTCAGTGGGACAGAGCGGACGGTGATCTGAAGGTAAATGACATCTTTCTGCTCCTAACATGGATTTAATGTATTGCTAGAGTATTTGAGGAAGTTTGATTTTGATGTGACTTTGACGGGGATTGTGTCCGAAAAGGAGGGAGACACAGACGCGACTGAGACCATGAGGGATAAGGGTAAACCGATTTTAAACTTTTATTGTATATAAAACAAAACGTTAAATCGTTTCTGTCCTTCAGTCTGCAGCGTGTGGCGTAGAGGAGGGTGACGTGATGAGGGTGACGGTTAGGAGACTGCGGTCAAGCCAGCCGACACATCGTGAACGACAGTCAAGCCAGCCGACCCAGTTTTTTGCTGTACGTGATAATAGTATCTTTACGATAATAATGTCTCAGAACTGGTTTCAAAATAAAAGCACTCGTCGAGTGCATAGCGAAAGACTGTCAACGAAAGCAAATACTGTCAACGGAAATGGACGGACGTTGTGATATGTACTTTCAAAATAAAGGCTCAAATAATTGACAATTGTAATCTTAAGCCAATAGTTTTTTTATTGGAATTTCTAACAAGGCCATGTTTCCACATTCTAATTTCACTTCAGGGTAATAGTAGACGTACACTGCCTCATATTGCCACCCAGGAAGTTTCAAGTATTTTCTGTGTCTTTCAAACTAAGGTAAACTTAAGTGTTAAATATGAGACAAATTACATGTGATTTTGGATTCGATTTAAAAGGAAACGCCCTGTTATCACAGACTAATTCCACTTCAGGGTCATAGTATATGACCTGGTAGTGTGACCCAGTAAGTATCAAAACATTCTGATGTATAGTTTCAAAATAAAAGCCCATCAAAGTGTCAAATATGAGACTTATTACACATGATTTTGGGTTCAATTTAAAAGGAAACGCCCTGTTATCAAGGAATAATTCCACTTCAGGGTTATAGTATATGACCTGGTAGTGTGACCCAGTAAGTATCAAAACATTCCGATGTATAGTTTCAGAGTAAAAGCCTGTCAAATATGAGACAAATTACAATTGATTTTGGATTCAATTTAAAAGGAATCACCCTGTTATCAAGGAATAATTCCACTTCAGAGTTATAGTATATGACCTGGTAGTGTGACCCAGTAAGTATCAAAACATTCTGATGTATAGTTTCAGAATAAAAGCCTGTCAAAATGTCAAATATGACACATATTACACATGATTTTGGATTCAATTTAAAAGGAAACGCCCTGTTATCAAGGAATAATTCCATCCATCCATCCATCCATTTTCCTCCGCTTATCCGGGACCGGGTCGCGGGGGCAGCTGCCTGAGCAGGGACGCCCAGACTTCCCTCTCCCCAGACACTTCCCCCAGCTCCTCCGGGAGGACCCCAAGGCGTTCCCAGGCCAGCCGGGTGACATAGTCACTCCAGTGTGTCCTGGGTCTTCCTCGGGGTCTCCTCCCGGTGGGGCATGCCTGGAACACCTCCCGAGGGAGGCGTCCAGGGGGCATCCGATGCAGATGCCCGAGCCACCTCAACTGGCTCCTCTCGATGTGGAGGAGCAGCGGCTCTACTCCGAGCTCCCCCCGTGTGACGGAGCTCCTCACCCTATCTCTAAGGGAGCGCCCCGCCACCCTGCGGAGGAAGCTCATTTCGGCCGCTTGTATCTGGGATCTTATTCTTTCGGTCATGACCCAAAGTTCATGACCATAGGTGAGGGTAGGAACGTAGATTGACCGGTAAACCGAGAGCTTCGCCTTTCGGCTCAGCTCTCTCTTTACCACGACGGACCGATACAGCGACCGCATTACTGCAGCCGCTGCACCGATCCGCCTGTCAATCTCACGTTCCATCCTTCCCTCACTCGTGAACAAGACCCCAAGATACTTAAACTCCTCCACTTGAGGCAGGAACTCCCCCCCGACCTGGAGGGAGCAAGCCACCTTTTTCCGGTCGAGAACCATGCCTCAGATTTGGAGGTGCTAATCCTCATCCCGGCTGCTTCACACTCGGCTGCAAACCGCCCCAGGACATGCTGGAGGTCCTGGGTCGAAGGAGCCAACAAGACCACATCGTCCGCAAAAAGCAGGTATGAAATCCAGTGGCTCCCGAACCAGATCCCCTCCGGCCCACGGCTGCGCCTAGAAATCCTGTCCATTAAAATAATGAACAGGACCGGTGACAAAGGGCAGCCCTGCCGGCAATGCGAACCAAGCTCCTGCTCCGGTCGTACAGGGACCGAACAGCCCTTAGCAGAGGGCCCCCGACCCCGTACTCCCGAAGTACCTCCCACAGAATGCCACGAGGGACACGGTCGAATGCCTTCTCCAAGTCCACAAAACACTTGTGGACTGGTTGGGCAAACTCCCATGAACCCTCGAGCACCCTGCAGAGGGTATAGAGCTGGTCCAGTGTTCCACGGCCAGGACGAAAACCGCATTGTTCCTCCTGAATCCGAGGTTCGACTATCGGTCGAATTCTCCTCTCCAGTACCCTGGAATAGACTTTCCCGGGGAGGCTGAGAAGTGTGATTCCCCGATAGTTGGAACACACCCTCCGGTCCCCCTTTTTGAATAGAGGGACCACCACCCCGGTCTGCCAGTCCAGAGGCACTGTCCCCGACCGCCACGCGATGTTGCAGAGACGTGTCAACCAAGACAGCCCCACAACATCCAGAGACTTGAGGTACTCAGGGCGGATCTCATCCACCCCCGGTGTCTTGCCGGGGAGCTTCTTAACTACCTCGGTGACTTCAGCCCGGGTAATGGGTGGATGAACCTCCGAGTCTCCAGCCTCTGCTTCCTCAATGGAAGACGTGTCAGTGGGATTGAGGAGACCCTCGAAGTACTCCTTCCACCGTCCGACGATATCCCCAGTCGAAGTCAGCAGCTCCCCACCTCCACCGTAAACAGTGTTGGTGGAGGGCTGCTTCCCCTTCCTAAGGCGCCGGATGGTTTGCCAGAATTTCCTCGAGGCCGACCGATAGTCCTCCTCCATGGCCTCCCCGAACTCTTCCCAGACCCAAACCTTTGCTTCAGCGACCGCCCGCGCTGCAGCACGCTTGGCCTGCCGGTACCTGTCAGCTGCCTCGGGAGTCCCCCGAGCCAACCAGGTTCGGTAGGACTCCTTCTTCAGCTTGACAGCATCCCTTACTTCCGGTGTC
This sequence comes from Eutrigla gurnardus, assembly GCF_963514095.1. Taxonomy (NCBI): domain Eukaryota; kingdom Metazoa; phylum Chordata; class Actinopteri; order Perciformes; family Triglidae; genus Eutrigla; species Eutrigla gurnardus. The sequence goes on from NC_139925.1 coordinate 22,707,515, forward strand.
CACCACCGGGTTCGGGGATTGCCACCACGACAGGCACCGGAGACCTTACGGCCACAGCTTCGAACAGCCGCGTCAACAATGGAAGCAGAGAACAAGGTCCATTCGGACTCAATGTCCCCAGCCTCCCTCGGGATCTGGTCAAAGCTCTCCTGGAGGTGGGAGTTGAAGACCTCCCTGACAGAGGGTTCCACCAGACGTTCCCAGCAGACCCTCACAACGCGTTTAGGTCTGCCAAGTCTGTCCAGCTTCCTCCCCTGCCAGCGGATCCAACTCACCACCAGGTGGTGATCAGTTGACAGCTCAGCCCCTCTCTTCACCCGAGTGTCCAAAACATACGGCCGGAGGTCAGATGACACAACCACGAAGTCGATCATTGACCTCCGGCCTAGGGTGTCCTGGTGCCATGTGCACTGATGGACACCCTTATGTTTGAACATGGTGTTCGTTATGGACAAACCGTGACCAGCACAGAAGTCCAATAACAGAACCCCACTCGGGTTCTGATCGGGGAGGCCGTTCCCCCCAATCACGCCCCTCCAGGTAACACTGTCGTTGCCCACGTGAACGTTGAAGTCCCCCAGTAAAACAATGGAGTCCCCGGTTGGAGCACTCTCAAGTACCCCTCCCAAGGACTCCAAGAAGGCCGGGTACTCTGCACTGCCGTTTGGCCTGTAGGCCGAAACAACAGTGAGAGACCTATCCCCGGACCCGAAGGCGCAGGGAAACGACCCTCTCGTTCACCGGGGAAAACTCCAACACATGGCGGCCGAGCTGGGGGGCTATAAGCAAGCCCACACCAGCTCGGCGCCTTTCACCACGGGCAACTCCAGAGTAGAAGAGAGTCCAGCCTCTCTCAAGGAGTTGGGTTCCAGAGCCTAGACTGTGCGTGGAGGTGAGCCTGACTACCTGTAGCCGGTAGCGCTCTACCTCCCACACTAGCTCAGGCTCTTTCCCCCCCAGTGAGGTGACATTCCATGTCCCCATGGCTAGAGTCACCGTCCGGGGATTGGGTCGCCGGGGCACCTGCCCAGGACAGCCACCCAAATCCCACCGCACCGGCCCCTTCTGAACCCTCCTGCGGGTGGTGGGCCTACAGGAGGCCTGGTGGCCGGGTCCCGTGGGCACAGACCCGGCCACCAGGCGCTCGCCTGCGAGCCCCAACCCCGGGCCTGGCTCCAGGGTGGGGCCCCGGTAACGCCAATCCGGGCGACGTGAACTTCCTTGATTTTATCTTTTTCATTAAGGGCTTTGGAACCGTTCTTAGTCTGACCTGTCACCTAGGACCTGTTTGCCTTGGGAGACCCTACCAGGGGCATTAAGCCCCGGACAACATAGCTCCTAGCAAGGGCGTAGGAACCGGGGGGGACGGAGGGGACGTGTCCCCCCCAATTTTCGAGACAGGCGCATTTGTCCCACCCAAAAATTATACCGCAAAATATCTGATTTTTAAATATTTTACTCACTTGCTTTTATTTTGAAAGCGCAACACAGCGTCTTGTCACCGGCCCCATCTATGGCGTTGTACGCCTAATGCCCCCGAACGCCTTCGAATCCCTGCCTAGAAGGCTAAGTTGGGGGCATAAAGCCTGATTTCCACCGGGGACGTAAGCGCCGCGGAACGGCTGCACCGCGGTCACCGCTGCTGATCGCTGCCACTCTAATCGCGTGATCTCGCGATCTCGCGTGAATACGGCTGTCTCGCAAGACAGCGCTACGCTGCTGCATCCCCTCAACGGCTCAGACTGTTTGAAATGCGGGTGTCTGCAGCTAGCGACAGGTTAGAGCCATTAAGATGAAAAGACAGCAGCAGCGCAGTTTAAACGATTTCTTTCTCCAGGGAAAGAAAAAAAAGAAAGGAAATGTGAGTTGGTCATAATTTTATCCAGGAGGATAATTATATTTTCAGACTAACGTTAGAGTTGTTGATGTTAAACTGATGTTGTGATTCAACATCTAACTAGTACACTCTTGCTAGGTAAAAGTTGTTATTATGAACGTTACTAGCCAAAAGCTGGCGGACTTTACAGTAAAGTAAAGGACAAAAAGCGATTTGATTTAAGTGACTGAAAAAATAACATTATTTTTCTTAACCCATGTCACTTGAAAACGAGTAACGTCACACATCTCCCACATCTAGAAAGGAGTTAGTCTGTCTGTATGTTTTTCCCTTGTTCTTGACAATCCTATCAGTATTTTTCTATGCCTTATTAATCTCCACTGCTTTCATATTAGAGCTCAGATGAAGTCCAGCTGGACACTAACAGTGAGGTTGAATCAGGGAAAGCCAGTACTGCAGAGTTGCAGGTAGGTGCTACAGCAGTTCCTCCAGTAAAATGCGGTATTTTTTTGTGATTTTTGCGGCCAAAAATCCTTGATTATGCAGCATATTTATGCAATTTTATGCGATGAAATTGTGGGAACTTGCAAAAATTGCGGGAACTTGCGAAAGAATGCGGAAACTTGCGAAAAATGCAGCTTTTCGATGACGTTCACGTCGCGTAATTACGTCACTTCATAACGTTCCCATGGGAACAGGGGGAAACGGCTGCTCTTGTGTAAACGCAACATTTTTCAACATTCTGCTAAGATATATGTGACTTTTTTGCAACGAAAATGCGGGGATTATGAAATCATGCAAGCCCCCCATATTTTGCACGGAAATCGGCAATTTATGCGGTGGCGGCATATTTGAAAAAAATGCGCCCCCCTCATATTCATGCAGACTTTGGCTGATTATGCATTGAATTCTGCGATCGCATAATCGTGTTTTTCTGGAGGGACTGTATATGAAGAGTGAGGTGATGTTAGGTTGTTGATCATGAGAGGAAATGTGAACATAACTTTTTATTTTATTTAAACAATAAAATTACAAGCATGATTTTAATATTGCAATAGCTTTTCCCATCATCATTTTTCTATGCCTCATTCATCTCCACTGTTTTCATATTAGAGATCAGATGACGTCCAGCTGGACACTAACAGTAAGGGTGATGCAGTGAAAGCCAGCACTGCAGAGTTGCAAGTAGGTGCTACAGTATATGAAGAGTGAGGCGATGTTAGGTTGTTGATCATGAGAGGAACTTTGAACATGATAAGAAGTGAAAATTACAAACATGATTTTAATATTCCACTAGCTTTACCATCAGTATTTTTCTATACCTTATTCACCTAACCTTAAAGGACTAGGGTTAGGGTGCTTGTAGTAACTGCAGTCTTGTTGCATTGTGTGACATTGTGACTGTTTTCCTTTTAGGGTGTTCAGAGCAGGGACAGACAGCTGAGAGACACTGAAGTCAGGGAAGAGAGGACAGAGTCATATCAGCCACATCCAAAATTCATTGAAACTCAAGTTCTGTCTAACAGAACTCTCTCCTTCCAAGAGCGGTGGTACAAGGAGTTTCCCTGGCTACATTATGATGCAGTACAGAAGGGGGTTTTGTGTTTTTATTGCATGAGAGTTTACCAGGACAAACCCACACCATTTGCTGTAAAATCCGAACCCGCCTTTATCACTTCTGGATTCAGAAATTGGAAGAAAGCTTTGAAAAATTTAAAGCACATGAAAGTAGTCATACACACCGTCACGCTGTCTCTGTGACTGCACAAGAAAATCACCCTGTAAATGCACAGTTGTCCAGTGCTTTGGCAAATACACAATCAGACAACAGGCACTGTCTGGGGAAAATCATGAGTTCAATCAAATATTTGGCACGACAGGGACAGGCCTTGAGAGGACATGAGGATGAAAACAGTAATTTGTATCAACTCTTGAAAGACAAGGCAGAGGATGATGTCCTTTTAGCCAAATGGTTGCAGAGGTCCCAGAAAGAGTACATCAGTCCACAGATCCAGAATGAAATTCTGTCTACAATGAGCAACAATATTGTAAGTGGAATAGCTGATACAATCAGAGATCTACCAGTTATTCAGTATGCAGTAATTATGGATGGAACACAAGACATATCTGGGCAAGAACAAGAAAGTATTTGCCTGCGTTATGTTGACAATGACCTGAAGCCCCATGAAGAGTTCATCGGCATGTATTCTGTTACTGAAACAACAGGAAAAAGCCTTGCTGGAGTAGTTAAAGATGTGCTGCTGAGATTAAACTTACCAATGCATGGTTTACGAGGTCAAACTTATGACAGGGCAGCTAATATGGCTGGGAAGCATGCTGGTGCACAGGCACTGATAAAACAAGAGCAGCCACTAGCACTTTATGTTCACTGTGGAGCCCACTGTACTAATTTAGTCACACAGAAAGCTTGCTTAGCCTCTGTTCTGATCAGAGACTCATTGGATTGGGTCAACCAGCTTGGAGTCCTTTTGTCTCATTCAGGGAAGTTTAAGGCGATCCATGCAGCAATAGCACATGCAGAGAACCCATCATGCACTGCAATAAAACCCCTGTGTCCCACGAGGTGGACAGTACGGGGGAAAGCCATCACAGCTGTTTTGTCACAGTATGGGTCAGTGCTGGCCAGCTTGCAGGAGATGGCTTGTGGTGCCTCAAATACTGCATCTACTGCTAATGGGCTGCTGGGGCAGTTTAGGAAAGGCAAAACAGTTTTGGGTCTCATCCTTGCCTCACCAGTGATTTGTGAGCTTGAATGCCTGAACATCTCTTTTCAGAAGAGAACTGAAACCATTGCTGGCATGAGGGCTGCTGTTCAAGTTGTAAGGACCTCAATCAAGGCCAAAAGAAATGAGGCAAATTTCAAAACTCTGTTTGAAGAGGCGACGGCTGTCGTTCAGTCTTTAGGTGTTAAGCCCATAACCATTCCACAGACCAGACCGCCCCCAAAACGCTTCATTGAAGGAGCTGAGGCACATCAGCCTAAAAGTGCCAAGGACCACTACAGAGGGGAATTCTTTAAAGTCCTGGATATTGTAGACGCAAAGCTCAGTGAGCTATTCAACCAGGAAGACTTGTTGACTTTGCAAAAGTTGGAAGAGACACTTCTGAGTGGAGAGATTGATGCTGCAGTCATTGAGAAATACCCAGAGTTGAACAGAGAGTCACTTTCAGTGCAGCTTTCTATGTTTCGCCTGAGCTACTCATTTAGCAACAGTGCAGAGGCTGCAGGGATCATTTGTGGATTGCCTGTAGAGGTACGTAGACTATTTGGGCAAGTGGAAAACCTGGTCAGGTTGCTTCTGGTTGTCCCTGTTTCATCCTGTGAGGCAGAGAGAAGTTTTAGTGTCCTCCGCAGGCTCAAAACCTGTCTCCGGTCCACAATGTCTCAAAACAGACTCAACCATGTTGCTGTCTGTCATGTCCATCAGGATAGACTTGACTTACTGGACAAGAAGTCAATTTGCAAGCAATTCGTGGCTGCAAATGACAGGAGGAGAAAACATTTTGGCTCTTTTGCCTAGGCCATTGTTTTTTAACCTTTTGTGTGCCACGGCACGTTTGACACTGTTGGATAACACTACAGTGCTATCTAGCTTTCATTTGTATCAGAACTACACAGTAATTTATATTTATCAGTTCATTACATCCATTCTAATGTTGTTTTCGTTTACCTTCACACACCAATTAGTTAGTGGAAATGTGGAATAATATCACATACTCGAGAGTAAAAACAAGTTGGTGTATGTTAAAATTTTTGATGCTGTTTTTCCCTTTAACCATAGCCTGTGTTCATTGAGGCATAAGATACAACTAAGAAAAGAAAAGGTATTTAGAAAATACTAATTCAAATTTAGATCAATATTCTTCCCATGTTATTTATCAGTCTACAAAACTGTATGATAAGGCTTGCAATTAAAGAATTAATTTGATATGTATCAGTTCAATGCTGCAATTCAAAATGTGTTTTCCTTTACAAATGTATATTTTTAGAAGAATAAAATACATTTGTGAATGTTTTGCAGTGTAGTTCATTTATGACATATTTCTCTTCGAACTATTAATGGATCAGTCAGGTTTCCGATATGTGTCCCCTCCAATGTTAAACTCGTTCCTACGCCCCTGGCTCCTAGGATCATTCAGGTGCTCAAACCCCTCCACCACGGTAAGGTGTCGGATAACAGGGCGTTTCCTTTTAAATTGAATCCAAAATCAAATGTAATTTGTCTCACATTTGACACTTTGACGGGCTTTTATTCTGAAACTATACATCAAAATGTTTTGATACTTACTGGGTCACACTACCAGGTCATATACTATAACTCTGAAGTGGAATTATTCCTTGATACCAGGGCGATTCCTTTTAAATTGAATCCAAAATCAAATGTAGTTTGTCTCATATTTGACACTTTGACAGGCTTTTATTCTGAAACTATACATCAGAATGTTTTGATATTTACTGGGTCACACTACCAGGTCATATACTATAACCCTGCAGTGGAATTATTCCTTGATACCAGGGCGATTCCTTTTAAATTGAATCCAAAATCAAATGTAGTTTGTCTCATATTTGACACTTTGACAGGCTTTTATTCTGAAACTATACATCAGAATGTTTTGACAGTGGCGCATCGGCGTTAACTGCCTCGCTTTGCGCATTTGTTTTAAGCTAAAGTACGGCCATATCGGACTTCGCGGCGCTGGTTTGTCCGCAAGTTGCGGCGTGGTGACGGTGGCAGCAGCCATTCTCCTCTCCGTGCTTCTCTCGCTCGCGCGCTCTCTCGCGCTCTCTCTCCTCTCTCGCTCTCTCGCGCTCGCTCGCTCTCTCTCTCTCGCTCTCTCCCAGCTTTCGTCCTGCTCCGTTTGTTGCTCCAGTCCACGCTGCTCGCTAACTTGCTAGCGGTTTCCTCCGGCTTGCTTGCTTTTTCTTTTTATCTCCCCAAACTGCGGCTCGCTCCTCGTCCTCTCAGCTGTAGTTACAACGCGGTGACGTCACGTGGCGAGTTCGCCGCGCTGTTGCGGGCGCTGCCGGCGGCGCTGCAAGTACCGGTCCCGTCCAACTGCAATATAGTACCGTTTTAAATGCCTCAGTACCCCGGTACCAAATTAGTACCGGTATACCGTGCAACCCTACATCAGAATGTTTTGATACTTACTGGGTCACACTACCAGGTCATATACTATAACCCTGAAGTGGAATTATTCCTTGAGAACAGGGCGTTTCCTTTTAAATTGAATCCAAAATCATGTGTAATATGTGTCATATTTGACACTTTGACAGGCTTTTATTCTGAAACTATACATCAGAATGTTTTGATACTTACTGGGTCACACTACCAGGTCATATACTATAACCCTGAAGTGGAATTATTCCTTGATAACAGGGCGTTTCCTTTTAAATTGAATCCAAAATCATGTGTAATATGTGTCATATTTGACATTTTAACAGGCTTTTATTCTGAAACTATACATCAGATTGTCTTGATACTTACTGGGTCACACTACCAGGTAATATACTATAACCCTGAAATTGAATTATTCCTTGATAACAGGGCGTTTCCTTTTAAATTGAATCCAAAATCATGTGTAATATGTGTCATATTTGACACTTTTGACAGGCTTTTATTCTGAAACTATACATCAGAATGTTTTGATACTTACTGGGTCACACTACCAGGTCATATACTATAACCCTGAAGTGGAATTATTCCTTGAGAACAGGGCGTTTCCTTTTAAATTGAATCCAAAATCAAATGTAGTTTGTCTCATATTTGACACTTTGACGGGCTTTTATTTTGAAACTATACATCAGATTGTCTTGATACTTACTGGGTCACACTACAGGGTCATATACTATAACCCTGAAGTGGAATTAGTCAGTGATAACAGGGCGTTTCTCTTTAAATTGAATCCAAAATCAATTGTAATTTGTCTCATATTTGACAGGCTTTTACTCTGAAACTATACATCAGAATGTTTTGATACTTACTGGGTCACACTACCAGGTCATATACTATAACCCTGAAATTGAATTATTCCTTGATAACAGGGCGTTTCCTTTTAAATTGAATCCAAAATCTAATGTAGTTTGTCTCATATTTGACACTTTGACGGGCTTTTATTTTGAAACTATACATCAGAATGTTTTGATACTTACTGGGTCACACTACCAGGTCATATACTATAACCCTGAAGTGGAATTATTCCTTGAGAACAGGGCGTTTCCTTTTAAATTGAATCCAAAATCATGTGTAATATGTGTCATATTTGACACTTTGACAGGCTTTTATTCTGAAACTATACATCAGAATGTTTTGATACTTACTGGGTCACACTACCAGGTCATATACTATAACCCTGAAGTGGAATTATTCCTTGATAACAGGGCGTTTCCTTTTAAATTGAATCCAAAATCATGTGTAATATGTGTCATATTTGACATTTTAACAGGCTTTTATTCTGAAACTATACATCAGATTGTCTTGATACTTACTGGGTCACACTACCAGGTAATATACTATAACCCTGAAATTGAATTATTCCTTGATAACAGGGCGTTTCCTTTTAAATTGAATCCAAAATCATGTGTAATATGTGTCATATTTGACACTTTTGACAGGCTTTTATTCTGAAACTATACATCAGAATGTTTTGATACTTACTGGGTCACACTACCAGGTCATATACTATAACCCTGAAGTGGAATTATTCCTTGAGAACAGGGCGTTTCCTTTTAAATTGAATCCAAAATCAAATGTAGTTTGTCTCATATTTGACACTTTGACGGGCTTTTATTTTGAAACTATACATCAGATTGTCTTGATACTTACTGGGTCACACTACAGGGTCATATACTATAACCCTGAAGTGGAATTAGTCAGTGATAACAGGGCGTTTCTCTTTAAATTGAATCCAAAATCAATTGTAATTTGTCTCATATTTGACAGGCTTTTACTCTGAAACTATACATCAGAATGTTTTGATACTTACTGGGTCACACTACCAGGTCATATACTATAACCCTGAAATTGAATTATTCCTTGATAACAGGGCGTTTCCTTTTAAATTGAATCCAAAATCTAATGTAGTTTGTCTCATATTTGACACTTTGACGGGCTTTTATTTTGAAACTATACATCAGAATGTTTTGATACTTACTGGGTCACACTACCAGGTCATATACTATAACCCTGCAGTGGAATTATTCCTTGATACCAGGGCGATTCCTTTTAAATTGAATCCAAAATCAAATGTAGTTTGTCTCATATTTGACACTTTGACAGGCTTTTATTCTGAAACTATACATCACAATGTTTTGATATTTACTGGGTCACACTAACAGGTCATATACTATAACCCTGCAGTGGAATTATTCCTTGATAACAGGGCGTTTCCTTTTAAATTGAACCCAAAATCATGTGTAATATGTGTCATATTTGACACTTTGACAGGCTTTTATTCTGAAACTATACATCACAATGTTTTGATACTTACTGGGTCACACTACCAGGTCATATACTATAACCCTGAAGTGGAATTATTCCTTGAGAACAGGGCGTTTCCTTTTAAATTGAATCCAAAATCATGTGTAATATGTGTCATATTTGACACTTTGACAGGCTTTTATTCTGAAACTATACATCAGAATAGTGTTGTCACGATACCAACATTTTGGTACCGGTACCGGTACCAACATGTGTTTCGGTACTTTTCGATACTTTTCAATACTTTTTCAAATAAAAAGTGAATGCAAAAAATGTCATTACTGACTTTATTTTAATAGAAAATCTTAGAACAATAACATATTAATCAGCAAATAAAATAAAATACCACAAAGACAAGCTTTTCTAATGCACACAATTTTAAAAATGTTAAAATATAAATACAATAATATAAAATATAATAATATAAATAAACCAGCTCTATTTTTTTTCTTCCAGAGCTACTTTTGTTAAGAGTGAAGGAGGGTGGCGCTTGCTTTTTGCACTGAATGTGGCTTTTCTTCCTGAGTAAATGACCTGTCGTTCCCTGAGTTCAGTGTGCAGGTCTGGGTGCTTGTTCCTTTAAGTGTTTGGCTAAGTCGGAGGTGTTTCCGCCGTTAGCCATGCATGTTTTAAACGCCGTTTACACAGTGGCGCATCGGCGTTAACTGCCTCGCTTTGCGCATTTGTTTTAAGCTAAAGTACGGCCATATCGGACTTCGCGGCGCTGGTTTGTCCGCAAGTTGCGGCGTGGTGACGGTGGCAGCAGCCATTCTCCTCTCCGTGCTTCTCTCGCTCGCGCGCTCTCTCGCGCTCTCTCTCCTCTCTCGCTCTCTCGCGCTCGCTCGCTCTCTCTCTCTCGCTCTCTCCCAGCTTTCGTCCTGCTCCGTTTGTTGCTCCAGTCCACGCTGCTCGCTAACTTGCTAGCGGTTTCCTCCGGCTTGCTTGCTTTTTCTTTTTATCTCCCCAAACTGCGGCTCGCTCCTCGTCCTCTCAGCTGTAGTTACAACGCGGTGACGTCACGTGGCGAGTTCGCCGCGCTGTTGCGGGCGCTGCCGGCGGCGCTGCAAGTACCGGTCCCGTCCAACTGCAATATAGTACCGTTTTAAATGCCTCAGTACCCCGGTACCAAATTAGTACCGGTATACCGTGCAACCCTACATCAGAATGTTTTGATACTTACTGGGTCACACTACCAGGTCATATACTATAACCCTGAAGTGGAATTATTCCTTGAGAACAGGGCGTTTCCTTTTAAATTGAATCCAAAATCATGTGTAATATGTGTCATATTTGACACTTTGACAGGCTTTTATTCTGAAACTATACATCAGAATGTTTTGGTACTTACTGGGTCACACTACCAGGTCATATACTATAACCCTGAAGTGGAATTATTCCTTGATAACAGGGCGTTTCCTTTTAAATTGAATCCAAAATCATGTGTAATATGTGTCATATTTGACATTTTAACAGGCTTTTATTCTGAAACTATACATCAGATTGTCTTGATACTTACTGGGTCACACTACCAGGTAATATACTATAACCCTGAAATTGAATTATTCCTTGATAACAGGGCGTTTCCTTTTAAATTGAATCCAAAATCATGTGTAATATGTGTCATATTTGACACTTTTGACAGGCTTTTATTCTGAAACTATACATCAGAATGTTTTGATACTTACTGGGTCACACTACCAGGTCATATACTATAACCCTGAAGTGGAATTATTCCTTGAGAACAGGGCGTTTCCTTTTAAATTGAATCCAAAATCAAATGTAGTTTGTCTCATATTTGACACTTTGACGGGCTTTTATTTTGAAACTATACATCAGATTGTCTTGATACTTACTGGGTCACACTACAGGGTCATATACTATAACCCTGAAGTGGAATTAGTCAGTGATAACAGGGCGTTTCTCTTTAAATTGAATCCAAAATCAATTGTAATTTGTCTCATATTTGACAGGCTTTTACTCTGAAACTATACATCAGAATGTTTTGATACTTACTGGGTCACACTACCAGGTCATATACTATAACCCTGAAATTGAATTATTCCTTGATAACAGGGCGTTTCCTTTTAAATTGAATCCAAAATCTAATGTAGTTTGTCTCATATTTGACACTTTGACGGGCTTTTATTTTGAAACTATACATCAGAATGTTTTGATACTTACTGGGTCACACTACCAGGTCATATACTATAACCCTGCAGTGGAATTATTCCTTGATACCAGGGCGATTCCTTTTAAATTGAATCCAAAATCAAATGTAGTTTGTCTCATATTTGACACTTTGACAGGCTTTTATTCTGAAACTATACATCACAATGTTTTGATATTTACTGGGTCACACTACCAGGTCATATACTATAACCCTGCAGTGGAATTATTCCTTGATAACAGGGCGTTTCCTTTTAAATTGAACCCAAAATCATGTGTAATATGTGTCATATTTGACACTTTGACAGGCTTTTATTCTGAAACTATACATCAGAATGTTTTGATACTTACTGGGTCACACTACCAGGTCATATACTATAACCCTGAAGTGGAATTATTCCTTGAGAACAGGGCGTTTCCTTTTAAATTGAATCCAAAATCATGTGTAATATGTGTCATATTTGACACTTTGACAGGCTTTTATTCTGAAACTATACATCAGAATGTTTTGATACTTACTGGGTCACACTACCAGGTCATATACTATAACCCTGAAGTGGAATTATTCCTTGAGAACAGGGCGTTTCCTTTTAAATTGAATCCAAAATCAAATGTAGTTTGTCTCATATTTGACACTTTGACGGGCTTTTATTTTGAAACTATACATCAGAATGTTTTGATACTTACTGGGTCACATTACCAGGTCATATACTATAACCCTAAAGTGGAATTACTCCTTGATAACAGGGCGTTTCCTTTTAAATTGAATCCAAAATCATGTGTAATATGTGTCATATTTGACATTTTAACAGGCTTTTATTCTGAAACTATACATCAGATTGTCTTGATACTTACTGGGTCACACTACCAGGTCATATACTATAACCCTGAAATTGAATTATTCCTTGATAACAGGGCGTTTCCTTTTAAATTGAATCCAAAATCATGTGTAATATGTGTCATATTTGACACTTTGACAGGCTTTTATTCTGAAACTATACATCAGAATAGTGTTGTCACGATACCAACATTTTGGTACCGGTACAGGTACCAACATGTGTTTCGGTACTTTTCGATACTTTTCAATACTTTTTCAAATAAAAAGTGAATGCAAAAAATGTCATTACTGACTTTATTTTAATAGAAAATCTTAGAACAATAACATATTAATCAGCAAATAAAATAAAATACCACAAAGACAAGCTTTTCTAATGCACACAATTTTAAAAATGTTAAAATATAAATACAATAATATAAAATATAATAATATAAATAAACCAGCTCTATTTTTTTTCTTCCAGAGCTACTTTTGTTAAGAGTGAAGGAGGGTGGCGCTTGCTTTTTGCACTGAATGTGGCTTTTCTTCCTGAGTAAATGACCTGTCGTTCCCTGAGTTCAGTGTGCAGGTCTGGGTGCTTGTTCCTTTAAGTGTTTGGCTAAGTCGGAGGTGTTTCCGCCGTTAGCCATGCATGTTTTAAACGCCGTTTACACAGTGGCGCATCGGCGTTAACTGCCTCGCTTTGCGCATTTGTTTTAAGCTAAAGTACGGCCATATCGGACTTCGCGGCGCTGGTTTGTCCGCAAGTTGCGGCGTGGTGACGGTGGCAGCAGCCATTCTCCTCTCCGTGCTTCTCTCGCTCGCGCGCTCTCTCGCGCTCTCTCTCCTCTCTCGCTCTCTCGCGCTCGCTCGCTCTCTCTCTCTCGCTCTCTCCCAGCTTTCGTCCTGCTCCGTTTGTTGCTCCAGTCCACGCTGCTCGCTAACTTGCTAGCGGTTTCCTCCGGCTTGCTTGCTTTTTCTTTTTATCTCCCCAAACTGCGGCTCGCTCCTCGTCCTCTCAGCTGTAGTTACAACGCGGTGACGTCACGTGGCGAGTTCGCCGCGCTGTTGCGGGCGCTGCCGGCGGCGCTGCAAGTACCGGTCCCGTCCAACTGCAATATAGTACCGTTTTAAATGCCTCAGTACCCCGGTACCAAATTAGTACCGGTATACCGTGCAACCCTACATCAGAATGTTTTGATACTTACTGGGTCACACTACCAGGTCATATACTATAACCCTGAAGTGGAATTATTCCTTGAGAACAGGGCGTTTCCTTTTAAATTGAATCCAAAATCATGTGTAATATGTGTCATATTTGACACTTTGACAGGCTTTTATTCTGAAACTATACATCAGAATGTTTTGGTACTTACTGGGTCACACTACCAGGTCATATACTATAACCCTGAAGTGGAATTATTCCTTGATAACAGGGCGTTTCCTTTTAAATTGAATCCAAAATCATGTGTAATATGTGTCATATTTGACATTTTAACAGGCTTTTATTCTGAAACTATACATCAGATTGTCTTGATACTTACTGGGTCACACTACCAGGTAATATACTATAACCCTGAAATTGAATTATTCCTTGATAACAGGGCGTTTCCTTTTAAATTGAATCCAAAATCATGTGTAATATGTGTCATATTTGACACTTTTGACAGGCTTTTATTCTGAAACTATACATCAGAATGTTTTGATACTTACTGGGTCACACTACCAGGTCATATACTATAACCCTGAAGTGGAATTATTCCTTGAGAACAGGGCGTTTCCTTTTAAATTGAATCCAAAATCAAATGTAGTTTGTCTCATATTTGACACTTTGACGGGCTTTTATTTTGAAACTATACATCAGATTGTCTTGATACTTACTGGGTCACACTACAGGGTCATATACTATAACCCTGAAGTGGAATTAGTCAGTGATAACAGGGCGTTTCTCTTTAAATTGAATCCAAAATCAATTGTAATTTGTCTCATATTTGACAGGCTTTTACTCTGAAACTATACATCAGAATGTTTTGATACTTACTGGGTCACACTACCAGGTCATATACTATAACCCTGAAATTGAATTATTCCTTGATAACAGGGCGTTTCCTTTTAAATTGAATCCAAAATCTAATGTAGTTTGTCTCATATTTGACACTTTGACGGGCTTTTATTTTGAAACTATACATCAGAATGTTTTGATACTTACTGGGTCACACTACCAGGTCATATACTATAACCCTGCAGTGGAATTATTCCTTGATACCAGGGCGATTCCTTTTAAATTGAATCCAAAATCAAATGTAGTTTGTCTCATATTTGACACTTTGACAGGCTTTTATTCTGAAACTATACATCACAATGTTTTGATATTTACTGGGTCACACTACCAGGTCATATACTATAACCCTGCAGTGGAATTATTCCTTGATAACAGGGCGTTTCCTTTTAAATTGAACCCAAAATCATGTGTAATATGTGTCATATTTGACACTTTGACAGGCTTTTATTCTGAAACTATACATCAGAATGTTTTGATACTTACTGGGTCACACTACCAGGTCATATACTATAACCCTGAAGTGGAATTATTCCTTGAGAACAGGGCGTTTCCTTTTAAATTGAATCCAAAATCATGTGTAATATGTGTCATATTTGACACTTTGACAGGCTTTTATTCTGAAACTATACATCAGAATGTTTTGATACTTACTGGGTCACACTACCAGGTCATATACTATAACCCTGAAGTGGAATTATTCCTTGAGAACAGGGCGTTTCCTTTTAAATTGAATCCAAAATCAAATGTAGTTTGTCTCATATTTGACACTTTGACGGGCTTTTATTTTGAAACTATACATCAGAATGTTTTGATACTTACTGGGTCACATTACCAGGTCATATACTATAACCCTAAAGTGGAATTACTCCTTGATAACAGGGCGTTTCCTTTTAAATTGAATCCAAAATCATGTGTAATATGTGTCATATTTGACATTTTAACAGGCTTTTATTCTGAAACTATACATCAGATTGTCTTGATACTTACTGGGTCACACTACCAGGTCATATACTATAACCCTGAAATTGAATTATTCCTTGATAACAGGGCGTTTCCTTTTAAATTGAATCCAAAATCATGTGTAATATGTGTCATATTTGACACTTTGACAGGCTTTTATTCTGAAACTATACATCAGAATAGTGTTGTCACGATACCAACATTTTGGTACCGGTACAGGTACCAACATGTGTTTCGGTACTTTTCGATACTTTTCAATACTTTTTCAAATAAAAAGTGAATGCAAAAAATGTCATTACTGACTTTATTTTAATAGAAAATCTTAGAACAATAACATATTAATCAGCAAATAAAATAAAATACCACAAAGACAAGCTTTTCTAATGCACACAATTTTAAAAATGTTAAAATATAAATACAATAATATAAAATATAATAATATAAATAAACCAGCTCTATTTTTTTTCTTCCAGAGCTACTTTTGTTAAGAGTGAAGGAGGGTGGCGCTTGCTTTTTGCACTGAATGTGGCTTTTCTTCCTGAGTAAATGACCTGTCGTTCCCTGAGTTCAGTGTGCAGGTCTGGGTGCTTGTTCCTTTAAGTGTTTGGCTAAGTCGGAGGTGTTTCCGCCGTTAGCCATGCATGTTTTAAACGCCGTTTACACAGTGGCGCATCGGCGTTAACTGCCTCGCTTTGCGCATTTGTTTTAAGCTAAAGTACGGCCATATCGGACTTCGCGGCGCTGGTTTGTCCGCAAGTTGCGGCGTGGTGACGGTGGCAGCAGCCATTCTCCTCTCCGTGCTTCTCTCGCTCGCGCGCTCTCTCGCGCTCTCTCTCCTCTCTCGCTCTCTCGCGCTCGCTCGCTCTCTCTCTCTCGCTCTCTCCCAGCTTTCGTCCTGCTCCGTTTGTTGCTCCAGTCCACGCTGCTCGCTAACTTGCTAGCGGTTTCCTCCGGCTTGCTTGCTTTTTCTTTTTATCTCCCCAAACTGCGGCTCGCTCCTCGTCCTCTCAGCTGTAGTTACAACGCGGTGACGTCACGTGGCGAGTTCGCCGCGCTGTTGCGGGCGCTGCCGGCGGCGCTGCAAGTACCGGTCCCGTCCAACTGCAATATAGTACCGTTTTAAATGCCTCAGTACCCCGGTACCAAATTAGTACCGGTATACCGTGCAACCCTACATCAGAATGTTTTGATACTTACTGGGTCACACTACCAGGTCATATACTATAACCCTGAAGTGGAATTATTCCTTGAGAACAGGGCGTTTCCTTTTAAATTGAATCCAAAATCATGTGTAATATGTGTCATATTTGACACTTTGACAGGCTTTTATTCTGAAACTATACATCAGAATGTTTTGATACTTACTGGGTCACACTACCAGGTCATATACTATAACCCTGAAGTGGAATTATTCCTTGATAACAGGGCGTTTCCTTTTAAATTGAATCCAAAATCATGTGTAATATGTGTCATATTTGACATTTTAACAGGCTTTTATTCTGAAACTATACATCAGATTGTCTTGATACTTACTGGGTCACACTACCAGGTAATATACTATAACCCTGAAATTGAATTATTCCTTGATAACAGGGCGTTTCCTTTTAAATTGAATCCAAAATCATGTGTAATATGTGTCATATTTGACACTTTTGACAGGCTTTTATTCTGAAACTATACATCAGAATGTTTTGATACTTACTGGGTCACACTACCAGGTCATATACTATAACCCTGAAGTGGAATTATTCCTTGAGAACAGGGCGTTTCCTTTTAAATTGAATCCAAAATCAAATGTAGTTTGTCTCATATTTGACACTTTGACGGGCTTTTATTTTGAAACTATACATCAGATTGTCTTGATACTTACTGGGTCACACTACAGGGTCATATACTATAACCCTGAAGTGGAATTAGTCAGTGATAACAGGGCGTTTCTCTTTAAATTGAATCCAAAATCAATTGTAATTTGTCTCATATTTGACAGGCTTTTACTCTGAAACTATACATCAGAATGTTTTGATACTTACTGGGTCACACTACCAGGTCATATACTATAACCCTGAAATTGAATTATTCCTTGATAACAGGGCGTTTCCTTTTAAATTGAATCCAAAATCTAATGTAGTTTGTCTCATATTTGACACTTTGACGGGCTTTTATTTTGAAACTATACATCAGAATGTTTTGATACTTACTGGGTCACACTACCA
Organism: Eutrigla gurnardus; assembly: GCF_963514095.1. Lineage (NCBI taxonomy): Eukaryota > Metazoa > Chordata > Actinopteri > Perciformes > Triglidae > Eutrigla > Eutrigla gurnardus. Next base: position 22,725,072 of record NC_139925.1, read on the forward strand.
GGTCATATACTATAACCCTGCAGTGGAATTATTCCTTGATACCAGGGCGATTCCTTTTAAATTGAATCCAAAATCAAATGTAGTTTGTCTCATATTTGACACTTTGACAGGCTTTTATTCTGAAACTATACATCACAATGTTTTGATATTTACTGGGTCACACTACCAGGTCATATACTATAACCCTGCAGTGGAATTATTCCTTGATAACAGGGCGTTTCCTTTTAAATTGAACCCAAAATCATGTGTAATATGTGTCATATTTGACACTTTGACAGGCTTTTATTCTGAAACTATACATCACAATGTTTTGATACTTACTGGGTCACACTACCAGGTCATATACTATAACCCTGAAGTGGAATTATTCCTTGAGAACAGGGCGTTTCCTTTTAAATTGAATCCAAAATCATGTGTAATATGTGTCATATTTGACACTTTGACAGGCTTTTATTCTGAAACTATACATCACAATGTTTTGATACTTACTGGGTCACACTACCAGGTCATATACTATAACGCTGCAGTGGAATTATTCCTTGATAACAGGGCGTTTCCTTTTAAATTGAACCCAAAATCATGTGTAATATGTGTCATATTTGACACTTTGACAGGCTTTTATTCTGAAACTATACATCACAATGTTTTGATACTTACTGGGTCACACTACCAGGTCATATACTATAACCCTGAAGTGGAATTATTCCTTGAGAACAGGGCGTTTCCTTTTAAATTGAATCCAAAATCATGTGTAATATGTGTCATATTTGACACTTTGACAGGCTTTTATTCTGAAACTATACATCAGAATGTTTTGATACTTACTGGGTCACACTACCAGGTCATATACTATAACCCTGAAGTGGAATTATTCCTTGAGAACAGGGCGTTTCCTTTTAAATTGAATCCAAAATCAAATGTAGTTTGTCTCATATTTGACACTTTGACGGGCTTTTATTTTGAAACTATACATCAGAATGTTTTGATACTTACTGGGTCACATTACCAGGTCATATACTATAACCCTAAAGTGGAATTATTCCTTGATAACAGGGCGTTTCCTTTTAAATTGAATCCAAAATCATGTGTAATATGTGTCATATTTGACATTTTAACAGGCTTTTATTCTGAAACTATACATCAGATTGTCTTGATACTTACTGGGTCACACTACCAGGTCATATACTATAACCCTGAAATTGAATTATTCCTTGATAACAGGGCGTTTCCTTTTAAATTGAATCCAAAATCATGTGTAATATGTGTCATATTTGACACTTTGACAGGCTTTTATTTTGAAACTATACATCAGAATGTCTTGATACTTACTGGGTCACACTACCAGGTCATATACTATAACTCCGAAATTGAATTATTCCTTGATAACAGGGCGTTTCCTTTTAAATTGAATCCAAAATCAAATGTAGTTTGTCTCATATTTGACACTTTGACGGGCTTTTATTTTGAAACTATACATCAGATTGTCTTGATACTTACTGGGTCACACTACCAGGTCATATACTATAACCCTGAAATTGAATTATTCCTTGATAACAGGGCGTTTCCTTTTAAATTGAATCCAAAATCATGTGTAATATGTGTCATATTTGACACTTTGACAGGCTTTTATTCTGAAACTATACATCAGATTGTCTTGATACTTACTGGGTCACACTACAGGGTCATATACTATAACCCTGAAGTGGAATTAGTCAGTGATAACAGGGCGTTTCTCTTTAAATTGAATCCAAAATCAATTGTAATTTGTCTCATATTTGACAGGCTTTTACTCTGAAACTATACATCAGAATGTTTTGATACTTACTGGGTCACACTACCAGGTCATATACTATAACCCTGAAATTGAATTATTCCTTGATAACAGGGCGTTTCCTTTTAAATTGAATCCAAAATCTAATGTAGTTTGTCTCATATTTGACACTTTGACGGGCTTTTATTTTGAAACTATACATCAGAATGTTTTGATACTTACTGGGTCACACTACCAGGTCATATACTATAACTCTGAAGTGGAATTATTCCTTGATAACAGGGCGATTCCTTTTAAATTGAATCCAAAATCAATTGTAATTTGTCTCATATTTAGCAGGCTTTTACTCTGAAACTATACATCAGAATGTCTTGATACTTACTGGGTCACACTACCAGGTCATATACTATAACTCTGAAGTGGAATTATTCCTTGATAACAGGGCGATTCCTTTTAAATTGAATCCAAAATCAAATGTAATTTGTCTCATATTTGACACTTTGACGGGCTTTTATTCTGAAACTATACATCAGAATGTCTTGATTCTTACTGGTTCACACTATCAGGTCATATACTATAACCCTGAAGTGGAATTAGTCAGTGATAACAGGGCGTTTCCTTTTAAATTGAATCCAAAATCATGTGTAATATGTCTCATATTTAACAGGCGGTGTACGTCTACTATTACCCTGAAGTGAAATTTGCATGTGGAAACATGGCCTTGTTAGAAATTTCAATAAAAAAATGGCTTAAAGGAGAAATCCGGTCATTTTTGACCCCATGTCTGTGTCCTCAGGGTCATCCCGACTTATTAGAAGCAAAAAACCCGACAAAAATTGACGTTGCTTAGCCCGAGATCTGTACCTGCCTGGCAGCCTTCCAGACTCGCTACAATGCTAACCCATTGGGGCACCGTTGTATCTGCTTTCCTGGGCCTCAGAAAACAATTCCAAGACCTATGCAACACAGGTTGTGTCCGTACGAGACACCACGGCGCTCGTTTAGCTCAAATAGTGTGGCAAAACGACATAAATATGCGTGTTTTAGCATGAAGTTACTCACCTCAAATCACCCCGTAGAGTAGACATTAGCAGTAGACAGCCGAGCGCCTGTCGTCCCTCCCAGTCACCGCAGAAACGAAGACGTTTTTCACGTAGTTTTGATTTTGTATCCATAAAGAAACGACCGAGCAGTGCAGTCGTCCTGTCCGTAATAAATCCATGAAGCTGTTACGTCCATATGTATGACTGTTACAACATAGCAACATAGCTCCAGCTAGTAACGCGCCGGGCGCTCGTCCATCCCAGTCACCGCAGAAACGAAGACGTTTTTCACGTAGTTTTGATTTTGTATCCATAAAGAAACGACCGAGCAGTGCAGTCGTCCTGTCCGTAATAAATCCACGAAGCTGTTACGTCCATATGTATGACTGTTACAACATAGCAACATAGCTTCAGCTAGTAACGTTCCGGGCGCTCGTCCGTCCCAGTCACCGCAGAAACATAGCAACGATAGCTTACAGCTAAACAGTAGCCGGGAGCCAAAACAATGGAAGACTTGCGCAAGTTCCCGTCTCCCGACGTCCTCACTCTGGAGCTGTTTTCAAGCCACTAGTGACAAACTTCTTTCCATCGAGTAGTGCCGTCATGTCCATATGACAGTGTAACTGGCGCTAGCCTACATAGTAAGATTGCTTAGCCTTTGTGACAGTTGAAGCTGCTACAGCGACAACAAATCTCGCGCAGTCTCAGTAGGCTAGTTGTGTTGACGGCATGAGTGGGAGTCGCGTGTCGCGTGTAGCGTGTCGCGCGTGCAGACTGCAGTCTCTCATCAACAGAGTGAGAACAAAGTGACCCTCGCGCGACTGTCCAAGATGTTTCACTGTACTGGCTTGAAAACAGCTCCAGAGTGAGGACGGCAGACGGGAACTTGCGCGAGACTTGCATTGTTTTGGCTCCCGGCTACTGTTTAGCTGTAAGCTATCGTTGCTATGTTGTAACATAGTCATACATATGGACATAACGGCTTCATGGATTTATTACGGACAGGACGACTGCACTGCTCAGTCGTTTCTTTATGGATACAAAATCAAAACTACAAGGAAAACATCTTCGTTTCTGCGGTGACTGGGACGGATGAGCGCCCGGCACGTTACTAGCTGAAGCTATGTTGCTATGTTGTAACAGTCATACATATGGACGTAACAGCTTCATGGATTTATTACGGACAGGACGACTGCACTGCTCGGTCGTTTCTTTATGGATACAAAATCAAAACTACGTGAAAAACGTTTTCGTTTCTGCGGTGACTGGGAGGGACGACAGGCGCTCGGCTGTCTACTGCTAATGTCTACTCTACGGGGTGATTTGAGGTGAGTAACTTCATGCTAAAACACACATATTTATGTCGTTTTGCACACTATTTGTGCTAAACGAGCGCCGTGGTGTCTCGTACGGACCCAACCTGTGTTGCATAGGTCTTGGAATTGTTTTCTGTGGCCCAGGAAAGCAGATACAACGGTGCCCCAATGGGTTAGCATCGTAGCGAGTCTGGAAGGCTGCCAGGCAGGTACAGATCTCGGGCTAAGCAACGTCAATTTTTGTCGGGTTTTTTGCTTCTAATAAGTCGGGATGACCCTGAGGACAACGGACATAGGGTCAAAAATGACCGGATTTCTCCTTTAAGCTTACAATTGTCAATTATTTGAGCCTTTATTTTGAAAGTACATATCACAACGTCCGTACGTTTCCGTTGACAGTATTTGCTTTCGTTGACAGTCTTTCGCTATGTACCCGACGAATGCTTTTATTTTGAAACCAGTTCTGAGACGATATTACCGTAAAGATACTACAATCACGTACAGCAAAAAACTGGGTCGGCTGGCTTGACTGACGTTCACGATGTGTCGGCTGGCTTGACCGCAGTCCAGTCGGGCAGGGGGCCGTGGCTCGGGCTCATCGATAAATTTGCGCTCTCCACGCTCCACGACTGAGCGCGCACGAGCGTGCCACTCATTATAGCGCATTTCCTCTGCGCTCTGGTGGTTTAAAAACGAGGATAAAGTGTAACAAGTATACGATGGCTTAATGGCTGTATGTATATGCGTTGATGATATATGCACATAAATAAGGAGAATATTTAGTTATTCCCGCTGTGTTCTGCAGTGATCTAATGGAAGGTGTTTATTGTATACTGTATTACATGCAATTGGGCCGTCTCCTCCTCCTGCGGTGACACAGCGCTGATTCAATATTTCAAAATGATTTTGATTTAAGATACAAGTCAGATTTTAAAAGAAGGTGTTAATATGAAAAAAACTATCACTCATTAAAAGCGTCAAAAACATTGCTGGAGTTCATCATGATAACGCAGATCTAACGTATGATATGGAGTGTAATTAAATGTGTGCGAGTCATCAAAAATATATAGTTCTTCTCACGTTTACTGCTGATTCCCTTCCAGTCTCCAGAATGTGCGGCCGGTACGCATGCCTCAGAGTTTGCTTACGGGTACGCACACTTTCCCGTCAAGTTTGGTTTTTATAGATCACAACATTTGCGTGGAAAGTGGCGTACGCACGTTTCCAGCCCCGTTTTGTGCGTACGCAAGCTTTATAAATGAGGGCCCTGGCCTTTTCTACCCCCCAATGAACAGTTTCACGTGTTGCAATCTACTATTGGCTAAAACATACAAATGAAAATGCATAATTAACTGAAGAAATACTTAACAAAAGCCATTAGTCTTCTCTACCCCCTCCCCTCTCTCCATGAAAACACCTCCCCGGAAGCAGTCCTCGAAGAGAAAGTGATGAGTAGGGGTTACAAAATAAAAGCACAATAACATTAAAATGGATCTACTGTATTCGTCCGTGTTTTCTTTACAGTCAGTGTGTCTGTTAGTGTGTATTTTTCTGTCCCAGCTCCCTCACAGGGTCAGAACTTTGTAATGAGCTCCAGTGTATGAACGTTGTTCTTTCAACTGAAACACATTGACTCCTTTAACTGCAATCATTTCTGTAATAAATACACAGTATAATAATAATACTGAACTTTATTTGTATAGCACTTTTAAAAGCAAAAGTTTACAAAGTGCGTTGACAGAAAAGCAAAAGCGCATACATATCTATCCACATCCATCTAGTGAAATAAGAGACCAAGGATAGGGCACCTTTTAAGGACAGTAAAAATGACAAATGAATGACTAAAAATGAAATGAAATGAACAGATGATTGGGTGAAAAGACCATAAAAAGATGGCATCACATAAAGGCAAGTCAATAAAAATGTTTTTAAAAAGACATTTAAAAGAAGTGACTGATTCAGCAAGCCTTATCTCCTCGAAGGCACGATCACCTCTGCTTTTGAGCCTCGACTTTGGGACGGTAAGAAGGGCCCCGTCCGAGGATCTGAGAATAGGATTGTATGGGGTCAGCAATCCTGTAATATAGTCTGGGTCTAGACCCTGACCAGCTTCAAATGTGATCAGTAAAATCTTAAAATCAATTCTAAAATGGTCAGGGAGCTGGTGAAGTGAGGCTAGGATTGGTTTGATGTCATGTCGTCTGTTAGAACCAGTGAGAAGCCTGGCTGCTGAGTTCTGGACCAGCTGGAGGCGGGAGAATGATTGGTGCCAGATAGAAGGGAGTTGCTGCAGTCTTAACGGGAGAATATGAGGACATAAATTACTTTTGCCTGATCGGACTGAGATAACATGTTTTTGATTTTTCAGATGGTTCTGATATGGAGGAAACAGGACTGGATCACTTTTTTGATATGTGGGATCAAATTTTAAAGGAAATTTTAATGTTTCTGGCAGTGGGCTTGACATTTATTGATAGTGGTTTGATGGTTGATGTAAGAATAAAACCAACACATTTCAGCGTCCCTGATACCAACCCAGGATTTAAGACAATTTATCAAATTGTTGTGATCTACAGTGATCGAAGACAGTTGTTGATCTCATGTCTTTATTTGTGTACTTCCCAGGGTAAATGACATCAAATAAATCAAATAGCAACACTAGTGTCCATCGGAGTCTTATACTGACACACCAAGGTACTGTTTAGAGTCTGTATGAGCATTTCTGAATTTTGAGCTCTACAACCATGGTACCATGTCATTTTCAGATATGATAAACTGTGTTTGAGCCAGATGAGCCCCTGACAACCACAACCACCAGCTTCAGAAGAGCTGAACAAGAAAGCATATAAATGTCTGTTCGAGTATAATACACCTGGGTAATAGAGCTGCTTATTGATTCAATAACCTCTGGAGTGACAAGGTCTGAATTCAACTCTGTGTATCATGTTGTAGCAGAGAGAGAGAGAGAGAGAGAGAGAGAGAGAGAGAGAGAGAGAGAGAGAGAGAGAGAGAGAGAGATCTTTTAATTTCCAGCTCAGTCTCACAGCATCTTGTTCCAAATGCAATCTATTGGTTTACAGGGACATGAGTGATTTGGCCTTTTTTCCCTGTCGCTCATCACAAAAACAATGCCAATATAAAGTCACTTAGGATCCTTTTTCTGTGGTTGACACACAAATTAAACCCATTTTGTTTGTGCTAGATTGACCTTTAATATCACTGGCCTTATAGGTCATTTTTGACTTTGAACGCATCGGCGTACCGGAAAGATCCTGTCCGCTTCGTTCAGACCTCTGTTGAAACGCACTGCCCGTAGGCTACTACAACACAAAAGAACGCTCGGACGAAGAGCACAACATCGCTAGCTGACATTCACAGGTAAGAAAACACCTAACATTATCATAATAAACGTAAACAACTAAAATGGCTGTTGTTGCTAGGCATATATGTCAAGCTACAGGGCTGCCAACTTTTCAACAAACCTTGGAGTGAGATTTGGTGGGGCCAACAAAAATGTTGCTGCATATACGACAATTTTTTGTTTGGCCCATTCAGCATCATAACCATACAGCAAAACAAATGTTTGAATTCTGTTTATCAGTGGTTCTTAATGTATTAGCAGAACTCAGAGTGTACAAATAGAACCTATTGACCCAATAGTAAGATACAACACACAGCATGGCTCATTTTGTGCACATTTACTTTGGGATTCTGTATAAAAAATAAAGTAATCAAATACTAAACAGATATGCAACATGTTGCAAGAAAGGAAATAAAAAAATGAATACAAATAAATAAAATAAAAAATCTAGCTTCTCTTCCCAGCTCAAAGTCCTTAGTCCTTGATTTCTCTCTCGTTCTGACCATAGAACCCCCCCCTCCACTCCAAACCAGCAGATGAAAACCCTTTTAATTTGTATTATTTATTGAAACATTGAACATTGAAATAGTTTGCTTAAACTTTGGACAATTGAATGGAAACACATCGTTGGCAGAACGACCCGCACCTTAATTTGAGGAATGAGGTACGTATTTGTTGATGAATTGTGAAAGAAACAAAAAGTCACATCTAAACTTTGTGTCTGACCTGAGCAAGAACAAGACCACAGTATCCACAGTATGACTGTGTGGATAGATTGTTGTTATTTGTCGGGAGATGACAACTTTCAACACATTTCATCTCTTCACACTCATGCTATTCTATTCCATATCTCATTGCTGCTTCATGTATTATTCTCTTTTGTTTTATTGCTTGAAATCGTCCAAACTGTCAGCACTGCACTAATTGAACAGGTGGACACTTGAAGCCCTCGTCTTCTGCCTTCTAGATTAGACATATTAGACATCAGTGTCATTAGGCAAACAGTGTGTCTGTTTTTTTCCAGCGTGAGCTTTGTGGCCGAGCTGTCAAGAGGTAAGACAAATGACTGAGAAAATGATGAGAGGAAAAAAAAGAAAAAAAGTTGAGCTCCAGATTCCTGCATCTACAAGCAACCAGGTAGATGATAGATGGGTCTGTTTACTCTCTTGCAGAGGAAAAGGAAAAGAGATAATGAGACGGAGGGAGCACAGACAGAACGAGGAAGAGAAGCAAACAAGATGGCGAAGAATGGAGTATGGAAAAGAGGAAAAAGAGGTGCAATTGAAGAGGTGATGGAGTGTAATAGAGGAGTAAAAACAAAGAAAGGAAGGCGGCAGGAAGGAAACCACTTAGAAACAGAGGTGGAGTGAAGACAAGCACCATTGAGATAATGATGGTCCTGCAGGAAGAGAAGGTGGAGAGAGGTGAGCGAGATGTGATGGACAGAGGGAAGAGAAGAAAGGAAACTAGACAAAGAGGGATGAGCTCAGTTCATTGTGACAGACGCTTCAATTTCATTTCAAGGGAAACTTAAAAAGATGATCAAAGCCGACCTTGATGATGTTGACGTTTACATGATGTTGTGTTGGTGAATTTGTTCTCAAACTACCCATTTGCATACAGCAGACATGGAGTGACATAGCATTCATTTTGAGTTGTTGATCTGGCATAACTCAAGCATTCACTCTCTCTTTTGCTCCACTTTAGTAAGCTAGGTGCTAACTTTGTCAGGTATTTGGTGCAGAGCCTGGTTTTCTGAAAGAAAGTTAGCTGAAAGATGCCAAAATGATTCAAAGGGTTGAGGTGGGAGGGTGGACGATGGGTTTGTTACAAGCAAGTAGACTGTATATAAAAAGTGGACACAGTCACCCATTGGTTGGTTGGCCATCTTTGTTGACGATATTTGGACTGCGGAGGAGCAACAGTGGATTTGACAAGCAGCAACCCCACTGTGTAGTTAATTGCTTTGGTAGCGTGGTAGCGACGATAGCTAGTGTGACCTTGCTAAGCTTTGATCAGATCTGGGCGTCAAGATTCTTGACAGCGCCACCTGCCTTTCACACCAAGATATACTTTGTAAGTGAACTGTTAAATACCTTATCTGAGGCAAGCAGGTTCATAGAAATATGCAGAAAATGAACTGGACAGAGACGTGCTTTCAGTAGAAAAATAACAGTCTTTCATTGATAAATACACTTAAAATGGCTACAACGTCGGAATCAGCACAATCTGTGCGAAAACCTAGTGCTCTAGAGGGGAGAGCACTTCTGGTATTGGCTGCCACCAGGGACAATATAATTAATACAGCAATAAAATACTGATTGACCGTCACGGTAGGTTACCTGTCCGGAGAAAGTGTGACACTCCAGTGCCTACAGTCAAATGCACAAAACACACACCCACATGCATAGGTATGACCACTACAAGCAAGTGATACAATCAAAATTGTGAGGTGCAATTTACCACTACAAAACACGTGTAGTGCGTGAGGACAGATCCAGGAACCTGCCCTGTGAGCCACTGCTCTAGTATTCTGGAGAAGGAGGACAAGAGGGGGGAAGGGGCTTGTTACCACCAGAAGGCTCGATGGAGTACACCACTACACAGATTTGATTCAAAATCGACTATCATTGACTAAATGAACATCATGCTATATTGAAGCCTTGAAACTAGAGATTCCGTCCATAAACACATGTTTACAGTGTTTACTGAGATAGTTAATCAAGTGAGAAGTAGGGTAATTTTCTCATAGACCAAATTAAGGCACTTCTGCATTTGCTTCACTTTTCAGAACCGTTTGTCTTGCTTCACGCCAGCGGAGCCTCGGCCTTCTCCAGTTCCTGCATCAGCGGCTCCTCCAGAGCGGCGTCACCCTTCTCGTAATTCAGTACATATTCTCTCGTAATTTATTCACATCATAAATTCACTAATGAAAATCAGCTTCTTCGGTCTTAAAGTCCTGCTTAAAGACCGGGAACTTTCTTATTGCTTTGAATTATGTTTTTATATGCATATTGTATTTGTTCCAGGTCTGTTTCAACCTGTCGGGGTGGCAGCTTAAAAAAATGAGTCTAAAATATCAGAATCAGTCAGCATGCAGAAGAAGGCAGGGAATAAAGATCAAATTGCAGCTGATCATATTAACTTTACAGTTAGGCCCCATTAAATGCTATCAAAACTGGCTGCCACACCTTCAGGGATTTTTTAATTACGTTTGTAAACCTGCTAGAGCAAATTGATGTTTATTATATATTATTTTGCAAAAAAAAAAACAATATTAATATTAAATATGTCACCCCAGATATGACCCAGGACAGGGCAGAAGTCCTTCAGTGATACCACATTAAATATGTTTCTAAGTTTAGTTGTAGAGGACTTAATTTTGTATAAGACTTTAAATTGAATGAATCAGCTCCATTTACTGGACAGGCCATCCCCCCACACCTCATCTGACAATGGAACTACTTTTCTATTTACATTCCATCTTTCTCTTTGACCTGGTTGGTCCTCTTTGGTGGCAGATGGAAGTGATGAGACCTTGGAGCGATTTTGATGCTCTATCACCTTGTTCATTACAGCATGATAATGACAAGATGTCCCACACTGTACTCTTAATGACATATACATATTGAGATCCATCAGCCTCCAGATAAATACAGCAATTATTTCCTCAGAGATGTTTTCAAAGATCTAAAGAGAAACATTCCCTCTATCATTGTAAGATATACAGAAATGTTTCCACTGTTGTCTTTATCATTAATTATTTAATCAAATTCTAGGTGCATAAAAATATAATCAAGTACTTTTGTTTCCTAAAGATAATCAAGTATGTTTGTTGCCTCAACATAACCAAGTAATTTTTTGCCAAAACATAACCAAGTGCTTTTGTTGTCTTGAAATAACCAAGTACTTTTTTTGCCTCAACATAAGTACGTTTGTTGCCTCAACATAAGTAATTTTTTGCCAATGTGGCAGGACAGAGCCTGGTCGAGTTCTGCTCTGCTTTGCATTTTTTGTGTTTACATTTTAAACTGATCAATGATAGACAGCCAATCATTGTAGGCACACTATAAAGGCAGGTAGTGGTCCTCCTCGCGTTCCCTTTGTCGCCGTGGTGTACCTTACTTCCGGTGCGCCCGCTGCTGTAGCAGGTAGAGTGGTGTTTGCTCGTGCCGTGTTTTAATTTCTTGTTTTTATTAGTGTGGTGTTAAAACCAGTTGTATGTGCTTGTAGACGCCGTGGACCCCCTCCGCAGCTATGACGCCAGGGGTTGAAATTAAGCTGTTTTACTCGCCAAATGCGAGTAATTTTTGTATTTGTCGAGTAATTTATGAAGACCACTCGCCACTCTGGTGAGTAATCTAAAAAAATAAAAGCCCATCATATCTTTCTTGTGTAGAAGCTTTTAATGTGAAGCAGCAAAAACAGGAAGTTGTGTGTTTTGATCAGCAACTTAACACGTCTCCCGTCAGTTCTGGGATGGACGCCTCTCATTGGCGGTTAGGTGTAGGCATGAGGAGTGAGGAATCAGGGTAAGCCAATCAGAGGCAGAGTAAGGCGGGCTATCCCAGATGATCCCGCGAAAATCAACACCACTTCCCACACTTGTTCATTCATACTTTGTAGACCTTTTTACCGCAGCCTATAAACTATTTTTTCCCGATTTAGCTACTCCATTATGTGGAGATTTCTTGTGGGGGGGCAGCCCCCAAGAAAAAAAACGAGGACGGAGGAAGAATCGACCGACAGCGTCTCAGCGCCCACCTCGTCTCAGTCAAAACCGGCGAAATATTATGTTCGGAAATTTAATGAGAAGTGGCGCTACACGGTGTCGGGTGAGGCAAGAACATGGCTTGAGTATAGGGCCAAAGAGGGCATGATCTGTACAGTGTGTCGTTCACACTCTGCAGACAAACGCAACTCATTCATTGTAGGATGTCCAACAATGAAACTAGAAAGCATCACCTTTCACGAAAGCTCCAAGTCACACCGCGATAGTATGACCATCTCACAAGCCAAGTCCCAGCCTATCCAAGCAACTCCAATTGTGCATGGGCTCACCAAAATACCGCGTGCTACAAAGAGAAAGCTGGAAATCCTCTTCTGCAACGCTCACGCCATCGCCAAGCAAGCGCGACCGTTCACTGACTTCACTTGGATGTGCGAGTAAGTTGTTCTACATGACTGATGTATGAAATGTGAATAATGTGCAGAGAGACGGTAAATTACTTTAACACACACTTTTGTTTTTTGATGGGTCCTGTAGCCCTATTTTTTGCGGCGTTTTTCTGCTAGTTTAATCTATTTTAGGTTAAAGGGAAAAGCCCACTCACTCACTCACCCACTCCCTCCTTTATTTTTTGTCTGTGTCATTTAATTATATATTTATATTATATTATAATTTTTTATATATATATAAACAAATAAAAACAAAAAACTGTGTGTGTGTGTGTGTGTGTGTGTGTAAATTGTATTTTTGTTGTATGTTGTATTGGCAACAATAAGCACTTTATTCATGCCAATAAAGCTGATTTGATAATTGATATTTCAGAAATGTCATTAAAGCTAAACATGATTCTAGTTTGCAAGTTAGCTACATTTTAGCTAGAGTTAACACTGTATGTCGTCAGCTAGCTAACGTTAATGTTATTGTTATCACTCTATATCATAGCTAACAAAAGCTAATTGCTCATTTTGTCTCTGCAGTTTAGATGAGAAGAAAGGGCTGCCGGTGGGGAACACATACAGAAACAACAAGCAATGCAAAGTGTTTGTGAAGTACATCGCTGAAGAGCAAAGAAATGAGCTCCAAAGAGAATTGGAGCAGGCCAAATTCTGCTCTGTTCTTTCTGATGGATCTATCGACACTGCAGTGAAAGAAGAAGAGTTGGTGTACATTCGTTTTTGTACAAGAGGGGAGGTTAAGGTTCGGTTTGTGGGGATCCAAGATGTGGAAAAGGCAGACTCTGCGCACATAGCTCAAGTTATCAAAAGCCAGATGGACAGTGTTTGTGAGGGCTGGGAAGAGAAACTGGTTGCCTGTGCCACAGACGGGGCTGCAGTCATGACAGGGTTAAAGACTGGAGTGGTAACCAGGCTTCAAGGGGACAAAGATTATGTTCTGAGGGTTCATTGCATGGCTCACCGTCAGGAGCTGGCCTTCTCTGATGCTATAAAGAAGAATCCCACGTTTCAGAGAGTGGAAGAACTGCTTAGTGGACTATTTACTTTTTACCACACCAGTCCACTTAATCGAGCCAACCTAGTCAACACCTTCCAGACCCTCAAAGCAACACCTCTCATGCCCACAAGAATTGGGGGAACGCGATGGGTTGGCCACCTTCATAGAGCTCTGGACCAGTTTCTCAGAGGATACCCAGCTATTGTGCTCCATCTCGAACAGGTTATACTGATCACCATATAAAGTCATATTTGGCTTTGGCCTGTAGATGTCTATACTATGTAGGATTGTGATGATAATGTAACGCTAGATATAATTGTTCTCTATACATTGTACATTATTGACAAACAAATTACATTAAAAGTACAGCTTTTTGTTAATTTGTTTCTTGTTTTGTCTGTGTATTTTATGTGTATTTCAGATTCAGTCGCCTGATGCCCAAGGTGTCCGGGGTGTCCCACAAGCCAAAGCCAGGAGTTTGTACAGCTCTGCCAGGGACAGCGCTGTCGTGAAATTCTGTGGCTTCCTGCATGACGTTCTTGGCCATCTGAGCAAGCTCTCCGCCACTCTCCAGATGTCAGCTATCACACTGGCCGAGGCTCACTCCTCCCTGTTAGCCACCCAGGCTATGCTTGAGAAATACAAAACAAGGTTTGTCACTGTCATTATTTTGCTCTTTGATCAAGGCTATACTGTGAGTGACCATTCAGGCAATTAATTGATTTAATATATTTGAGATTAAAACAAAATCATAATTCTGTATTAGAAAAGGGCCAATGATGAAGGCCACCAGTGGCCAGTCATATAAGGGAGTGGAGTTGAGAGTAGTGACCGCAGCCAGGAGTGACAGGGCAGGGAAGTCACCACCAGAAGCGACCCTCCTATCAACACTCCAAGAGAGCCTGACTGTCAGATTTGGAGACATTAAGTTCAGGAGTCCTGGCTGCCACCAAGTTGGCTAGCTTCAGGAACTGGCCAGATCCACAAAATGCAGCAGCACTGGCAGGTTTGTTTAGTGATTAAGGATAGGGTGCAGACACATTGTGCATTACACAGAATGAATTATTACACATATTGCACATGTTTGTAACAAATGGCAGGCCAGCTAATTGTGTCTAAAATAGGTATTTTATGTAGACATGGAGGTGTGAGGTGTCTTTTGTGAGATAACAGGTTGACTCAAAAAATGTATTCCCTGACATCCAGATTTTGGGGAGACTGAAGTCGACGCCCTCTGTGCTCATTTTCAACCAGTCCTGAACTCCAGTGATGTCTGCGTTGAACTCATCCCAGACCAGTGGCTTATACTGAAGACAAAAATCTACGCAGAACAAGAGAACCTGCAAAATCTGAGCTGGTCTGAGGTCAACAGGAAGCATGGAGAGCTTTGCCCTGATGTCCTTGACCTGATGGACCTTGTTATGTCTATCCCAGTTTCCACTGCAGATTGTGAACGTGGGTTCAACACAATGAAGCAGGTAAAATCTTTTAAGACACACACACACACACACACACACACACACACACACACACACACACACACACACACACACACACACACACACACACACACACACACACACACACACACACACACACACACACACACACACACACACACTACCACTTCAATCTTGTGTGAGCACCATCAAATTGTCACTTTTCTTTGTATTTTGATTTGAATACTGTGCAGGTCAAGACTGATTGGAGGTCAAAGCTGACATCAGCCTCCTTGACTGATCTTCTAATGGTGCAGCTCAGCTCACCAGACATTACAAATTATGACCCGTCCACAGCCATAGACCTGTGGTGGAACACTGAGACCATCCGCCAAAGAAGACCGAATTTCATGACGAAGGAGGGAGACAGCTTTGAGGGGGAACTCTCTGACTCCGACAGAGATTGAAGTGTGTTACAAATGAAATGAAAAATGTTTCTGTATATATACTGCTAATAAATATTGTGAAGAAAAGAGACTGCGATTACTATGATTGAAAATCAATTTAGACAGACATACGAAAAAGTAATTCTAACAAATGGCAATTTAATATTTTTGTCTGGTAAAAAATCTGTTTGTCTAGTAAAAATTTTCATCTACTCGGCAGTTGTCTGGTAAGCCAAAAAGTTAGTTTCAACCCCTGTATGACGCTCACCGATAGCAGCTGGTAGGTTCCCGTGCGCTGTAACATAATTTCGTATGTAGTAGCTAACTAGCTGTTGTTGTGGTTATAGGTGTTTACTCGGGGCGGAACAGCACCTGAGGGCTCTCGTCCGTTCCCCCTCATCCTCGGCTCGTAAACACAGCGGGACCGGATCGGGACCGCGAGTTTGGGTCCAGCAGCCAGTAGTGTCGCGCTTTGGCTCACCTGTAACTCCGCTGCTGCTTTGCCGATCGTTAGCTCATCCGAGTTAACTCCGCTGTTACTTTGCCGATCGTTAGCTCATCCGAGTTAACTCCGCTGTTACTTTGCTCCATTAGTCCCTACTTATTGTTTTGGCAAATGCGATAGCTTGCCAGTGGGGCTTAACTTCATTTGTTTTGTGTTTAGTTTTATTTGGCTTGCTGCCCTTAATCCCCGTAAATATTATTTTGGTGCAATTAATTCTGTTTTCCGTTATCTTATCTCGTTTTTCTTATTTCTTTACTTGGTTTTGTGTTTACTATTGCAGTTTATTTTCCCAGCATTTAAATTGTCTAAATAATGTTGTTTATTTACATGATGTCCCACTAATTTGTATTTCGTTTCTTTTGTTTAGAAGCTCGAGAGCCCAAGGTGGTGGGGATTGGTGTCCTCCGGTGGTGGTGTCCCTTTTGGTGTGTTGTGCTGTCGACCCCGGGTGTGATCCTTCACGTGTGTGAGTGTGTGTGGATGTGTATGCACGTGTGATTGGGGTGACTCTCTACTGGACTCTTCACTTCTGGTGTCCCACCTCCCCACTGGTAAGCCTCAGCTTCACCCCTTTCTGTTGCTCCATCATACGGAATGCTCGCGCCTGCTGGCTTTTATTAATATTGTGTATTTAAAAATAAAACTTGTACTTGGAATCACGTCTCTTGCCTCATCGTATTACGAACCTGTGTGCTATCAAGTGATCAGCTGTTAGATATAAACTATTATTCTCTGGGTGAAATTCCCTGAGTGGTGTTGTTGTCTCCTCCTCAATTATACCAGCTCACTGGTCGATTTCCTAACCGCCCCGCCACACCAACACATAATCAAGTACTTTTGTTGTCTCGACATAAACAAGTACTTCTTTTGCACGTTTCATTTTGTTTCAGTTTCATAGTCTTTCTAAGCCAAACCACTTAGATCTGTGTTTTTCCTGTGTTTTTTTTTTGGTTTTGTTTTGTTAATTAACAATGATTCAAACTGTTCAAAACTGCAACTCTTCAGTCCAGATATTTTTTCCCGTCTGAAGAGTAATTGAACATGCGGTTTAGTTTCTTAGCTAATTTTATAGGAAACAAAGTTGTGTTGCCAGAGAGAGGCATGTTAGGTACTCAACAACACGTCAATCTGGTTGTTCAGCTAGATAAATTATTTTCACCAGGTTTTCGTTTTGTGTTGCTAGGCAGGCAGTGCTGGGTTGCAGACGGTTCATCCAAACAAACTCATACCATTTACAATGAGTGAGAAGAATCACTTCCCAATCAGTGTTGGGCAAGTTACTTCAAAAGCGTAATGCATTATTTATTACTTGTTACTGTCATTTCAAAGTAATTAGTTACATTACAATATTACTGTCTTTGAATTGTAAGGCATTACACTACTTTTACATTACTTTTGCATTACTTTTCGCCAAAATAAAAGGAAATATGGATTTTTTGTCCTCAATAGATCTTCTTGTGTTCAATGCAGCTCATTACACAGCAGGATGTGATGTTTTTCGCTTCAAAATAAAAGAACGAAAAAACGGAAAATGACTCGTATCCCGTTATTCGTTTAAAAAACGGAAAACGAGAAACGGAAAACGACTCGTTAACTGATATTAGATATTGTGTTCATGAATGGGATTCGGGGATGAAATAACAGGGCCATTTTTCATTCCAGATTTGCCGTTCGTCATTTTTAATGACCCGGAAGGCGCTGTATGCTGCGAAATTACCTGAAAGCGTACCTGTGACATTTAGGGGAGCTCTAAAACACTGTTCATTAACGCTCTGACAGCGTCTGACGCTCGCGTTTTGAAATAAACCTACTGTTTTAAACTCATACCAAAAGCGTTATGACGCGGACATAACAGCGGTTCAAAACCGACGGGGAGAATCGGAGCCTCCGCCTTTTCGCCGCCGCTCCTCAGCTGTTGATCCTCAGTGGTCGGCTGCGCTCTGACCTACCGGGAGCCGCTCCATGAGTCGATGTCCAGCTCATGGAGCCTGCTAACAACAGCGATTAATTAACATAGTGTGGAGTCACACGGACCGGCTTTCACACTTTTCCAAAAGTGGAGCGTATGCCCATCTCGCGATCGCTAATGTAGAGTCAATTGATTTCGGGTTTAAAATGCATTGTAACGCGCGTTACTGAGATTTGTACCAAGTAAAATATTACCAGTTTTTTTTTTGTAATGCCTTACATTACCGCGTTACAGCAAAACGTTATCTAGTAATGCATTACAGTAATGCATTACTTTTGTAACGCGTTACTCCCAACACTGTTCCCAATGCATTCGGCATCTACCAACTCTGACCTTATGCAGATGTTAATTTGTTGTTTTCCCCAATTTCAAGTGTAACCTTCTTCTTAGTCTTCTCGGGTTCTGTCTGATCAACTAGGTTCGGATAAGGAGACTGGCAGTAGCACTGAGCATGAGAGCAATTGATCTCCAACCCACATAACACACAACACAAAATATGGTATAAATGTTTATATTCAAGTATTCAGTTTTGTTTCTCAACTTAAATTGTTCAGCCTTGCACACATTAAATGAAATGCAGTTCGCTTCCACATAAATTAAATTCGCAGAATGAAATAAAATTAGCTGACCAGGTAAGTACCGGTATAGAAAATAATAAAGATAAAATAAAATAAAATGTCTCTTTCCCCTTTAATGGATTGAATTGTCCTTTTTATTCCTCCAAGGAGAAAACAGTTCTTTAAGTTCCTTTGTCAGTTTGTTTTTTAGCAAAAAAATGTAAAAAAAAAAATAGGAAAAAAGTCAAAAATAGGAAAATGTCAAAATACTGAGATCTCAGAAAAGAAAGTGCAAATAAAATGTGTTACTCCTCAGGACTGAGTCCTGTCCTACCACACTGGTGCCACACTGGTCCCGATGAACCAAGAGTCTCCATGCAGCATGGCGGTGGTACAGGTTGCGGTTGAACCAAGAGCCTCCGCGCGGCAACGGCGGTGGTGTGGACAGAAGAACTCGTCCCTCAAAAAAACCAGCCTGCATAACATGCAGCGTAATTATTCATCAGCTTAATTTACTGTCTGTTTACTTTTCCTCAGTGCACATTACACAATGCAGCTTCATTAAATGAAATATAAGCAACTCAACTACAGGAAATATTAAATACATTAAATGCTGCATCACGTTAGCATCTGAGCTACGGCGACGGCTGTGGAGCCGTGCTCGGCCTCGTTAACAGGCCGCAGCTGAGCTAACAGCTCTGTAAATTGCTACACGTTCGTCACGGTAAGACACAATAACAACATATCGTCACAGCATCACAAAAAATCATTTCTTAGTACCATTAAACATTTGACTATTCTGACTGGCTTTCTTTCTTTGTGTACTAAACCAGAATGATACTGCTAATTGAGCTAACGAGCTATCGGTGCAGCTAACTCACCAAAATAGTTCAGAAAAGTCCGTGGAAACACTCGTCCGAGTCGCTCCCGAGATCGGTTTCACTTCCACCAGGTAAGTTTCTCTTCACACTCACTTCCTAATGACAGTTTTATCACAACTTCCACGAAATATCATCACTTTTCTCTGTCCCTCACCTTCTCACACACACCGAGGCCTGCAGGTGATGCGTTCAGGTAAGCTCGGAAATTCTACTATCGGACGAAAAACAACTACAATACAGGAAACCTATGATGTATTCAAGGAAACTGGTATTTCTGAGTGTTGTAATTCTAACCAGGGTTACACAAGCTTTGCAAAAACACCCACTCCATGCCTTGCAATATATTTTTATATATACATTTATATTATGACGGTGTCATGTTGTCCTCACGTCGTCTCGTCTTGTTGACATTTGACTGCATGGTTTTAGGCTAATCTTGTCCTGGCAATGTTTCTGTGTTTTCCTGCCAAGGAAGTTTGGCTGTGCACAAAGAAAACAGCTGGTTATGTAACAGACGGGTCACAAGAATGTCAATCAGTCACCATGGAGAAATTGATTTATGCTAATAGACCATATGCTAATTAGCTCTGTGCTAATCCTCTTAAAGCACACAGGTTTAACCTAGACCCTAGATAATTGGAGAATGTGTCTTCAGGCGGGTCCTTGGATGCATGTGTGTGTTGGATGTTCTGGTCCCAGAGCCACATGGCTGTGTGTTTAAGTATGCCTGTGTGTTTGTGCATGTGTAATGCTACCGTAAGAACTGTTCTGGAGTCAGTCACCCAGCATTAAACCTGCGTCTGGCCGGTAAATCTGCAGTCCTGTGCTGAGCCAAGATCAGGCTAATCCTAATCCTTGGATTTTTATTTTTACCGCAATTCCACATTCACTAGTGTGTGTGAGAGAGAGAGAGATAAAGATTGAGAGAGAGAGAGAGAGAGAGAGAGAGAGAGAGAGAGAGAGAGAGAGAGAGAGGAATGAAAAGTGAGAGCAACACATCCTCCTTATCCACTAATCTCACAATATTAAAAGAACAACATGTTTTTTTTCTTAACCTGCAGCATCAGGGATTACATCACTTAATCCTGATCTTAAAGGAATACTTCAACCCCAAACTGACCATCTGCATATCGGGCCGCGTTTCAGAACAGCAAATCTATATCAAAACATCCGTTTACAAACTGTCACGTCAATGGAAACCTAAGTGGAATATTAATTTTTCAATTAAACAGTTTAGTAGGAATATTATCTTTTTTAGGGAGAAGGGAAAAACTGAATATTTGTTGCATGTAAATGTGATATACAGATGGCCTTTTTGGGGGTGAAGTATTCCTTTAATCATGTTCATACATCTTCCATACTTTCAGGTGATGTTTTCTCTTTCTGTTGTACCATCAAAGTTGATCATTTTACTAACCTATTGATTTCCTGCAGTCACCAACACCTAATTACACCACATATTATGCCTTTTAGACCTTGATCTTTGGGTCATTCCGTGTCATTTCATCAAATTTCTGAAAATCTTCCCACCTGACCATCTCAGAATGTCCTGAAAAAATTCAAGTACAAAGACACACTTATTAATAGGACAAATCTAAAATATTAGGTCTCTACTGTCAATAGTTTTCTCATGAAACATCATTGAATGAAGGGTAGTTTAGACGGTTTTTGGCATCATGCTCTGAAAAGCCATTTTTAAACAGCCGTTTGTGGCCGTTTTTGGTACTGCATGTCTTATTATCCTACGAATAAACATCACAGCAGGGCATTTCAATTGTGTTTTTTACCATTTACCAAAGACTTACATGTGACTAAATACTACTGATAAATTTAGCCTCCCGAAAACATTCAAATGTAGCACAGTTGTAGTTACAGAGGCAATAAGTCCTTGAATGTGAGTTAAACATGCTGAAAGCAGCTTTTAATGTCTTAAACCATGAACACACAGCATAATATTGAAGACTGTACATTTTGTCATACTTTAAGTATATAAATTACACAACTAAATCAAATAATAATCTTAATTTGAACATAAAGATTTTACATTACAGTAGAAAAGTCTCCAAAGTTTGATATTGAATAACAGTTTGTCTCTATGCTCACTATGAGACAATATGTGAGTTATGATCAGAAATGGTGGATAGGAAGTATCAGAGATGTTTCAGATCAAGATGTACTGGTTCAGTTCATGCACCCACATGGCCCTGCCAAGAGTTTCTACTGGCCAAGAAGAGAAGATGTGCAATGTGCACTGCAGCATAGAATTGCAAGATTTGACGTTCCCTCTACAGAAACTGGGCACATGTATGCCATCAAAAAAGATGAGCACAACAGAGCAGAGATGTACATTAGACAATTTCTAAACTGACTGCCAAATTAATGAATGTGACAAAGGAATTGGATCTAAAAGATGAAAAATGTGTGATCCCTCACAGTGAGCATAGAGACAAACTGTTATTCAATATCAAACTTTGAAGACTTTTGTACTCATGCTCAAATTAAGATTATTATTTGATTTGGTTGTGGTATTTATATACTTAAAGTATGACAAAATGTACAGTCTTCAATATTATGCTATTTTTGTTCATGGTTTAAGACATTAAATTTCACCATGTTTAACTTACATTCAAGGACTTATTGCCTCTGTAACTACAACTGTGCTACATTTTAATGTTTTCATAAGGCTAAATTTATCAGTAGCATTTAGGCACATGTAAGTCTTTGGTAAATGGTAAAAAACACATTTGAATTGCCCTCCTGTGATGTTTACTGGTAGGCTGTTAGGACATGCAGTACCAAAACCAGCCACAAAAAACCCACCAATATCAGGATTTTTAAAAAATCACTGCGACAAAATGAGGCAAAACACCCTCCTGATTTTTTAATATGATTTTAACAAGAATATGATCTTTCAAAAAAAGTAAGATTGGACCTGATAAGTGTTGTCAGTTTTTTGGAATATGACTCTGAATTTGGGCAAAGATGTGTTAACTTCCATTTTTGAGCCTTAATATCTGTGAAACTAATAATCTAAGAGAGACCATATTTTGTAGAATGTTTAAGCTAACACCAGAGATAGAGGCAGAAGTGATAGAAGTATTTTATCTGCAAAAATGGGAGCTCAGCCACTCTTCAAATGTACTACTTTATTTCAAAAAGCCTAAATTTAAGTACCTACCATACTAGGTTATCATTGAGCTACACCCCTGATATTTCATGTCTGGAGGCTATTAGTAACAGATATACACTGTAGAAATTTTGAAGGCCACAGGTGAGATAGTTTTCCAGATATTGCTGTTTAAAAATGGCTTTTCAGAGCATGATGCCAAAAACCATCTAAACTACCCTTCATTCAATGATGTTTCATGAGAAAACTATTGACAGTAGAGACCTAATATTTTGGATTTGTCCTATTAACAAGTGTGTCTTTGTACTCAAATTTTTTCAGGACATTCTAAGATGGTCAGGTGGGAGGCATTTGATGAAATGACACGGAATGACCCCTTTCTTTTGTGGTTTATATGTATGATTGTTGTGCTCAATTACAGAAATGGTTTCTCATGAACTGCAATGTGGTGTTCATTCAATTTAACGAGCCGACATAAGGCAAGTAAAGCAGAAAGGCTGTGAAAAACTTATATAATAAATAAAAGATGGCTTCCCTTGGCACATCTTAATTTGTGAAGAGGAAATGCTAGAAAACCGTGGAACACTCTTTGGAAAAGTTGACATGCAGAGTTCAGTCCTCATCTCCTCTCACAGGATATTTCCTCTCCATCATAACTATGAGGCAATAATGTGGAAGAGGAAAATGAATATTTCACAACTTGCAATATATGAAGATTAAATTTGCTCCCTGTGCCCCTACAGGCATGACTGCTGGAGCATAACAATACAAAGTCAGAAATAAAAATGGGGGGCAAAGCAATAGAAGTGATTGATCAGTCACATATGTGTTGGTGCACTTCTATTAATCATGTTGTGGCTGATTTATTAGCTTGTTGATGCTTTATCCAGATACAGATCATGGATGTGTGACTTGTTTCATTTAAACAGTGGCTCCGTGAGGCACACCTGTGCTTTGAGCTTAATGCTAACATTAGCATGCTAATATGCTCACAATGACAATGTTAACAGGCATATTTACCATGTTCTCCATCTTTGTTTAGCGTGTCAGCATGCTAACATTTATTATTTATTATTATTATTTTATTTTTTGTCTTGTTCTTTTGTGTGGCATAAATGAGCTACAGCTGCATTTCGTTGTGCGCCCGTGCTACATACATTTTCCTTGAATCCATGTTAATCTTGTATTTTGTTTAATTTTATCTGCCTGCCTCATTTCTGCATTTGGTTCCTCTTTTGAAACTCCAAAATTGTAACTCACGCTGTCCCTTCCATTTAAAACAGCTAGGTTTTTACCCCCCGGCACTGTTATTTAATAATCATCTGTTATCATCCTCCGTTATCGACCATCAGTGAAACATATACTCAACCAGTACTCGCCTGATCTGACCAGAAAATTAACAATAGGAAGAGAGCAAACAACTCCATCATGCAGAATTACAGCACATTTCTAAAATTTGAGCTGTCAGGCTCAATAACCGCTCAAAATGTCCTGATTGCACCAAATGAGACAACGAAAATTAAATGGTGGAAAAGGTGCTCATTTTGTACATTAGTCATATCGAGTACAGAGTTTGACAGACAGGCAGAATAAAGAATGAGAAAGTACAATAAACTTTCAAAAGTTGACGAATGATTTCATGTTACAGAAATATCATTATGTAAATGAAGACATATTGATCCTTATTGGAACAGGGCATTTCTCCGTCCTTGCAGTTTTAAGTTCCTTTAAAGCAGAATGTTTTTGTCATGGCATATGAGTTGAGACAACGAATGAGATAAATGACAGAAACTAGGTAGACTTGAAATGAAACTGTCAGCTGGTGAGCATTCCTGGAGAGCCGTGTCATTTTCATAATGAATGAGAGATCAACGCTCATATCAAAAAAGATCTTTGCATAGGCGATGCATATATCACTATAATCGCATTATAACATGAGGCTTTGTCAATATTGCCATTATTACATTCATGCCAGTAGAGAATATTGAATATGAAAACAATAGATTAAAAGTTTTTTTCTCTCCATATGGCTCAGTAACGGTTTGATGGACATCAGATAATGAAAAGATCCAACTTCAAATAATACAATGCTGAAAAAGCTGTTGGTCTGTCTCTCTTCTAATAGTTCCATGTGAATGCCACATATACTGTGCAGGGCTGCTCACAATAGCTCCACTTATCATGAAGGTGACAAGCACATAATAACATGGCTGTACGGCTAATGGCTCCCACACACTCAGGACTTTAAATGTGTTTTTCTCTGACTATAGAACTCCTGCCCTCAGCTCCTTCTCAAACATGATGGGATAATACATCCAACAAAAGGCAATGATTCATGGATAATGACTAACGAGCTTAGCCCACAGCGGGAAAAAATGATTTTTTTTTTTCTCTTTTGGTTGCCTTCAAATAATATCTTTTTGTTATGTTTTAGATTACAGACTGCAATGTGCAGGTTTCTTTTTTAATTTACATGTGTATTTGTTGGACGAATAGTGTAAAGTACACTTGCAATACTAGTTAGAAGGGAACATGATAAAAAGTCAGAGAAAAGGATGTAACAATCTGGAAACTTAAAAAATAAAAGTAATTTAAACTTTCCTAACTCTTCTAACACACATCATTATGACCTACTTATAACTTAATACTCATCTTCTCCAAACTTTTCTTGTCGCTAAAGAATAGACCGTCTGCCAGAGAAAATTGTATGCTGTTGACTAAAATGTAAAAAAAAAAAGAATAAGGAGAATCGCTGTATAGCCATAACCATATCAACAAGACAAAGGAGGAGTTCAAGCAAGAAGGAGTTCAAGTATCTGAGGATCTTGTTCACAAGTGAGGGAAGAATGGAGTGGCATCAGCAGTATTGCAGGCTCTGTACCGGACTGTTGTGGTGAAGAGGGAGCTGAGCCGAAAGGCAAATATCTCAATTTGCCAGTCAATCTATGTTCCAACCCTCAACTATGGTCATGAGCTTTGGGTAGTGACCAAAAGAAGGGATACAAGCCATTACAAGCGGCTAAGGTGTGTTTCCTCGGTAAGGTGGGCTCAACCTTAGGCCGCGTTCAGACTGCAGGCAAATCCGATTCAAATCTGATTCCTTCTCATATCCGATTTTTAGGGCTGACTGTCCACACTGTTTTAGCAAGTGTCCAAATCGCATTTGGCTCTGTTCAGACTGGGCCACATCAAGTGACCCATCTGACTGGTTGCTGTAGCAACGACGTCGGAGCGGAGGCGTGTATTGTGTGACGTCATGTAATAGCGACGAGAAAAACAACAAACAAGATGGAGGCAGCTCACATGAGTATATTGTCCTTATCGCTGTCCAGTAGGGGTGCAGAACAAGTCAGACGCACCAGGCACATTCAACGCCGTAGGAGGCTGGTCGGGTCATACACAGCAATAAATCATAAAAGGGGAAATTGTTTCGCCCTGCACCACTTTTGTTGTTGCAATCCTTGATCTCTTTATATTTTGTTTTTAAACTTTTTATCTTCCTCTGGCACTGCAGCCACGTCCGCCGGAATCCCCTTTCTCTCAAAGAACGCGAAAGACTTTCGAAAATAGATTTATTCCGATACATGCCCTCGAGCTTCCCTTGAACGGACCTATCTCCCCACAGATTAACAAGGCATTTTGTTTCTTCCTCTGTCCAAGGACTGATGTTTTCGGCCTCTTCCGACTGCTCCATACCGGTAACGTAGCTCCACAACTTGAAACAGGCGGGTGGTTTGGCGCATTGGGTCAGGTCTGGCGTCGCGTAGAGTGACCTCACGGACAGTCAAATCCGATCTGAGTGTTTGGAGCTGTTCAGACTGAGACGCATCTGTCCAAATGCAATCTGAAACTACCTCCCGGAGGTGGTTTCGATCCGTTTCGCAAAAATCGGATTTCATGTGACTTGGGACTGTTCAGACTTCAAAAGAGTCATCCGGTTCCAATCTGGATGGGCTAAAAATCGGATTTCTGCTGGCAGTCTGAACGCGGCCATAGAGATAGGGTGAGGAGCTCAGTCATCAGGCAGGAGCTCGGAGTCGAGCCGCTGCTCCTTCGCATTGAAAGGAACGGCTCAGGTGGTTCGGGCATCTGATTAGGATGCCTCCCTCGGGAGGTTTTCTGGGCGCAGCCAACTGGGCGGAGACCCCGGGTCAGACCCAGGACTCGCTGGGGGGATTAAATATACCAGCTGGCCTGGGAACACCTGGGGATCCCCAGGAGGAGCTGGTACGTGTTGCTGTGGAGAGGGACGCCTGGAATGCACAGCTTAGCCTGCTGCCACCTCGACCTGACCAAATAAGTGGTAGGTGATGGATGGATATCAACAAGACAAAGGAAGAAATAGTAGAGTGTTGCAGCAGAAGACAGAGCATTTCACCACAGCTGTGTCAAAACCATGATGTCTGACGAAAACTGGTCTTTATTTATTTCCTAGATCAGAGTTTCTCACTATTGCAGTGGTACTTGAGATTAAACTGTGGCGAGCGTAAGGAGAACACCAAACACAGCAATATCAATTGGCCTGTGTTCGGGAGGATAGTAGGGCTGGCGGGATCCCACTCGTAACCTACCAACTGCAGACAACGCCACCTTGGGGCTTTCACCCAAAGATTTAATTACAACACTGATCTAAGGACACGCAAGTAAGCTCAACGAATTAGGCATGAGACTAGGTTCACAATTAATACACTTTAATATTAAAACACTGCAGCATCAACAAATTAAAAAAAGAGGACTATTCAAAGCTGAGGCTCGTTGGGGTGGAGAGACTAGTGAGGGAAGGGGTCCAAACAAAATATCATAAATCACCCGGGCGCGTGACAATCACACACACACTCACACTTGAACTCACACGTGAATAACCGAAATAATCCCAGGGGAGCACAGCACACAAGGAGGAAGGGGACACCACCACCCAGGTCACCAGCACCACCACCACCGGCCTCTGCAAAGGAAATGAACAGAAAGAATAGTCACACAGTGAAACAACTAATACAAAATAGAAACTGGTCAAATTATTATCACACCAAACTAAATATTAACCAAAATAAACCAACCATAAAGAAAAGAAAGAAAATAGCACAAATTATATACAACCAAAAATAAACACCACCTGCCCTAAACAAATAAATTACACCAGTTAATTAAATCAATTTAACCAAACGGATATCAAAAGTCAAGACAGGTGGGGTAAAGAAAACAAATAAACAAAAAACAAATTAAGGTGTCAAAATGGAACTAAACACATGGCCATGAAGGCAGACTTAAGAGAGTCTCGAAGCTGCAACACAGCAGCCGACAAAGCAGCGGCGAAGCTGCGGGCAAAGCAGTGGACAAAGCAGCGGCGAAGCTGCGGACAAAGCAGCAGCGGTCAGCTGATCGTGACTCTTATGTCACATCGATCGTTAGGCCCAATGGCTGTATCTCATCTTGGTGGCCGGATTGGATACACACACACACACAGAGTGGTGAGGAGGAGAGACACACACGCAGCTACCAGCATTTAACCACTACCACTTAACGGGACCAGTGCACACCCAACGGGACACATCAGCTCAGCCGCTCTGCCGAAAGTCAACACATCCGGACCGGAAGTGACGCGTCAGAGCGCAAAGAGAAAGTGCCGGGGAGAGCTGCCGCATTTATACTCAGTTCCGCCTACAATGAGTGGCTACCACTGGTGCTCAATTAATGACGTGGTACAGAGCATTCTACTGCGACAAAACAATAATGCATTACAATGATACATTTATGCAATGACAGTCCTGCTCATGAAGGACCCTCCGAAGGGAACGATTCCTTCCAACTACCAGCCAATATCTTGCCTCTGCACAACATGGAAGCTCCTGCCAGGAGTCATTGAGTCTAAGATGAGTAGAGACATGGATGAATACATGGGTGGGACCAGAATAAGAGTAGGTAGTAACACCAGAGGAGCCAGCTAGTGGTTGACAGAGCTGTCACTAGAGATCAGATAGACCAACCTGTGCATGGCCTGGATTGATTATAAGAAGGCCAATGACTCAGTGCCACAAATATGGATACTGGAATGCTTGGAAATGTACAACAATAGGACACTAACAGCCTACATCAAGACTGCAACTCAATTGGGCTGTGAAATACAATTATTGAGGCCAAATTAAAGTCAATTGTACAAGTAACCGTCACATGCTGCCAATACCAAGGAGATGGTGTATCCACAGTGGCTAAGGATACTGATTCAGATGTTGAGTAAATCCATCTGAGGCAGATTTATGATGCTGGACTGTATAAATAAATGGAATTGTTCAGTGTAGGAAACCCACCAGAGCAGGTTTCATCGCTGTGATCTCACCTACCAGCTAGTTAATTTGGTTCACCTGCTGCTCCAGATGGAAATCAGCCTCTGATCAGTCTGAACGGCACCATCACTCTGCTCACTGCATTCTCCTGCCAGAACCCATTGATGAGTCCAGATCGTGCCAAAGAAACAGTTGGGGTTTGGATATCAGGCTGCAGTTCCAACAGTACGGTGGCACTGCGCCACCAACATTTGTTAAATGATGTCAAGCTGTGTGGTCCACTGCGGTTTGATGTCCTCTCTAGATGGATTTAAAACAGCAACCATGTTTTTTTTTTTCCTTCCATTCACAGAAAATGTTTCTAAATGAATTCGTGTTATAGTGTGGTTCGGCACATTTCACACAAGAATTGAACTACATTAACACATTGGCACAAGAAGAGATTATAACATGTGAAACATCTGTAACCAACAACAACAATAAGGTGCATGTTGGTCCCGTGTTTCTAGTGTTGGGCACTATCATTCACACCCAAGATGCGTCGCAACGGGCACGCTCGCCTCAGAAACGCCCCTGGTGGTCAACCAGGCGATCAAACGTGACTTCAAGTAGACGTGGAGCTCTTGATGTTTCATGAGGAGATAAAAAAGACCATAAAGTTATACTGAAAAAACTACCACACCTCCCAGCATTAAACAGAAAGGAAGTGGTTAAGTAATCCCACCTCTTGCTGCATTTCTGACACTGCATTGTGACAGTGATGAGGAAAAGTACAAAAAGTTATGAATATTTCAATTTGCATGCACATCTCACAACTGCAAGAAAAATCTGACGCATATGGTGAACCCTACCATAGAAAAACGATCAACCTCCTTTCATTTTTTTGCATGAAAGCCTCATTATCCTTCATCTGTCCATTGGGTTGTAGTTCCGGATGCAAAAAAAGCTGTATCTGTATGTTGCTTATTTCCGGATAGACTCAGTTCACACCAACCTCTTTAACCATTTGTATCATATTTGCTACCCAAGATTCTGAGACCTATCTTTTCAACATGATCAATACTTTCCTAAAACAACCTGATGTATATGACCTGATAGATGTTTTCTGCCCTCTGCAGGTAGTGTCAGGGCTTTTTTTGACCTCTTCAAAATGACCACTGTCATTAAATCATCCACACACCTTTGGCAGGAGAATCTTTGTTAATTTTCAAGAAGTTACAGTATGAACAACATTTATATTGTTACTAATTTTTTTTAAATAAATAGTTTCTGGATTGAAACAATGCATATTTACATAACAATTCATTATTTATATTACAGTTAGATTGTGTTAAAATGTGAGTATTAAATTTGATACTACGTTCAATGATAACTCACCATATGGTGAGTTATCATTGAATGTTTGTGTCACATTTCTTTTAATTATTATAATTGCAAAATTTGAAAAACATTTTTGAGGGTTTTTGTTAGAAGGTTTATTAAACATCTCATTTAAAAAATATTTTTTGATCGGTCAGGCTTTACAGGCTCAACTGGGTGCTGATGAAGATTCTAGGCTTAAATAACCAGTATTTTCTATTATAATTATAATTTGATTATGTCATCCACTGCAGGCATAATACATGTTTTTTTCTCTGAATATTGTCCTCCTCCACCAGCTCTGTACCATTTTTTCAATACGCCGTCGTGCTGTGTGTGCAGTGTGTGTTACGCTCCACTAAATGACATTTCCACCATCATTATGATGTAATCATAGTGTGTGTGTGTGTGTGTGTGTGTGTGTGTGTGTGTGTGTGTGTGTGTGTTTCATGAGAGTAAAGGACATCTTGTCATTATCATGCTGCACTGAACTGTGGCAGCTGGAAATTGCTCAAAGGTCAAATTAGTTATATCTGAAAAGAAGAAGACAGGAAAGGCTGTGTGTGTGTGTGTGTGTGTGTGTGTGTGTGTGTGTGTGTGTGTGTGTGTGTGTGTGTGTGTGTGTGTGTGTGTGTGTGTGTTTGTGTGTGTGTGTGTGTGTGTGTGTGTGCGTGTGTGTGTGCGTGTGTGTGTGAGAGAGACCTTAGTGTTGGTTTGAGATTTTTTATGGCGTCCATACAGCTTCAACAGATGGTATGTTCAGCGTCTTCCCTGCAGTTTACTGTTTGCTGTCCTGTTCTGTAAATCATGACCTAATTTTCCCTGAGGGGAGTCGAGGGCATCTAAACTGTTTCCCTTGTCCACCAATGAAAATGTAACTGTAGTGTGTGTGTTTTATGTGAGAGTAAACTTCTCAGAATAATAGATGAAAACAACTTTTTAGGCTACATAGCGGAGCTGAGGCCGAACTCATTAAAGCTGCTTCCATCATCATCTCTACGAGTTATGGATGAGGTATAAAATATTGAATAAAGTTCACACAAAAGTGGCTCACAATGTTTCTGTGACAACAAAGCCAGGGTTTAGTAGCTGTGAGAGTGGGTTTTGTGCTCATGATTTAATTTTAAAATGAATACAGACCATGGATGCAGCAGTGAGGTCACAGTTTTGTTTGTTTCAGGAAATTCAGGTATTGGAATAGTTGGCGATGATTCAAGGAGATAAATGTTGTTTTGATTGGTACAGCATGATTTATTCTGTGGTTTATTCATGTGTTTAGGACAATTAGTCTGTTACATAATGGAAAAAGAGTTGGATTAGCTCCTTTATTTTTCTGTGTCAGAAGTTTCTGATAATCAGACTGAATTTCCATCTAATTTCACTGTATTCAATCAGCCTGAAATCATGCAGACGTTAGTCATGTTCTGTAGAGGCAACCCTGTCTCTGACTAAATGACATTCCCTACAAGCATTCTCTCTACTGGCCATCAGGTGACGACTCCTCTGGTTGCACAAAGAAGTCCCATTGTATAGAAGTCTATGAGACAATGTCCCCATGTCTCACTTGATTTATTACATATAATAATACTGTAAACATTACACACATTAAATATATCTCTAGTTTCAAATATTCTTCAATACAGCATGATGTTCATTTAGTAAATTATGGTCATTTTAGTCAAATAGACCATAAAGCAGAGTATGCTTTAGGGCAGAGCTACCTAGGGATTGACAGGTCACCACCGCGGCTTTGCCACCATCACTATCATGCCACCAATGCAGTAACCTAATAAGATACTTAAACACTTTGCAGTAAAGCTAACTTTGTGAACAGCTTCACACCAGAAGCCAGATGGATCCAGATCCAGCAAGGTTGCTGCTCTGCGTGCGAACCGTCGCTCCTCTGCAGTCTAAATGTGGTCACGTCCTTCACTGGTTGCAAAAACTCCAAGATGGCAACAGCAAAAACTCCAAGATGGCAACGGCCAAAATGCCAAACTTGAGGCTTTAAAATGGCATGGGCATACAGAACCTGAACCCAGATTAAAACCCGGGCACCTCATGCGTGTGAGGCTTTGTGTGAGCCAACAGAGCTAACCACTACACCATGCAGCCCTGTTTAGTCAACTACTGCTTCACAAATTTAACTTCCAATCTCAGTTTGTCTTGCCATTTTGCAAGAACATTTTCTGCTGCAGGTTGAGATGGTTTAAAACACCTATGATGAAGCATCCACTTTGAGCAAGCTGGCAATGTTCACATCTGTGAGTGAGTCTTGCATGCTTGGAAAAAACATTAATTCCCTGTATAAATATAGGTTTGCATCACTGGAAGCCAAATTCAAAATGACAATGTCAGAAGTTACGTGACACGCACCCTAAGCCGGCTCTGTCCCCACCCTGGAGTCACTTCTAATGATAGACTGTGAAGCATTAGCACCGAGGGAGTGTCAGAGTCCTGCTCAGCTATCAGAGCTTCTCTGTGAAACTGGAAGCGCAACATGACTGTAATTACAACACGTGTCATTTATGTAGAAAAGAGAAGACGGCACACAGAAGAGAGGGAAGACATGTTCAGTTTGATCATGTAGGACCTTTTAGATGTCACAATGCAGACCCGTTCAACAATTAGCAAGGATGAATAATTCTGATGTAATCTGACTAACTGTGGCTGAAATATTAACCAGGTCAGTCACAACCAGTGTTGTGCATGAAAGCGCTCATGTCCATTTGCAATTCATCAGAATCAGATTCAGCTTTATTTATTTGGCCAAGTTTGCATACACATTCATGGAAATTGACTACTTTTTTTTTCTTCATCTCTCACAAAGAAAGACGTAAAAACGAGGATGATATATTTAAGAAAATATAAATGTCAAATGTTCTAAGGAGACGTGACAAATAAATTAATAATAGATAAACATCCATCCATCCATCCATCCATTTTCTACCGCTTATCCTGTATTTAGGGTCACGGGGGGGCTGGAGCCGATCCCAGCTGTCATTGGCCGAAGGCAGGGTACACCCTGGACAGGACGCCAGTCTATCACAGGGCCGACATGTAGAGACAAACAACCATTCACGCTCACATTCACACCTACGGGCAATTTAGAGTCCCCAATTAACCTATCCCCATCCTGCATGTCTTTGGACTGTGGGATGAAGCCGGAGAACCCGGAGAGAACCCACGCTTACACGGGGAGAACATGCAAACTCCACACAGAAGGAACCCGGGCCGACCTGGGAATCGAACCCAGGATCCTCTCGCTGTGAGGCGACAGTGCTACCCACTACACCACCGTGCAGCCCTAATAGATAAACATAGACTGGATATTATGTAAAGTATGTAAAGTTGTCTCTGTACTGTATACACAGCGTCTAGGATGTATTTATTGTGGTGACAGATTATATGAACTGATCAATCAATCAAATCAATGAAGTGCCTTAAACTTGCATTCTCTCTACTGGCCACCAGGGGGCGACTCATCTGGTTGCGAAAATAAAACAATTGTAAAATTAGTTTATGGTCTCAATCTCTAGTTTCAAGTCTTCAATACAGCAGGATGCTCATTTAATCAATTATGGTCCATTTAGAGTCGAAAATAGCACAGTCATCAACAGTCTGATCAGATAAAAATTGGCTCGATGGCAGGCGGAGATCTGAGTGGAGCACTGAGCGATAATGGATGAGGTGGCCTATCGATTATAGCCTATGTCATGCCCACGTCGCGTACCCATGCATGTGTTTGTGCATGAATCGTTTCGTGCTGAAGTCCACCTCTTCCAATCATGCTGGGCCGAGGAAGCATAGTGTTCACATACAGTTAACAGAGTCATACATACACAACCAAATTTAGGCAACAAAACCTCTTAGTTCGATTAGGAAAACCGTCAAAAATGCCGAGACGTGGTGTCCAACGCCTGCCTGCCTTGTGTTGTTGGACCGTCCACCTCCTCATCCCCCCATAAATATTTTTTCTTTCTTTCTGGATGTTGCATAGTCACGTGGATGATTTTTCTTTTGTGTCCAACACGAAAAAGGATCCTAATTAACTTTCCATTGGCATTGTTTTTGTTGTTGAGTGACACAGCAAAAAAATTGACAATTTGTGTGCCTCTTTACAAAAACCAATATTTCCAGACCTGCCATGAGACTGGGCTGTCTCGCTCTGGTGAAGTGTGAACACAACAGGGATCAGAACATTTGTCTGGTTTTAGGATAGGATTGAAATAGGACTGAAAGTATAATTATGGCCATCACTCATTGTCATGTAGGGACAAATCTGGAAACACAGTTAACAGCACTAAAAAACACGTTGGATGAGGTGGTATTACTGACTACTTTTTCTCATACGTTGTGAGTCATGTTGCAGTGATTCGAAAAATGTAAAAAAAAAAAAAAAACATTTCAGCATAACCCAAATAATTGATGGTGAAAGCTATAAAACTCAAACCAGTTTTAATAAGACTAATCCTGTCACCCAAATGTCAGTGGGGTGTTTAAACCACACGTGACAGTTAAAATGAGCTGCTCTCAGTCAGCTGGAAGGTCAGTTGATGAAGCTGACTCAAAAACTATTAAATACAAGTACCAAAGTGATGTGGTGCTATTATTAGTAATACGGCATTTCATTTCTCAATAGCAACATTTTTAATTTTCCTATTTCATGTGTACAATAATGTGAACTCACCATTCAGCCTGTCCACGATCATATTTTATATTAATTATTTTTAAAATGTTTAATGTTTATTCATTTGTAATATCTAACATTGTAATGTTGTTGCACTTCCCCTTTGTTTCTTTAATGCTGCAAATGTCCCTTCTATGGGGCTAATAAAGGATTCTTTCTTATTTGTCAGTTTTTCTTTGTGTTTTTCTGTATCTTTTCATGCAGATGTGTTATTTGGACAAGGACTTCCACCAAGGGCAAAACTCTTCTTCTACTTTATTTTTCTACGTGCTGAATCAGATTAAATCTAAAGAGTTGAAGAAAGTTTTCTTTGTAAATGAATGTTTGAAGTTATCTTCATAGGGAGACACTTTGATCAAACATACAGCATGTTACAAACGCCTGGAAGAGAAAAGGTGATAACTCAGCACTTTTTCTAATGTGGCAACACATGCAGGTTTTTCCTTTGTGCCTCGTAAACAAAAGTGACATTCTAATAGATATTGTTGGTGAAAGAACACGTCTGGTCTCCCCTATCTGAAAATGTTGCTGCTGGTCCAACGACCTTTCCACTGTCCCTGACCTTGAGAGTTGAAGATCAGAGCTTCCAGCCAAGCTGACAGACAGCTAGCCAGCCAGACAGACAGACAGACATAACAGGATGATTTTCCGGTGGTTGTGGTTCACTGATCTTAATTGTACTGTACATGGAGTGGCTCACAGCTACATCTCTCCATGTCAAAGAGAATTAAAGTTACAGGAGTTGAATGTAACTTCATTGTTTGCCTGCGATGCTTTAAGCACTGAATTCGATCTCCTCTATCAGCAGCTTGGTTTCCTCTGCAGGCCGGCGTTTACTCATTACACCGTTTCCCTTCACAAATGTTTTCAACTGAGGTGCCTCAAGTAAGGCTCTGAACTCCCACTATATGAGGATGGAGGAGGGAATACATGACAAAATATATTTTATATATATATATATATATATATATATATAATAAATAATAAATAAATAATAATAATAAATAAATTATACATATTTATAATTTTAAGTTTTATAGTATTTTATATTAGTAATATTCGCAAACAACAGAAAAATTCAAGTAAAAATACAAACAGGCAGGTAACCAAACCCACATTGATATGGGAAAGATCATTATTTGGTTACAATAATGTGATGGGCATTAGTGCAAGACAGAAAATACATAATACTGTAATAAACCATCAGTTTCAGCTCACAGATATAGCCACTAAAGCTGTTCACTGTTCTTTAACCCACTAAGGTCGTCTGTATGACACTGATGGACGATTACATTAAAGCCCATTTAGAGGTCTGCAGCGTTCTCCATCAAGACCAATTAAAAAAAAACTGTTGTCCTAATAAGTCAGTAACGCCAGGTTCAGACTGCATGATATCTTGTTTTTATTTGTATTATATTACTACGGCAACAACAGCCCTGCCTCTTTGATGTGAAGAAAGGATGAATAGGATGACATCACTCACATGGTGAAAGACGAGCAGCTGTGATTGGTCGGGGGCCGACACGTCTGTCCCGTCTGTCGACTATAATCCTAATCTGACTTGGTGACCATCGCACCGACACGAGTCTGAACCAGGCATTTCACACAAACACATTAAAGGTTGAGTTTTTAGCTTGATGTTCTGCCGCCGCTGCCTTAACAAAGTGCTGCAATGGATCATTAGCCTCCTCTGTGGCTCCAGAGAAGCTCTGGATGAATCCTGATTAACCCTGTTTGGTCCTTTGCTGAAGATGTGGCAGTTGCTTATGAGGCTAATGCTGTTCAGGATTTACTTTGATACTGTTACAGTTCATCCGTCTATCTTTGTGTTACCTCTTTAATTTCTCCCAAATCCCAACCTCCTCATTCACAACGGATAATTAAATCAAAAGACCTCACCGATGAACCTGACACACCAGTGTGCAGCGGGGTCAAGGCCTTACACTTCTTCAACCAGACCTTGAAGTCTGAAAAGGCTTTCAAACCCGTCCTCTGTATTACAGTTTTTCTCAATTGTTTACACACAAATACTGGTACTTGAGACACAATGACCACAACATGTAACTCATGCACCAACACTCTGAACTAGCTCTGCTAAACTGCAAGCACAATTCCTGCTTTACACTCAAATTGCAGTTTTAAAACACACTTTTTTCAAAACACTACACACAATTCTCTGCATTTGGCACAATTTTCATGAAGAAAATCTCTTGTTTTCACAAGGAACACACT
Organism: Eutrigla gurnardus; assembly: GCF_963514095.1. Lineage (NCBI taxonomy): Eukaryota > Metazoa > Chordata > Actinopteri > Perciformes > Triglidae > Eutrigla > Eutrigla gurnardus. The sequence continues at coordinate 22,762,230 of NC_139925.1, forward strand.
GCCATTCAAAATTCTAAAGTTAATTTCCCTACTATGCACACTGACTCATCACATGGGAAAACACCTGCAACACAGTTTTACAATTTGCAATCAGAGCATTAGCATAAAAGTGCAACAGGTGAGCTCTTCTGTTTTGGAGCAATGGATGCCAACATTGGCAACAGAGGCAGAGCCAGAGGAGTGAGAGTACGAGGAGGAGCCTAGCATGGATTTGCCATGCTAGGCGATATTTCCCCCGCTGCTTGGCCATCACTTGCATTGCCTGTGATGTGGATGAGGTGCTGTGGCCAGACCGAAACAGAAGAGAGGATGCGGGATAGTTGTTGTTGTTGTTGTTTTTTTGTAACTGTATACAGTAATTTCTTCTGGTTTTGTATGTAGACCACTGTATATGCAACTTTGTGTTGGTTGGGATGAAAACTGTATACATTACAGTATTCTTGTGGGAAAAATAAAATATATAAAAACAATATTCTAAAATATTTTACAACACATTTATGTATGTACTGTCTGTAGTGAGTGTAACACTGAACAAAAAAAGGCCTAAGTCATTATGGTAAATGGAGAAGAAGTGTTCATCGTGTTTTTCATTGAGCACATCAGTGTTCAACTGGTTCTTATAAATGTCTATTCATATGATGGTTTGTGTGTGTCATTTGACAACAAAATACCATTTTGAGAAGAAATAACATTGTTTTGAATGTAAAGTTTCATTTTGCAGGAGAATTGAGGGGTTTTGCCCATTGTGTGTGTGTTTTTTTGATTTGTGTGTAGAGTTCTGAGAGTATGAGGCATGCTTTCAGAAAATGTGTGTAAACGATCGAGAAAAACTGTAACACTACCATGCCTGTGTTTTTAAAGAAAGGTGTGTTTAGAAGAATAAAATGGCTGAAATTTACACACCATCTTGATTTGCATAAGTTTATCAAAGGAAAACCATATACCCATCCGTAGTTTAGTGGCAGAATAGCAATCCCTTGGAAGGGTTTTGCAGCAGACTGCGCAGTAAACTCAAAGCTGTGTGTTGTGGTTTTGCTGCAGGGTTTAAAAACAGCTGAGAGAAAGTGGAGGGAGGATGAGGGAGTTTATGTAACATGACATGGCAAGTAGAGCTTTCCTGTAAAGTCAGTGCCAATGGCTACGCTCGAGGTGTGTGTGTGTGTGTGTGTGTGTGTGTGTGTGTGTGTGTGTGTGTGTGTGTGTGTGTGTGTGTGTGTGTGTGTGTGTGTGTGTGTGATATCCAGGCTACTGAGGACCACCCTGGTGCTGCTAAGAATAAAGATTAATTTGTCAGGTTTGTCAGTTCATTCTCAGCCCCTCACCGCACATTCTGACAGTTTGAATAAAGCCAATACAGATAAGCATTCTCTCCTGATTTGCAGTAATAATTGAGATTTTCATCCCCTGAGGTACAATGTTGTGTCTGACATTTGTTTGTTTGTTTGTTTGTTTATTTCAAGGGAAAAAAGGAACAACATTCACAGTCAATTACAATCATGTCACTTGAAAGGGAGATGGAAGAAGCTTGCGCTTATTCGATTCCAAACCCCCACTCACACCACACTATACAAAACATACAATAAACAGAAACACAAGACAAAGACAGGCCCCAAACACTCTGACCATACACCCCTCTGCCCCATGAAAATACATGATAAACAGTAAACAGAACTCAAGTGTGTAGCTCCACTGGCTCACTGTTCACAATTGCGCATACATTTATATTTACAATATTCATTCATTTGTACCTGTACAGTTAAATGTACATATGAAATCCACTACACACAAATACAAAGTAATACAGTTTTTCTCGATTGTTTACACACATTTTCTGAACGCATGCCTCATACTCTCAGAACTCTACACACAAATCAAAAAAATACACACACAATGGGCAAAACCCCTCAATTCTCCCAAATGCCAAATGCAGAGAATTGTGTGTAGTGTTTTGAAAAAAGTGTGTTTTAAAACTGCAATTTGAGTGTAAAGCAGGAATTGTGCTTGCAGTTTAGCAGAGCTAGTTCAGAGTGTTGGTGCATGAGTTACATGTTGTGGTCATTGTGTCTCAAGTACCAGTATTTGTGTGTAAACAATTGAGAAAAACTGTAAATACAATATTTCTACATTATGAATACAGTTATCAAATTGGTTTATCACACATACCCAGACCCATACACATGCAGTGTGCATGTGCCTGTTTATGAGGGAATCACGCTCTCAAATCTTTTCCTGATACTTACTCATTATGTATTTTTTAAACGTTTTTTTAAATTGACTAAGATTTGTACATGTTTTTATTTCCTCACTTAGGCTGTTCCACAATATGACTCCTTTAACTGAATTGCACATAGATTTAAGGGTTGTCCTTACTTTTGGTCAGACTGTCCTCCTCGAGAAAACGACCACATAGGTCGTGTGTCAAGCACCGAATTACGACCATATGTTACGTTTCAAAATAGCGCGCCCTCTAGCGGTCAAGTAAATATCGACACTCCGGTGTCTCAGACGATCGCCCCCCCCCACACGTCGACCTAAACCTACCCCGATTCCACGAAATCTTCCCCCCACCCCTCCCCACCCCCCCCCCCCCCAACCCCCCCCAACCCCCCCCCACCCCCACCCCACCCCGCGCGCCCCCCCGCGCGCCCCCGCGCGCCCCCCGCGCTACCCCCCCCCCCCGCGCGCCCCCCGTCAATCACCCCCCCCCCCGCGCGCTACCCCCCCCCCCCCCCCGCGCCCCCCGTCAATCACCCCCCCCCCCCGCGCGCCCCCGCGCGCCCCCCGCGCTACCCCCCCCCCCCCCCCCGCGCGTGCATCATCGGCAGAGACCGCCTCCACACGTCGACCTAACCCTAACCTTAACCACTACTATCGTTGCGGAAGAATCTCCGCAATACGCTCCCAGAGGTCGTATTCGAGTGCATGGACCAACGACAACTGTGGTCGTATGAGTTGGAGGACTTGTTGCAGATTGCTTTTGGTTGATATAGTTTGTTGATTCCTCTGAGATTATGTGTGTGATGAGCATCTCGATCTTGAAAAAGATTCTGGATGTGATCAGGAAGACAGTTTTTTGATGCTTTGTACATAAGCTGAGCTGTTTTATAGTTTACTAAGTCATGCAATTTTAAGTTAAATGTGATATAAAACAGTGGATGGGTGTGATCATTATATTTTACTTCATGAACAATTCTGATAGCTCTTTTTTGGAGAGTAACTAAAGGTCACAGATTTGTTTTATAGCAGTTCCCCCAAACTTCAATACAGTAATTCAGTTTTAAGCATATTTTTATGATTATCAGGATAATATTGTGAATCACAATTATTTTGGCCAAGATAATCGTGACGTGAAACTTTCATATTTTCCAATATCTAATGCTATCAGCCGCATCTTCAATATTAACTTGCTGATGTTTACCAGTTACCATGTTTACCATCTTATGTTAGCAAGTTAACTTAGTTAACGAGTTAACTTAGCTAACACCGAACACAGGTTTCATGCATCCACTCCTGACACGACTGACTTCACACATTCATCCAATTAATTGTTTTACTTTTTCTGATTTATCAATTGCTAATAACTAATCACTTTATTTATTAAGTATCCACAAGTTTAGAGCCACGCTGTGACAAGAAGACACCAAAATAATTAGGTTTCATCATCTGAGCAACGTGGATTTCAGTTCAAAATCTGCAATCACATTAAAACAGTCACTGTTGAAAGTTGGGAGTACAGTCTTCATACAATACTTGTATCTCTAAAGAACCCAAGTGGGAACCTCACAGTGCTGTTAGAGAAGACATCAAGGGGACACAAGCATGTAGGCTGCATCCTCAGGGGACTACGAATGTACAAAACATACAGTGAAATTATCCAATGCTTATTGATATTTCAGACCGGACCACTCTGCAAAACAACCTCGAAAACATCCAACCTTTCAAGAGAAACAGAGCTAGTAACAGAATCCATAGTCCAACCATCCATCGTCCACCGCTTTATCCTGTATTCAGGGTCGCGGGGCGGCTGGAGCCGATGAATCCATAGAAGAAGATTTTAAATATATGTTTTTAACATCAGTGAAGGAGAAACCTTCTACAAATGGATGTGCAGCAGCGATGAGGTCAGTGGATTTCATTATCTTTACTGAAATGGTATAGGTTGGTGTGGAAATACATGGATTAAATATCTCCAATATAACACACTTTCCCATTCTTCCCAAGGATAATGTTTTCATCTCAAGGTCATTTGGTTCAATTTGCCACAATGTCTCCATACATTTCTAGATGAATCTAACACGTTTGTCAGGATTGTTTAAAGCACTGTCACAAAATCAAATGTTACGGATGCTATGGGGACGAAGCTGTGAACCCGGGTTATTCCAACTTTTTGCTGGCTCAAAGTGCCGTCCTGACTAGAGGAAAAAAAGGACAGTATTTCATCTGAGAGGATTGCCCTAATGTCACGGTACGTCCTCTGAGGACGGAGTGCTTCTATTGGACGTGGAAAGCGTTTCAGCTGAACGGACGTGACGATGGCTGTAAAACATTCTCTCCTGTAGTCCGGAGGGCCGTTATCTGTTGGATGGAAGCCATGCCTCGCAAAACAGGATGTTTAAAAATGATTTCAGGTTTATGTTGCTGGATGGACAGAGAAATATGATGTGTCCGCTCCAGGTTCATTGATCTGCTTTGGCCATGACCAGATTAAAAAATACTGCCTGGATGCTACGCCGCTGTGTATTGTGATGAGGGTTTATATGTGGAATAATTCATAAAGTGTTTTCTTGGGCGCTCTGTAAGGAATCACTGCTGGTCATATTTTGCTGCGACTCTTATCAGATTTTGTCCACTTTTGCTGATAGAGATTGGTTCCATCACTATCACCACATTTGCATCGCCTACTCGACCGCACTCACGTGACTGTCAGACTGATACCTCTGATTCAACAGTCTCACGGGATTTAAATCTACTGATTTACATGGGCATGAACTTTCCGTTTTTTTTTCTATGAATGTATCTCAAAGGGAAAGTATCCTTCCTTCCAGCACTAGCCTACATTTTTTTCTGTCGGTTGGGACATCATGACGCTACAAAATTAAAGTTTCAGGCAAGAAAACCTCTTTGTTGGGTTTCGCAAAACCATCAAGAAAGTCTCACTTCACACCAGTTATTTTGGACACGTGGTCTTGAGCACCGGTCTTGTGGTTGTAAGTCCTGTATTGGATCCTAAGGGCCCTAGTTTCGTAGACCAGCGCAGGGTGGCGCAGGGTGGCGCAGCCGGCGCAGTGCAAGTTTCGACCCGCGCAGCCTTGTGCACAGTCAGTTTGGCAGTTTGGTAGATCGCCTGCGCCAAGATGGGTGTGGCGGCGCAGCAGGGGGAGGCGTCACAGATTCAGCTTGGCGTAGCGGAAGTTTCGTGGCAAAAAGCCTCGCCGAGACTGCGCTGAAAGCTCGCCAGCTCCGACCTGGGGTGCAGTCGAATAGTCTTTTTTGCTTAGGAAGGTTCCTAACTGAAGAAGTGACCCGGAAGTAAACAAGTGGCCGCCATGATAAGAGCTGTTCGAATTCTCTAAATGCATAGGAAAGGAGCTCCAATGCTTCCTTTCAGAGCTCCTTTAGCATAGGATGCAACGGACCTTCCTATGCCATAGGAAAGGAGATTACGCCGACCCACAATTCTTTGCGAGAGCAACATTTAAAGTGCCACACACCTCGGCCGTTATGAAAACAAACGATATGTGCATTTACATATTTAACAATTACTTTCATGCAGACATGAAAGTAATTTTTATTTATTTCAATCATGTTACAAATGTTTGACAAAAACGAAACTAAAACCACAAATGAAACGTAAATAAAACAACCGGTCAAACAGGAAGGAGGAGCTGCTGGACCTGAAGCCGGTCAGTGAACCAGCTGTTTATAAAACCAACATGTGGAGAAGTGGACGACGCGCCTTTTGTAGTCCATTATTGTAGTTTCTCCAGTGCAGACGCACGTCAATCGCCGGTGCCGATCATCAGCTGTCAATCATCAGCGGCCGCGTTATAATGACGTAGCTTAGTGAAAGTCCGGTCGGATTCTCTGAGCACCGCGGTCGACTATTCCTAAATCCTTTTGCGTTCTCCTATCGCCTTTCCTTAACCCCGTGACGTTTTCCCCAGAGGTCAAGGAATAGGAGATAGGAATAGGAGTTAGGACCTTATTTTTTGACTATTCGACTGCACCCCTGGTCTACTTTCGGCGCAAGGCGCAAGGCGTAAATAAAGTCCATTGATTCAATGCGAATCACAGCTGGCGGATCGGAAGTTTGGCTGACGGCGCGCAGTGCGCACACGTCACCGAGACCTCACAGGCAGGTTTCCACAGTTCCAGGCACATTTAAATGCAATAAATAATCACAACAAACACTATTTAATGCAACTAATTGAATCAACACGTGAATTTATATCTATATAGATTGTCCCGTCACATCTGACGTCAGATCAAAGGCGGATGGCACGCGTAACGGAAACTCAGCCTCTCGGACCAAAACATCTCCCTCTCTCTCTCCTGTTTTTTATAATATCTGCATTGTTATTATTATGATACGCGCGCACAGCGCGTGATGCGCGTGGTGGGAGCGGTGGCGCTGCTTCTGTCATCGGGTTGTCAAGTGACGGAACTTGCACTGAACCTCCCCTAACGCATTAAAGGAGAGGAGAGGAGCTCATTTGATTGGTGAAGATCTGAATCGGCTGTATTAATCCCAGTCCACGCCTCGTCTCCTCCTCGTCTCCCACTCACGCCTTCTTCTCCTCCCTCTTTCCCACTTGCGCCGGTGGGCGAGACGCGAGGTGTGCCTGCGCGAGCCTGCGCGAGCCTGCGCAGGCTCGCCTGCGCGGTGCACGAAACTTGCAAAGTCCAGGCGGACACACCCCGTCGGTGCGGCGCAGGTGCGCTGAAAGCTGACTGCGCCTGGTCTACGAAACTAGGGCCCTAATTGTCTTTACATTGACATAGTTTTCATGCATTTCCATGTACATGAATCACTACATTTCAATTTTGCCACGATTAAAGAATCGACTGTGAGTCTGGTTTCTCTGATTTGTTGTCATGGTAATGTTACTGTCAAGCCCCGATCACATCCATATACTTTTTCAAACGGTTGCTTTTATCATGAGTTCTGAACAGGAGTACAGGGCTTGAAGCAGGAAAAAATCCTGTGCCTGAAATTTTTTTATGCATTGGGGAGAAGAAAATTCTGAACATTTGCAATCTAAATGAATTAATCTGGTGCACTTTGAGAGTAAACCCACATTATAGTTTGAAACAACATTCAAAACACACACAGCCAGTATCACTAAGCATAAAGTCCGCTAGCTTAATGCTAACGTATAATACCTCAGAAATTAGCATCACCAAGGGCGTAACTTTGAGTTGAACATTGGGGTGGTTGAGATTTCCACCTGTGAAGCAGGTGTGTGTGTATGTGTGTATATGTATATATATATATATATATATATATATATATTCTTTGGCCACCAGCCACTGCGGCAGGTTTGGGTTTACCAGCCCAGATATATAGTTTGTGCCTAAAATAAAGTTGACCGACTCAGAAAATGCATAAAAATGGGTCTTGAACGTGTACAAAATACACATTAAAGTGTGTGCAAGTGTTCTTGTTAGGACTCATGGTCCTTAATTGTCTCTAACTTTAAGTATTTTGTACTGATTACAAATGGGTTTGTAGTGTTTCCCACAGGATCTTTGGAGACTATGGTGGGGGGATTGCGATCCTCTAGGGGGGTCCGGGGGCATGCCCCCCCGGGAGAAAATTTTGAATAATTTCATTTTAATGCATCAATTTGGTGAATTCTGAGAAACAAAATATGACATATCAATTACTGACCAATTTCTTACAAACTGCTGGTACTGATACAAATGTTGACATACTAAATGGGGTTGATGAGTTTAAGCATTCAAGAAAAGATGAGAACAAAAATGACTAAAACACAATTCGTTTATTATTATTATTATTATTATTATTATTATTATTATTAATAATAATAATAATAATAATAATAATAATAATAATAATAATAAAAGTGGGTGACTATTCCTCAGCCTTCCTTGGTGTTTTGGTTTTGACTGAAGCCTCGTTCACATACGTCGTCACTCGCCCATCTCTGAGAGACAACTGTCAATGAATGTGAATGTGTTCTAGCGGAATGTGGACCAGGACAGGCGATGTGATGTGGTCGATCGGAGATCAAATTATTTTAACTTTCTGCGATGCGAGTGAAGCGAGTACCAATCACAATGTAGAATAGAGATGATCGACAGTTGCCGTCAACAGAGAGTTCCACAGAGAGTTGTCGCTTGAAGTCGCCGCCGGCGGCAGTGAGTATTTTTTGCCAGCGAGTAGAATTCAGCGAGAAAGCGAGTGACGGGCGAGTAGCGACGTATGTGAACGGGGCTATACGCGCACGCACTGTCGAACTCGCCGGCTGGGGGGGGGGGCAACCGTGAGTGGTGGCACTGGAGCCCTAGCAGTAGCTACCTCCTGTTGGGAAGATACTTTTATTCTTTTGCTTTTTTTCGCGTGCTTTCTTCATACCACCGCTGATGCGGGGAGAGACCGGGAGAGACAGTAGAGAAGCGCAGGTCCGGCAAGGTGGGCAAAACCAAATCTCAGAGCGGGAGGGGGCACAGACAAACGTCACTATTTTTTACTGGTAAATTGAGAAAATCTACCACACTGTTGTGATTATAATGCTGAACATTCAATATCAATAATTGTGATATCATATTGGGTGGGTTGTGGTGGCTGGTTTGGATTATTGGGTGGGTTGCAACCCACCCATCCCCCCCATAAATTACGCCTGAAATCTAACAACTGTGGCAGTCGCATTAGTTTGTCTGAATGAAAAGTGTGCAGGGCTGCCTTTGGGCTGATGTTATCAATCGCTCTGGCTACGTTGTCCCGGTCCGAGGTGCCTGGAAACTTAAGGCCCGCCCTACTCTGCTCTGATTGGCTAGAACTCCTTGGTTACCTTGAGTACCATTGGTAGTTGGAACTATCACTTTAAACGACTGGTTACAGTTAAAAAAAAAAAAAAAAAAACACTTCACCAAAATATTGCTACGCCGGATTTCCGGCACCGTGCCGGAGGTCTTCAAGCCCTGGGAGTATTACAAAAAAGCCACGTAATTTCTTAACAGAACAAAGTAGATTTTTATGAGCTTGCACCCGAATAAAGGCATCAACCAATCACATTGGGCCTCATTCACCAATATCTTCTTAAGAATTTTCTTAGATTCTTTCTTAAGCTGTTCTTTAGAAGGTTCTTAAGAAAACTCTACATAGCAATCATCAAGGTGTCTTAAACTACAGAATTGTTCGCAGCTGTGTTCGTAAATTGATGAACGCCATCTCCTCGTAAGTTGAGAGCGCGTGCCAGGTGAGTCTAATTTACATAGGATTTGCATAGGTTACCACCCATCAATGCCCATAAAAGAGACTGCAGGACCGTGAGCAGACACATGTCATACAGCGGAAACAATGCCAAAAGCTAAACGAAAAGCAAGTGGAGCGCCTCAGGTAAAGAGGAAAAAAAACTTCAGCAGTTCAGAAGTGGAGGTACTGCTGCAGGAAATAACCCGCAGGAGAAAAATTATATTTAGTAGCCTCAGTGCAGGCTACACAAACATAAATAAAAAAGAAGCATGGGAGGCGGTCAGACAAGCAGTGGACACCGTATCTGGCGAAGGGCGAACAACAGAGGAGGTCAAAAAGAAATGGTTTGACTTAAAATCAGAAACAAAACAAAAAATCGCAAAATGCCGACGGGAGATGCAACGGACAGGAGGAGGAACAGCCATCCAAAACCTATCTGAGATGGACCAGCGCATTGGGGCCATAATCGGGCCCCCCCCCCCCCCCCCCCCCTACTTTTTAGGAGTACCATCGACTGAGTATCTGGATACAGACCTGGGCCCCGAGGCAACGATTTAATCCCCTCCCTGTGCTGCGGCTACTCTAGAAGAATCGGAAGGTTATTTATTTTCTGAAATAATACCTTTTATTTAAAACTTGTGTCCTAAAGGCAGGAGTTCACCATAATGTGTGTAAGATCAGAATACGTCTTAGTATTACTGTGGGTCGCAACAATGCCTTAATTTGTTATTTATTCACAGAGGAAGTCCCGCAGAGCCAAGAACACGTACTCGGCCCCCCTGCCTCCCCACGCCTGATCTCGGACACAGTGCTGGACAATCAAAAGGATCGCAGACACACTCGAGAAGATTGCATCAACACTTTTAACTATCTCAGGAACACTAAAAGAAATTAATGTGCTCTGAAACCAGTCTGTCCTCATTTTTGAAGTGAATCAGACCGTTGGATTCAAGTTGTTTTAATGCAACTTTATTTACAAACGAGATATTTATTGTTTCCGCAGGCCTTGAATGGAGAAATGACACAAATAGGATGGGGTCACTAATTAATGGCATTGTTTCCAATCGACTTGATTCATGTTAATTTACATTTCATTTATTTTAAAATAATAAAAATGCTCTGTAAATTACCCAAAAATAAAATGAATAAATTAATAAATAAATGTGACAGAAAGATCACTCTAATATCATATTTTAATGAACTGGACAAAAGAAGACAACACAACCATGCGAACATGGCAGCACATTTGTGCGTAAGTACTCCTGAGTGTTCGTAGGATTTGTTTGCACCTAAGAACAAATCCTGGATAAGAAAACATTGATGAATGCCACAATCTTCGCAAAAACTTCATAAGTAGGACTTAAGAACAAATTTGTTCTTAAGAACGGTTCGCGAATGAGGCCCATTGTGAGGAACGGACACAAACAACATTTTTCAAAATCCTTCCTTGGTAGCACCAGCCTATCCAAGTCGGGTCCTATGAGGCTCGGCAAGACTCCTTACTAGCATAACCAACAGCCTAGCAAGTGAAGAGAAGACATAGGTGCTGTTGTTGTTTAACTTTATTCATAATGTGGTGCCTGACAAGCAGCATAACCACGAAACTGTCTGACAACGCCACCCCCTAATAGTGGGCAGAGGGGACCCCTCAGCTTTTCTTCTTTATATGTAGTGTGGCTATATATCTACCCCGCAAAAGGGACAGTTGACAATGAGGCAATTGTGTATAAAAGATAACAAATGTATTACAATTAGTATAAATACAAAATATTCAGTATAAAAGCAATAAGTCTGGGATGCTATGAATAGAATGATTTAAAAGATAACTGGTTGGAACTCCTCAATTAGGAAAGGTCGGACTGGCACGAGCAAAGATCCCTCTTCCTCAGGAGGCCCCTGGGGAGACCAGGAACGAGAGACAGCAAACCCAACACCGGTACACACATGCAACACAGCAAGCACTACACATAAAATATCAACACACCACTACAGTATATCACACCGTGTTGCGGTTATAGGTGTGCTACACACCACTTACAGTGTCTCACCCGTGTGGTCACCCCGAGAAGAGGAGCAGTACACCCGTGCGAGTCCGGCCTTATACAGAGACAGCCTAAGAAGAGAGCACATGTAAGAGGAGAACAACCAGCGTCAACAGCATTTAAATTAATTCACTCCAACTTATAACTGACCATTGGCCCCAGAGACACACAAAGAAAACAAAAGAAAGAAAACAAAACAAGTTGAATTCACAAAGGCCTATGATTTAACAGTAAAACAGTGGCTGGCCTGGTCCTTCCTCTAAAAGAGAAATAAAACACATTGGTTGCCAGCCTAGTTTAACACCACAGCACATTCAACCTTTAACATAATCAATAAATATAGGCCTACTTGGCAGGTATGCTCAATTGTCCCACATCGCAATAACTATGCAGGTGTAGTTGAACATTCCAAGTGCAGCATATCAGTGTCGATATCTCCGCAGCTGGAGTCACAAGGTGATGATCCCATCAACTTGAAAAGGCCATGCAGTGGTCTGTGTTCTCCGCAAGGAGTAAACACACTAGATTATCCTGATAAAATAGAATAAATACGTATTAAAGCTAGGTTATAGTAACTGAACGGACATACACCTAAATGACCCCCCATACCTGCATGTGAGGTGAACCCAGCCCAGCCGTGCAGAGTTGGCTGGCAGAACAAAGAGAGACTGACTGGCATCTCCCAAACATTTATCACTTCCTGATTTCAGTCATGTGATCATGAGACATCATGTGACCATGTAGGGTGTGTGAGTGTTGTCAGTAGGCTCGTTCGGGATGGTCTTGGCTTGGCTTGACTTGACTTATCACGCCGACGAGAGCTGCAGGTGTCTGAGGGGGCGGGCTCTAAAAGAGACCGTAGCCAAACGCCGTCAAGTCGGACAACAAAGTCAACGTGACTATGGTGCTCAAGCGATAGAACACAGCAGCAAACTAAAGAGGATATGTTTTATATATATATATATATATATATATATATATTACACACACACACATACATATATACATAAATACATACACACACACACACACACACACGCAAGGCAACATGTGGAAGGCTTTTTTTCCAGTATATTTGTATTATCATTCTATGTTTGTATTAACCAGACCTCACATATAATAGGCCTACTCACAACACAATGCACGGAACTTAAGATCAAGCCATGAGATCAATGCGACCAAAATAAAAAGTATCATTTCACCACAAGGTGGCCGCCGAGTGCGGACCTGAACACACGTCATTGAACTTTTAACCAATGAGAACCATTCCGCTGTAGCGGAGGTGTGGACAAGCCAGTTGCAGCCATCGTAGACCGCGCTGCCAAGCGCTGCAAGAAGCGCCTCTTAAAAACTTGTTCCCGCGATGTTTTGGATCACGTGATATGGTCGCGACCCTGTGACGTCTTTGCAGTCGGCTGCTAAGTCGGACACAATTCTAGCCATCATGCATCGCTTTCAACCCACAATACATCACGTTAGGTGGCGCGCTGCAGGCGGCTACATCAAGTCGAATTCGCCAACTGAGTGTGTCAGACTTCCTGCCCAAATCCCCACAATAATAATTCAGTTTGTTATGATTTCTAGTAAGAATATTGCTTTTGCATTCCTCAAAACGATATACACATATTCAAAACATACTAGCATATTTATACATACAATTAATATACTCCAATCAAAGCCACCAGCCAGTAACCAGTAAACCATCTTGGTTACTTTTTCCATTTTGCCGTTGTTGGCCGTTGTGCTATTATTGCTCTCCAATCGAGTCAATGAAAATATTGTTTTATCCGCTTGAAATATTGAAATATTTCAACTCAAGTGATTCTCCTCCTCGCTCGTCTGTTCATCAGAAATGGAGGCAAAACATGTCGTAACGGCATTGTATGCACACAGCATTAGACATGTAGATGAAGTTACACTGCAATCCTGGGGAGTTATGATGAAAATGACACTGATTCTATCATCAGTACAGCGTTCGCATTACAAAGTCATCCTCATGACTTCCACACAGATTTAGCCATGGGTTTTTACAGCAATTGCACTGCATGGTGTCCAAATAATAGGACTGAATCCCTCACAAGGCGTCAATACTTGTGACATCTTGTATTTTTTTAAAAGTTTAATAACATTAATTAGGTAATTCCACAGCAAATTAACCGTATGGTCATGTCAGTTGCTCTCAAAATGCCTTGAAGGGATTGTGTGATTTAATTGAATTAGCAGACAATATGTTATTTGCATACATAGAGGAGGAAGCATCAGTAATTTGGTTTTGTCTCAGAAAACCTGAATCCATGGAAGCAACCATTCATAGATGAAACTACGTATGACAGTTGAACACTTTAACTTTGCACTTAAGACACAAATGTGTGTATGGTGAGCTGTCAGCTTGATCTTTGTAAGTAGCTGTTAACAAAAACTCTCTCTGTCTATCTTTCACATTCCTTCATCCAGATGTCCTTCCAACTCCTCATCCCTTCACTCTTTTACTTTGAAAAGCAACCTCGATCACAACCTTCCAACCAAGGTCTCAGCAGCTTCCTTCTCTCACGTTGTCTTCCTCTCAGGTAATCGTGAGCCCACAGTTAAAGCCGGAGCCATTTTTACCTCACAGTGAATTATTTATCAGCTTACATTATTCAACAACTGTAATAAGTGCAGTAAGGGAATGGCAATCATTTATAAAAAAAACACACATTTCTCACTCAGTCTGACTGGCGACAGCGTTTTCATGACTGCAGGCTATCAGAATATGTTTTAACTCACGACGTGATGCTGTCACATACAGAACATTTGGATACTTACAACTGAAGTTTGACTGATACTTTTTTGTTCTGGTGAATAATGATTTATTATCTTGGGTCCATGTTTCTTTTGGCCTTTCGTTTTTCATGGAGCTGAATGAGTAATAAATCTAATTTTGGCTGTCATCTTCTTTGATTTTGGCCGACGCCATCTTGGAATTTTTGCAACACTTAAGGCAAGTAACCATATTTGGGCTATGGAGAAGCAACTAGAAATAGGAAACAAATAAAAGAGTTTTCATTTTCTCAGACTGAATATAGTCAGAAGGAAGAAAAAAGTTGTGTTACGATATACTGATCCATGCAGCAGGTCTGGGTAATCAGTAAGTCTCTTTTTTCATACATTCATACATGAAAAAGTGGCCCTTAAAATGAAAATCTACTAACCACTATTTTTTTGTTTTCTAATACTCATTTCTGAAAGAAAGATCACATGACCAAAAGGTACCAGGACCATACATACATCTGCTCACACGTCCTGTGTTCTCCTGAGGAAAAACAAAAAACAGAAACCAAAAGGGAGAAAAGCATTTTATGTTTTGGTTTCACGGCACCCACTAGTTTTGCATTAATACATTGGTTTGTCTTTGTAGCCAATCAAATTGCTTCATTATAAACCATATTTGAATAAAGCAGCACAGCACTGTTTTATCACAGGCGAACAGTCCGAGCAGAAAGCCTGCTTCCACCCAAGAGACACAGTTTAAACTTAATAACTAGCTAACCTTTATCCAAACTTTATTTGAATCAGAAACGCATTAAGGTAGACGTCTCCTTTATAGCAAAGTAAAAAAAATAACTGATAGACTGGTCCAATAAAAGCTGGAGATATCTGCCAAATCCGTATGACATGGGGGTATATTTGGCATACTGTAGATTTAGCTTTATTTATTGTATTTTAACAGATTAAATACAACATTATTTATTTTTGACTGCAATACCCAGAGGCATACAAAATATGACCTGATTGACTGTTGAGTCTCCTGAATCTCTGGGATATGATAAATAGTGTTGCATGCCAAGTGATCTGAAGTGAGCCAGGCAGTGATGTGACTGAGACCTTTCACATGAACCCAAACAAACAGTGTCTCACTGTGTCATCACAGAGTGACTCACGATGAATAATCCCGGTCATCATCACTGCAGGTGAGAATGGGATTCTGTCTGGCATTCAGAGACGCTGGCAGACGTTCAGCACGAAGGTTCAGGTCCCGTTAATGTTGTCGCTGTGAGTCTAAAGAGATGACAACTGAATGACACCAAAGTAATCTGTTTTGAAAGTGAAAAAAGATGATCGTCCTGCAAAGGGAACGAAGGGAAGTCATCACCAAGGATGTTGACGAGGTCTCCTCACTCCTATAGAACAAGAAATCAAAGAAAAGGGGACGGCTCAGCGGTAGTGTCGGTGCCCCACGGACTGAGGCTGACTCTTTCTGCAATGTTGTTCCCATCTCTCTCTCCCCCCCTTTCAATCTCTCTCTCTCTCTCTCTCTCTCTCTCTCTCTCTCTCAATAAAAGGTAAAAATGGCCCCAAAAAAACAAGTTGAAAAGTAAATAAATAAGAACCTTGAATAAATCTCTGGGTCCAACATCACAGGACTTTCAACCAAGAGACCTGGGTTGTGAATGTTGCAAAGTGACATTCATGATGATTTTCCTAAACCTCACTTTCTTTTTGTAGCAAAACACGTGCAGATGGATACATAGCATAGTGAAGTGGACGTATTCAACGTGATGTCACCCATTGGTTTTGTGGAGGACTACGGTTTGAAGCCTCAAGTTCATCATTTTGGCCGTCCCCATCTTGCAATTTTGTGAAAAGTGAAATCTGGTGGTCAGGTTGGTCAAATCAGTGGATCTGACCAACACAAGCAGCAGACAGAGTTACTTCCATAAGTCGAGGTAAACGTTACAGGTTAACCTGATTGCAGTAGCAAACTGTCAATCACAAGGTAGACCCGCCCTAAAGCATCCATCAATCACTCTGCAACTTTAGCAGCACAGAGAGAGAGAGAGAGAGAGAGAAGGTCATGAGCTAATCAACCATCAAATCAAATTCCTCCCAATGTGATGTCCCGCCTCTCTGTCCTGTTTTCACTGGGAATATGTCACAATATAGAAGATAATGTGGTTTCAGCTCAACTTCAACATCACAATGTTGTGGCTTCTGCAGGATACTGAATGACCCACCATGGAAGAAGTGCTTTCTATCTTGTGGATGCTTGCTCGCCCTCCATGCTTTTATCTTGGTAATGTTATGACTTTTATCTCCTCCTTCCTTTGCTCTCTGCAGGTGTCCTCGTGTTCTTCTTCTCTCCTCCTTCTTTAAGTCTCATTAGCTCTCTTCTGGGCGGCCTTGTTTTCATCCTGGAAGGATCCACGTCGTTGACACTGAATTTATCTTTAGGGTGGTCGCCCTGCTTGATAACGCTACTGGCTAGAAATATGCCACCACAATTTGAATTCCCTTGATTCTGCTGTGGCTTCCTCCCTTTTCATCCTCCTTTCATCATCTCCCTTCCCCTCAAATTGCTCAATCCCAATGCCTCTGTTCTTTTATTTCAATAAGTCTTTATTCTCTTCATCATGCTTTACTTCCCTTCACCCTTGTCTCCCTCACCCCTTCCCCACTTTGCTCTTGTTTCTTCCTCTCATGACAACTGTCAGTCCTCGTCACTCCCTCCCTCCTTTCCTCCTTAATGCTTCCTCAGCTCTACTTCCTAACTCTGACTCTTTAACAAGAGACAGGTAAATAAAACATTGAATTTATAGAAATCCCCATGAAACTTCCCCAGTTGACTTCTTTTATTAGGAGTATTTTTTGCATGACTAGTTAACTGAAATGTTATGTTTAAATATGAAAATAAAGCAGTGTTTTAATAAATATGAGCTCATTTGCATGCATTTCCAGAAAGGAAATCTAAGCATCGGGTAAAAGGTTCAAACATCTGTTTTCATGTCGTTGATGTATTAGAGGCAGAAGTTTCATCTGGCACTCCGGTATCATTCCATTAATCAGGAAATAGTCAACAAAAGAAATAGACAACCCCCCCATAATAATAACAACAATAATAACAATAATAATAATAATAATAATAATAATAATAATAATAATAATAATAATAATAATACAGCTATGAATGATATGAACAAACCCCTCTGTAAAAACCTTCTGACTTTATAGAGGAATGAAAGTTTTTTGTAAGAGCTGCTGCGAAAGTCTGAGAAAAACTCATTTAGAAAAAACGGCCCTTAAAGATTATGGATTATTAAATTAATAGGGTAAAGAAAATGAACTAATATATATCACCATCAAACTTCCCCAGTTTTAATATACTTCACATACATGTTCATCCCCAGTTGAATTCTGACATACTACTACTGCAAATGAGGCATTATCTAAATAAAATAAATGTTTTCTTTCAGCCTGAAAGAAGACATTATGGAAAATAAATCTCCAAATTTAACAGTTGATGAAAAATGGTCTTTATGTTAAGAAATGTATCTCCTTCCCTTTCTCTCACCTCCTGTTTCCTTTTATCTATATTTATTATAGGAGGTGAAGTGAAAGGGGACACCATTTTGTGGTTTTGGTGCATAAATATAATGCTTATGAAAACTAGTTGAGTATAATTGAGTATAAAAGTTGAGTATGCATAATTCAGTCTGAAGAAGATGTTTTGAAACGTTTAAAGACAAGATAATAATGTGTACTGAAGGAAAAGAAAAACATGTATGGCAATTATCAGTGTTTTGTATTGAAGTGGAATGAACATGGTAGACAAACAAAGGTCAAAGTTAAATTGACAAAAGGGAAAGGAAACTCCAGTTCCACGTCCCGATTCTCCTACTGCTGCTGAGCCGCTAGCTTTGACAGCAGCTGTCTGCTGCGGATGGGACAGGTGTTGATTTGAGCCATTGTTGATATAAATAAATCGATTCAACCCTCTCCTACAGGATTACACTCTCCTGTTCAGACCCTGTTAGTTTTACTGCCATCTTCTGGGTTTTAACGTTTTGCTTGTTTTTGGATTTTGTGATTTTTGCCTGTGGATTCCCTGTTACCTTTAGATCGCTGACTGCCCTCCCGTGTATGACCTCTTGACCCCCGTGTTGAACTTCCTGCGTGTGAGTCTCTTCTTGATCTGGTCAGTCACAGTTTGAAACACGTGTTTAACGGACAAAACAAAACACGCTAAAAAGTACACCGTTAGGTTTGTTTAAAAAAAGTGCTTTGGATTCAAAAGAGTACTTGGTTCACACAGGACACCATCCGAGACCTCCTCCCTACGTGGACTCATTGTGATACATCAAGAGGAAACGTAGTCCACAACAAAATACATTTCCCTTGGAATGCAGTTTAGTTGTGTGTAAATGTCATTTTTAGGAGACGGGGCTGCCCCCATGGTTTATCTAAAGCTAACATTCACTTTGTAGTGTAATGTCGCCCCAGCAGAAAAAGAAGTCAAGCCAAACGACACAAAAAGAAATGGACAATTCATGTCCTTCAGCTTTAAAACAATGGTGATGGAAAGTTAATGAGAAAACCGTATTGAATATTGAGATTATTTATGGTGGAGGGATGGAGAGGGTCCAGCAACACAAGACTTTCAACCACAAGACTATTGTTGGACACTGCGTGTCCCAAAGTGTTCTTGTTACCTCCACCTAACATTTGTTTTGTTGTGTGACGTCGTCCCGACTGGCAAAAAAAAACATGGTGCAGGCATGAACCATACTTCCAATTGAAATGCATTAGTTTGAAAGTCGTGCTGAATGACAGGAGAAAACACAATGGACAATTTGTGTCCATGTACATGTGACTATTTTCCGATCTGCTGTGACTTGGCTGGACTGATTCCCCCACACATATCTGCTGCAACAAGGCGGTTGAAGCGAAGCCAGGAAGTAATTGGTGACAGTTATTGGTCGGTACAGTTAGAGTCAGGTGTGGTGTCACCTCCCTTCACCTCCCATCCCATCCTGTCTGCCTGAGGAGAGCCGAGGAGGAGGAGGAGAGGAAGAGGAGGTGTCAGAGAGGGGACAGCTGGGAGTTACAGTATCGATCCACGTCAGGTTGAGATGACCTGAAGACAACTCCGCTGGGAGAAGCCGACGACTCACTCTCTAAATATCTGCCTCATTCATTTCAAGGGGCTTTGGAATATACATTATACAAGCAAACTATTCTACTGCAATGGAATCAGCTGTGCTGTTTAGTTCTAGGGAACATTACTGTGCAGGAGACAGGGTTGTGATATAACACACTTTTTAAAGCAGTCTGGTGATGATATCGTTGGGACACCTTTTCCATTATTCCACGTATGGATACACGTATATGGATACAATGTGACCTGAAAATAATAAAGACAATACAGCTTTTGTTGAAAAAGATTATCTCTAAAATTGTTGGCATATGAATAAAGCAATACCTTACTTTCTACAAAAGAGCCTTCTCAAATCTATCCCATGAAGATCTGAGGAGGAAGATGTCACGGATCCAGTCGATGAAATCTAAAAGACATGTCGTCTTTCATCGTAGATACCATCATATCTCTCTTTCCCACATTTCTCCCACTCGCTCCCACATATATCTGATCTTTTAACTCCATACTGGCACCTCTCAGATCTGCTGACCGGCAGCTGCTGAATGATCTGCTGTCGAAGCTCAATATAAAGCTTTTGAAGTTTTAGCTCTAATATCACGAAACAACCTCCTCCTCAGGTCAGCACTTACATTTAAAAAAACGAAACAACGTGTTGCTCGCATTCATTCTGTATTGTTTTCTTTTGTGGTATTTCTGCTGTATCTTCTCCCTGCTGGGTTTAATCGTGGATTATAAATAAAGCTTACTGAGCCACTTACTCTTTCTCTCACACAGAAACAGGCTGAAATCTGTATTCACACACACACACACTTTCTAACTGCTGAGTCGAGAGAGGAGGAGTCCTTGGCAGGCGACGTGATAGATCCTACCTTTAATCTAAAGCCACCTGGAGAAGACAGATGATTGGAGGACTTGTCTTTGTCTCTCTTCATATGCTATTCATTCAAAGACTATCTTTGTTTGAATGAACGAGGTTGAAGATGTTGCTGTTTCCAAAATGTAACATGTTGTGGTAAAATTATCATGTTGTTTTGTACTTGGAGCTGCAAAAAAGCTCCCATACTGTAAAAAGTGAGTCTTTTTTAATTGTAAAAGGTCTAAGTGCTATATAAATACTGTGTATTGTAATGCTTAATCATGGAATAATAGACACAGCCAGAAACTGCCTTTAAACAAGCTGTCATGATGTACAACGATACAACTGAGACCGTTTCACAGTTTTAAACATTCTATGTGTCCCAGTTTATTTGCACTTGCAGCATAGTGTGAACGACCTGAGTTGACAGGAAGTAAACATGTACCCAAGTTGTTGCCAGGCAACACAATTCAATTGACAGATGCTACAATGGAGCATTTTGACAGACGGTGAATACAGGTATTCAGACAGACAGGATAAAAAAATAGAGTTTCTTTAAACAATAAAGCATGAAAATATAAATATGAACCAGGAACTGAGCATGATTTCTCCTTGACAGAAAACTTAATCCAGCATAAATGCAAACTGCATGTGCTATAAAAAAGATGACTGATTAGTGTTGCAGCAGGAGGCCATATGAAACTTTTATAATGTCCAAAACTGAAACCAGCACTAAGTACTAAAATCAAAATAGAAAAGACTATAAACGATTTAATACAAATGTCTCTTTGCCATTAATAGGACTATTATAATGTAGTGTGCATCGCCGGAAGAGCACAAATATTCTCTGAGTTGCATCCAAGGACTATAGCAGTACAAACACAGTTCAAATACAATAGATCTATCGTCTGATCTGGAGAAGATGAAATGATGCTTTGAGGAAAGGAGGTGGAGACAGAGGTGGAGTTAGTTCCAGATAAGTATGCGGTGGCGAGGAAAGAGGACAGAGATGGTGATTCAGCAGGTGGACGTGATAGGAGGTCTCACTTAAAGCCAGGAGGTCTCACTCTTTGACGGCAAAGTACAATTAGGTGTCACATCAGTCATTCTGGGCCTGTAGTCACCACAAGAGGGTTTAACCTTAATAACGCTTTGTTATGGTAACAATAAGACAGCATCAAACACGAACTCGCCTCCTTAATTTGAGGATGAAATGACAAACCATATAATTCTATAGGAAGCCTTCGTTCTGAATGTATTTTTTATAACACCCAGGTTACTCACTAAATCAGCTTAATGAGGCCAACAGATTGCTCTCCTGCTTGCTCTTTTGCACCAGGACGACTCATCGCTCAATCATTCTTATTAGGAAATGCACTTTGGTAACCTCCAGTAATTCCCATCATACTGCAGCTCCATCCAACGTGAACCCATGCAGAGAGCTAATCAGCCAGAATGACAGAGAGCAGCTGCTCCGGACCGTTAATGATCTTCTCAATGTTGCTCAACATGGAAACAGTTTTACATAAAGGTGTATTGTTATGGCTCAGTGGAACAGGACAAACATGGACAGGTTGTAGTCTACATGCTACATTTTAAATAAATAAACAAAAGAATAGCAGTCAAACAAGCAAGTGGCCATCAGTTTTCATTGTTTTCTTCTTTGTTCCTTTTTTTCCTTATGCTTGGTATAGTGGATGATTGTCAGCTGAGAAGAAGCCATGCTGAAATCAGCTGCGGCCAATTAAAAATGTTTGCGTTTGTAATTACAAACTAGCAAAGAAGATCCATCCATCCGTCATCTGCCGCAGGGTCGCGGGGGGGGGGGGGGGGGGGGGGGGGGGGCTGGAGCCTATCCCAGCTGTCATTGGGTGAAGGCAGGGTACACCCTGGACAGGTAACCAGTCTATCACAGGGCCAACATGTAGAGACAGACAACCATTCATGCTCACATTCACACCTACGGGACATTTAGAGTCATCAATTAACCTATCCCCATCCTGCATGTCTTTCGACTGTGGGAGGAAGGGAGAGAACCCACGCTTACACGGGGAGAACATGCAAACTCCACACAGAAGGAACCCGGGGCCGACCCGGGAATCGAACCCGGGATCCTTTCGTTGTGAGGCGACAGTGCTACCCACTACACCACCATGCAGCCAGTAAAGAAGTTAATAATTCTAATTTGTTTTAATTTTTCACATTTTTACAACATTGTTTTCCGGTTGATTTGTGTATGAAAGTCCCTCATTTGACATATTTCCATGTCGCATTTCCCTCCGATGGTGTTATGTGATGCCTGAAATCTAACTTAAACTAGAGCTGAAATCTAGCTTCCTTATGGTGACCGATATCTGATTGAAATAGACTTCGATGCAATCAGATTTATTTTCACCGCCAGAGGAGTCGCCCCCTGATGGCCAGCAGAGAGAATGACAGTTTAAGACTTACAGGAGATTGCCGCCTAATGCAGCTGCTAGTCTTCTGCACGTGTCCATCAAACTCCCAGTCTCTTCACACTGTCTATGTACAAAATTAACATTTACATCCTGGATTCCCAAAATAACTCCTCCAACTTTACATCTCTATATAATACAATCCAATATTCAATGCAACAGACAAACAGATGACCCTTTGGCATGAACCAGCCCACTCAGATGCTGCACTGCGTCGCCAACATTTTCTTAGTGAGCTGCACTTCTGTATTTCCAAGAAAGACGTCTCTCACTTGAACTTGAGTGGAACTGAACTCCAGCAGCACTGTGTTTACCTCTTCACTTCTCTGCTGTACAAAGCTGAGGGAAAATGACTCACTCCTTTACACAAAACCCTGGCTGAAGCTGTCATTATGGGGCAATTATTTTTGGAGAAAAGTTTCTGAAAAAGCGTTGATCCTCTGAGCAGCAGCTTTCACCTCACGCTGCCTCACAGCTGGGCGGCCGTCCTTTCTTCAGCAGCTCTTTGGTGGCCTGCTGCACACGTCACGCTCACAGACAGCTGAGGGAATATGAAGTCTGTGGGCAACACATTCATACGTGAGCATGTAATTGGCATATAATACATATTCAATGCACATCAATTGGGAGAAACAGCAGGTCAGTACGGCAAAAAAACACCATTCAACTTAATTTAATGGATGATTATTCAATAATACAGAAGCAGTGGCGAAAGAAGGACTCTTAAGTATTTTACTGAAGCAAAAGACAGTGTAGAAATACTCTGTTACAAGTATTTCAAACGTTACTTTTGTTAAAGTACAAATATCAATAAGACTCCAGGTGAAAATTCAGAAACTACCCAGCAATATAATCAGCTCCAGCTTTTTTCCAGGGGACCTACTATGCTTTTGTGGTTTTCCCTTCCCTTGCATGTGTTTTATAATATTTTTGTTCGTGTAAGTCCTCACCCATTTGGGAGTTACTCTCCCCCACAGAAACTCTGCTCCTGAACTGCTTCAAGCACCTCAATTGAAATCTCACCTTTTCTTCAGGAAAGTGGTGATGTCACCAAATACATTTGCATAATATCTGCCCACTTTGGTGCAGTACTTGGATGCAGACTTTCCAGCATTGCATGTCTCAACTTCTTCATCCTCAAGTTTTTGCTTGTTGTCACAGTCTGATCGTCTCAGCTGATCCCCAATGTAATT
The DNA here is from genome assembly GCF_963514095.1 of Eutrigla gurnardus. Taxonomy (NCBI): domain Eukaryota; kingdom Metazoa; phylum Chordata; class Actinopteri; order Perciformes; family Triglidae; genus Eutrigla; species Eutrigla gurnardus. Next base: position 22,786,128 of record NC_139925.1, read on the forward strand.
AATACTGTGTGAGTGATTAACGTGCACATCCTCTCTTTATATGTAACCGTTTGTAAACAGGATTTCATTCCACCAACCCTCTCCCTTTGGTGGTTTTCTTGTCTCGTCTACTTCACCTTTCTCCTGCATCACTTTCTGCACATTAATCATCACGATTCCTCTCCTCTTGATGTGATAATTCATATCAGAAGAATAGGAGAAAACCAAGGCTCCATAGGGGTTTTGATATCTGGTGCCAATCAACAGACAGCCTCGGGAAAGATCTCCTTAATTTGTTTTTGCTCTGATTGTTTTCCTCCCGGATCTGAGAGCTCACCCGGAAGACACAAATGTATAATTTATGTTGAAATTATTCACAGACAGTTTTTCATGAAAAAGTGCAACTCATCATGCTTACAAGCACAGGTTTGAAATCAGCAAAGGCAAATGCATTTTGATAAATTAACGCAATCAGTAGAATTAGTACAGGAAACACCATGGAGACACAGAGGTGAAAGGAGACAGTAACAGCAGCGGGACAGGATGCAATGTCCTGTGTTGTTTAACAGAAAACGAGAATGAAGAGGAGAAAATGAATGTCAACTGAGGTGAAGGAGAGAATGAGGGAAGGTCTGGAATTAGAAGAAGGATATTTTGTTTCACTGAAATGTATTAAATACTCTCTTTTGTATTTTATAATACTGTTGTCCTCATTTGTTTTTTTTCCCATGTTGCAATACAGTCTTTGAAGAATGTGTTGCTTTTATGTTGTAGCACTTTCGCTAACTTTTAAAGGAACATGCTGTTTAGTTTATTATTCACAAGTTGATCATTTATTTCATCATCAGAGGCCTGTACTACGAACGAGTTCAACATACCCAGGGTATCTTTCAGAGATCCAGCTTAAGTAACCCTAACAAAGGCAATCGGAGATAAGAGGTCACACGAAGCTGGTTATCAACTCGTTAACTCAACCCAGGGTTTACCTGTCCAGCTATGAGCGCGTGCACATAAAAGAGGCGCGTTTGCAGCATTTGACCAATCACAAACATGGATCAGTCTACAGCAGCGGAGCGGCATATTTCACGTTCGAGGAGCAAATCATAATCATACAGAAATACGAAGAAGTTAAACATATAATACAGGCAAAAGGCAACAGTTTCATCGGCCAAATTCAGGGAGGACAGCTGGCAAAAACTCACCGACTGTGTGAATGCGTAAGTCGTTTTAATAGTAATAATATGCCCCATCATGAGGGAACTACTAGATCTGACTGATTTAACATGTTAACTGCGCTGATAGCTCAGAGTTACCGCCCCATGTACCGAGGCTTCCTGCAGCAGTCCCGGGTTTGAATCTGCCCTGCGGTTGTCTTTTAAATCATGTCGTCGCTCTCTCTTTAACTATCATGCTGTCCTCCCGCAATAAAAGGCCAAAAATCCATCCATCCATCCACCGCTTATCCTGTATTCAGGGTCGAGGGGGGGCTGGAGCTGATCCCAGCTATCACTGGGCGAAGGCAGGGTTCACCTGGACAGGTAACAGTCTATCACAGGGCCAACATGTAGAGACAGACAACCATTCACACTCACATTCACACCTACGGGACATTTAGAGTCATCAATGAACCTATCCCCATCCTGCATGTCTTTGGACTTTGGGAGGAAGCCGGAGAACCCGGAGAGAACCCACGCTCACACGGGGAGAACATGCAAACTCCACACAGAAGGAACCCGGGAAGGCCAAAAATATAACTTTAAAATAAGGAATGTGTTGCTTAGATGTATTCTTATAACGTGGTGTATGAAAATATCGGCCTTATTCTTTCAGCTGCAATCCCGACGGTGTAAAACGGACTTGGGAGCAAATATATGGATATAAAAACATAATTCAAAGTGGTCAGTAGGCTGTACGCTGACACATAATTCATTCCCTCTGATGAGAATCTGTATCTCTCATATAAAACATCGTCAGGGAAAGAAAAAGGGTTTTTGCCGGTCTCTTAACACTCTAGTTCTCCGAAGAGACCCTCTCAAGATCCACCGAGCTTCTTTTTTTTAATCCGCGCACCAAGACAGCTGATTGGTCAGTAGGCGGTGTTTTTCTCCACGTTGATCTCTTATCAGGAACATAACGTGCTCCGGAGCAGGTTAGCTCTGCAGCGTAAGTTACCATGGTGATCTACCCCGGTAAGAAGTGAACCAGCGTCGTAGGACAGAAATCCCAGGGTTAATGCTGAAGTTACCTCGCTAAGCCCAAATCCTGCTTCGTAGTACAGGCCTCGGCTTCAGTTCAGCAGCTCCTCCTTCCTGTTTGACCGTTTGCTGTTTTTTTAAATTTCATTTCATTTGTTGTTTTAGTGTAATTGTTAAATATGCAAATAGACATTTGTTTTCATGAACGGCCGAGGTGTGCGGAACTTTAAATGTTGCTCTCGCAAGGAATTGGGGGGGGGCAGCATAATCTCCTTTCCTTCGTTAAGATCCGTTGTATCCATATACAGTAGATGCAAACTAAACACGAGGGTAGCCCTCAAAACAACATAGGATGCACAGCAGGGTTGAAATTTCATCATTTTAGGGCCAAGGCCACATGACAGGGCACATTGGCCATTCAGTAAAATGAGATGGTTTTACCTTTCAGATTAATACCATGACATCCTAATTCATATCAAAACATGTAAATGTAATATAACTTTTTTTTTTTTTTTAATAAACATCTCAAAGGAACTACTTGAAAGCAATAAAACATTGCTTATGAAGTCTTTCTACAGTTTGATGCACAAGCACATACACAGGTAGGCAATGTGGACATACACTCGATAGGCAGTCCATCGTCGCTCAGTGTTCAACCTCGCTATTGAGCCGTTTTACGACTGAAAATACCGTTGATGACCGTAGGACAGCAGAATTCTGGGTCGGGTTTAGGCTTCAGACTCGTGGTGTGAGTGGGAACGGAGCAGAATCGGCACTTTTACAATAAGTGTCCTGTGCATTCACTGCCCGCTCCCTCAATTCCACTCGGGTGGCTGTAATTAAGCCCACTACGCTGCACATGCACTGTTTACATAGAACTTGCATGCGATGTTGATACTTCACCTGCATGGCTCGTGAAGTTGCACAAGTTCCATTTTGGAACAATCACAGCAGAGCTGTTAATGCTCCTATACATAATGCACCATTGCAAGCCATTTCAGCTAAGAGGTATGAATTAACGCGGGCTATTTTCCAACCCATCTTTTGAGCAAAGCCACTGCCATTTGACGAGACCATTATCCAATCCACAGTAGAACAGTAACATGGCAAAAAGACCAAACTGAAGATTGAACAAATTTATTTTTTGGAAATGTGTGCAGCCAGGCCAAGTCTGAAGATGAAAAGGAGCCTGAAAAGAACAAATTCAGAAAAATCAAAGTGTTACAACAGAAATTCTCCAGAGTGTGCTAATTTTGTACCTTCAAGATGCTCAAAAGCCACCCTTGGCTGGTGCTTGGACAGATTGTTCAGGTCTGCTCACAGCAACGGGTTGCAACTGGACCTCCCCGGGACTGTAATGGGTTTGGTAGAACTGGCTTCTTCCTTGCTGGTAGCGCGAGCGGGATTTGTATGTGTAGACTGGCTCCAGGTCAGACAGATCACTGAGGACAGGCTCAGGGCTTTCCTCCACAGCACCTTCATGATAAAACTGAGCACTACCACCATCACCATCTGTGGACCCAGAGTTGGTGTAATGGAGTCCAGCACCATCACCTGCATTACTATAGCCACCATACCATCTAGCATCATTCCCAGTGGATGGCCGACTAGCATAGCCACCTTGAGAATAGTATGCACCAAAGGGAACAGCAGCATTGGACACATGGCCCGTCACCTGAGGACCAGAGAAGGAACCACCCAAGCTTACAGAACCCAGTCCAGTGCCCACACCTGTGTTACCATATCCACTGTTGCCATACCCAGCAGATGCAAGGCTGCCATAAGCACCTGTTGGGGCATTGTGCCCTCCTTTGGATCCACCAGCATTGGACACACTGCCTTTTTTAGAGCCTGTCGCTTGGGGACTAGAGAAGCTACCACCCAATCCTACAGAGCCCAGGCCATTGTCTACACCTGTGTTACCATATCCACTGTTGCCATACCCAGTGGATGCCAGGCTGCCATATGCACCTGTTGGGGAATAGTACCCAGCATTGGACACACCAGCATTGTTAATAGATCCTGTCGCTTGGGGACCAGAGAAGCTACCGCCCAATCCTACAGAGCCTGGCTTGTTGTTGGAGTTCTGAGCAGCAGGGAACTGCAACAAACTACCAGAGGTACTGGAAAGAGATGCACCACCGTCCAGCCTGTCAGCATTTGGGTAGCTAGAGCCAGAAGTCGACAGCCAGCCCACAAAACCACCTGGTGCAGGATTGCTAATGCCTGGTGATCCATGGTCTGGGGAGATGGAACATATGTCAATTTCCATTTTGAATCTTAATCATGGGATAGTAAATTTGATATAGCTCCAATATTTGACCTACTAACATTACCTTTTGGTACAGGGAGACAGGTTACACTGCTGATCAACAGGAATGAAATCCATGACACCCTACAATCACAATCAGAGTTTAGTTCAGCCAACTGAGATAGACAATTCAAAACAATGACAGAAACATTTGACACCTTACCTCAACAACCCACACAGCACAGCCATTGTGTTGACAGTCGACTCAGTGCTTTGCTTCTGTGCTGTCTGAGCACTCCTTATATAGGATCCTCCCAACTCTGCTAATTGTACTGATTGGGAGCAGCTGCTGGTGAGGAAGGATGAGCCATTGCTGGTCCAACAAGACTAGGGGTGCAGTCGAATAGTCAAAAAATAAGGTCCTAACTCCTATTCCTATCTCCTATTCCTTGACCTCTGGGGAAAACGTCACGGGGTCAAGGAAAGGCGATAGGAGAACTCAAAAGGACTTAGGAATAGTCGACCGCGATGCTCAGAGAATCCGACCGGACTTTCACTAAGCTTCGTCATTTTAATGCACCTGCTGATGATTGACAGCTGATGATCAGCACCAGCGATTGACGTTGGTCTGCGCTGGAGAAACTACAATAATGGACGACAAAAAGTGCATTGTCCACTTCCATGTTGTTCGTTTTATAAACGGCTCGTTCACTGACCGGCTTCGAGCAGCTCATGGATCAGTCTACCTTCCAGAAATACAAAGAAGTTAATACAGGTAAAAGGCAACAATTTCATCTGCCAAATTTAGGAAGGACAGCTGGCAAAAACTCACCGACTGTGTGAATGCGTAAGTCGTATTAATAGTAATAATATGCCCCATCATGAGGGAACTACTAGATCTGACTGATTTAACATGTTAACTGCGCTGATAGCTCAGAGTTACCGCCCCATGTACCGAGGCTTCCTGCAGCAGTCCCGGGTTTGAATCTGCCCTGCGGTTGTCTTTTAAATCATGTCGTCGCTCTCTCTTTAACTATCATGCTGTCCTCCCGCAATAAAAGGCCAAAAATCCATCCACCGCTTATCCTGTATTCAGGGTCGAGGGGGGGCTGGAGCTGATCCCAGCTATCACTGGGCGAAGGCAGGGTTCACCTGGACAGGTAACAGTCTATCACAGGGCCAACATGTAGAGACAGACAACCATTCACACTCACATTCACACCTACGGGACATTTAGAGTCATCAATGAACCTATCTCCATCCTGCATGTCTTTGGACTGTGGGAGGAAGCTGGAGAACCCGGAGAGAACCCACGCTCACACGGGGAGAACATGCAAACTCCACACAGAAGGAACCCGGGAAGGTCAAAAATATAACTTTAAAATAATGAATGTGTTGCTTGGATGTATTCTTATAACGTGGTGTATGAAAATATCGGCCTTAGCTGCAATCCCGACGGTGTAAAACGGACTTGGGAGCAAATATATGGATATAAAAACATAATTCAAAGTGGTCAGTAGGCTGTACGCTGACACATAATTCATTCCCTCTGATGAGAATCTGTATCTCTCATATAAAACATCGTCAGGGAAAGAAAAAGGGTTTTTGCCGGTCTCTTAACACTCTAGTTCTCCGAAGAGACCCTCTCAAGATCCACCGAGCTTCTTTTTTTTTTATCCGCGCACCAAGACAGCTGATTGGTCAGTAGGCGGTGTTTTTCTCCACGTTGATCTCTTATCAGGAACATAACGTGCTCCGGAGCAGGTTAGCTCTGCAGCGTAAGTTACCATGGTGATCTACCCCGGTAAGAAGTGAACCAGCATCGTAGGACAGAAATCCCAGGGTTAATGCTGAAGTTACCTCGCTAAGCCCAAATCCTGCTTCGTAGTACAGGCCTCGGCTTCAGTTCAGCAGCTCCTCCTTCCTGTTTGACCGTTTGCTGTTTTTTTAAATTTCATTTCATTTGTTGTTTTAGTGTAATTGTTAAATATGCAAATAGACATTTGTTTTCATGAACGGCCGAGGTGTGCGGAACTTTAAATGTTGCTCTCGCAAGGAATTTGGGGGGGGGGGGGGGGCAGCATAATCTCCTTTCCTTCGTTAAGATCCGTTGTATCCATATACAGTAGATGCAAACTAAACACGAGGGTAGCCCTCAAAACAAGAACATAGGATGCACAGCAGGGTTGAAATTTCATCATTTTAGGGCCAAGGCCACATGACAGGGCACATTGGCCATTCAGTAAAATGAGATGGTTTTACCTGTCAGATTAATACCATGACATCCTAATTCATATCAAAACATGTAAATGTAATATAACTTTTTTTAAACATCTCACAAAGGAACTACTTGAAAGCAATAAAACATTGCTTATGAAGTCTTTATAAAGTTTGAAGCACAAGCACTTACACAGGTAGACAATGTGGACATACACTCGATAGGCAGTCCATCGTCGCTCAGTGTTCAACCTCGCTATTGAGCCGTTTTACGACTGAAAATACCGTTGATGACCGTAGGACAGCAGAATTCTGGGTCGGGTTTAGGCTTCAGACTCGTGGTGTGAGTGGGAACGGAGCAGAATCTGCACTTTTACAATAAGTGTCCTGTGCATTCACTGCCCGCTCCCTCAATTCCACTCGGGTGGCTGTAATTAAGCCCACTACGCTGCACATGCACTGTTTACATAGAACTTGCATGCGATGTTGATACTTCACCTGCATGGCTCGTGAAGTTGCACAAGTTCCATTTTGGAACAATCACAGCAGAGCTGTTAATGCTCCTATACATAATGCACCATTGCAAGCCATTTCAGCTAAGAGGTATGAATTAACGCGGGCTATTTTCCAACCCATCTTTTGAGCAAATCCACTGCCATTTGACGAGACCATTATCCAATCCACAGTAGAACAGTAACATGGCAAAAAGACCAAACTGAAGATTGAACAAATTTATTTTTTGGAAATGTGTGCAGCCAGGCCAAGTCTGAAGATGAACAGGAGCCTGAAAAGAACAAATTCAGAAAAATCAAAGTGTTACAACAGAAATTCTCCAGAGTGTGCTAATTTTGTACCTTCAAGATGCTCAAAAGCCACCCTTGGCTGGTGCTTGGACAGATTGTTCAGGTCTGCTCACAGCAACGGGTTGCAACTGGACCTCCCCGGGACTGTAATGGGTTTGGTAGAACTGGCTTCTTCCTTGCTGGTAGCGCGAGCGGGATTTGTATGTGTAGACTGGCTCCAGGTCAGACAGATCACTGAGGACAGGCTCAGGGCTTTCCTCCACAGCACCTTCATTATAAAACTGAGCACTACCACCATCACCATCTGTGGACCCAGAGTTGGTGTAATAGAGTCCAGCACCGTCACCTGCATTACTATAGCCACCATACCATCTAGCATCATTCCCAGTGGATGGCCGACTAGCATAGCCACCTTGGGAATAGTATGCACCAAAGGGAACAGCAGCATTGGACACATGGCCCGTCACCTGAGGACCAGAGAAGGAACCACCCAAGCTTACAGAACCCAGTCCAGTGCCCACACCTGTGTTACCATATCCACTGTTGCCATACCCAGCAGATGCAAGGCTGCCATAAGCACCTGTTGGGGCATTGTGCCCTCCTTTGGATCCACCAGCATTGGACACACTGCCTTTTTTAGAGCCTGTCGCTTGGGGACTAGAGAAGCTACCACCCAATCCTACAGAGCCCAGGCCATTGTCTACACCTGTGTTACCATATCCACTGTGGCCATACCCAGTGGATGCCAGGCTGCCATATGCACCTGTTGGGGAATAGTACCCAGCATTGGACACGCCAGCATTGTTATTATATCCTGTAACTTGGGGACCAGAGAGGCTACCACCCAATCCTACAGAGCCTGGCTTGTTGTTGGAGTTCTGAGCAGCAGGGAACTGCAACAAACTACCAGAGGTACTGGAAAGAGATGCACCACCGTCCAGCCTGTCAGCATTTGGGTAGCTAGAGCCAGAAGTCGACAGCCAGCCGACAAAACCACCTGGTGCAGGATTGCTAATGCCTGGTGATCCATGGTCTGGGGAGATGGAACATGTGTCAATTTCCATTTTGAATCTTAATCATGGGATAGTAAATTTGATATAGCTCCAATATTTGACCTACTAACATTACCTTTTGGTGCAGGGAGACAGGTTACACTGCTGATCAACAGGAATGAAATCCATGACACCCTACAATCACAATTTAGTTCAGCCAACTGAGATAGACAATTCAAAACAATGACAGAAACATTTGACACCTTACCTCAACAACCCACACAGCACAGCCATTGTGTTGACAGTCGACTCAGTGCTTTGCTTCTGTGCTGTCTGAGCACTCCTTATATAGGATCCTCCCAACCCTGCTAATTGTACTGATTGGGAGCAGCTGCTGGTGAGGAAGGATGAGCCATTGCTGGTCCAACAAGACTAGGGGTGCAGTCGAATAGTCAAAAAATAAGGTCCTAACTCCTATTCCTATCTCCTATTCCTTGACCTCTGGGGAAAACGTCACGGGGTCAAGGAAAGGCGATAGGAGAACTCAAAAGGACTTAGGAATAGTCGACCGCGGTGCTCAGAGAATCCGACCAGACTTTCACTAAGCTACGTCATTATATCGCGGCCGCTGATGATTGACAGCTGATGATCGGCACCGGTGATTGACGTGCCTCTGCGCTGGAGAAACTACAATAATGGACTACAAAAAGCGCATCGTCCACTTCTCCACATGTTGGTTTTATAAACAGCTGGTTCACTGACCGGCTTCAGGTCCAGCAGCTCCTCCTTTCTGTTTGACCGTTGTTTTATTTACTTTTCATTTGTGGTTTTAGTTTCGTTTTTGTCAAACATTTGTAACATGATTGAAATAAATAAAAAAAAAACATTAAATTATTATCACTGTCCACACATTTATCATCACTATTCCAATTACTCTGTCTGCATGAAAGTCATTGTTAAATATGTAAATGCACCTATCGTTTGTTTTCATGAACGGCCGAGGTGTGCGGCACTTTAAATGTTGCTCTCGCAAAGAATTGTGGGTCGGCGTAATCTCCTTTCCTATGGCATAGGAAGGTCCGTTGCATCCTATGCTAAAGGAGCTCTGAAAGGAAGCATTGGAGCTCCTTTCCTATGCATTTAGAGAATTCGAACAGCTCTTATCATGGCGGCCACTTGTTTACTTCCGGGTCACTTCTTCAGTTAGGAACCTTCCTAAGCAAAAAAGACTATTCGACTGCACCCTAGGGCTTCCCGCCGAATGGGTTAAGGAAATGCGATAGGAGAACTCAAAAGGATTTAGGAAAAGACGACCGCGGTGCTCAGAGAATCCGACCGGACTTTCACTAAGCTACGTCATTTTAATGCACCTGCTGATGATTGACAGCTGATGATCAGCACCAGCGATTGACGTTGGTCTGCGCTGGAGAAACTACAATAATGGACGACAAAAAGTGCATTGTCCACTTCCATGTTGTTCGTTTTATAAACGGAAACCAGAAATACAAAGAAGTTAATACAGGTAAAAGGCAACAATTTCATCTGCCAAATTTAGGAAGGACAGCTGGCAAAAACTTGCCGACTGTGTGAATGCTTAAGTCGTATTAGTAGTCGTAGCTATAACTGACTGATTAATCTGATGCATCAACTGTTTTAAACTACTTTTAAATAATGCCGTCCCTCTCTCGCCCCTTTAACTCTCACTCTGTCCTCCTGCAAGGCCAAAAATATAACTTTAAAATAATTAACGTGTTGCCTAGATGTATTCTTATAACGTGGTTTATGACAATATCAGCCTAATTCTTTCAGCTGTAATCCCGGCGGTGTAAAATGGACTTGGGAGCAAATAAAATAAATATAAAAACATAATTCATAGTGGTCAGTAGGCTGTACGCTGACACAGATAAGTCATTCCCTCTGATGAGAATCTGTATCTCTTATATAAAACATTGTCAGGGAAAGAAAAAGGGTGTTTGATGGTCTGTGAACACTCTAGTTCTCTGAAGAGACCCCCCTTTTTTTTTGTTTATGAACTTAGTATTCAGTTTACAAATTATGTCAAACATTAACACACAATTCATAAGAGCTGTTTCACAGATACAAAACAAAAAGTCAATAAATAGAATACAATTACAAAATACATTCCTGAGACCTCAGATAAGGTAGTATAATCATAATAATAAATAAAAAACAAAATAAATACATATTTATAGCTAATACAGTATCACGATCCACCAAGCTTATTTTTTTTTTTATCCAGGCACCAAGGGAGCTGATTGGTCCCTTATCAGGAACATAACCTGCTCTGGAGCATGCTAGCTCCGCAGTGTAAGTTACCATGGTGAGGGGCAGGCGGTGGAGCAGGTCAATGTTTTTAGGTACTTGGGCACTGACATCGATCACCACCTGTCCTTTTTCCAACATGCAGATGGAGTTTACAAAAAGGCCCAGCAGCGCATGTTTCTTTTGAGGAGGCTGAAAGGTTTTAATGTAAAACAGGACATTTTTCAACAGTAGTGTATCGGTCACTCATTGAGTCAGTCCTCACTTTCAACATTGCATCCTGGTACAATTTCCTAACTGAAAAAAGCAAGAAAAAACTTTCCAGAATCATAAAACAAGCTGTGAAAATCACTGGTACACCTCAGTTACAACTCCCAGATCTCTACAGACGCGCAGTAGTGGAAAGCGCTCTTGATCACCACGGACTCCTTACATCCCCTACACGGCTCCTTTCAGCTTTTACCATCAGGCAGCTGGTTCAGAGTACCCCTGGCCAAAAAAAAGACCTACAAGAAGTCTTTTATCCCTACTGCAGTGCGTATTTTAAACGAAAAGAAATAGTTACCTGTTTTTAGGGCAATATTTATCTGCTGTTGCAGCTTTTATGTGAGCGCCACAGGAATTTTAGGATTTTTATGGTTTTTATGTGAGATCTTTTAATGTGAGTTTTTATGTTGGTGTCTGTATGTTTATGTTTAACTGAGCCCAAACTAATGAGAATTTTCTGTCCCTGTGACAGACAATAAAGTTTTTTTAATTGAATTGCTCTAACCCGGTGAGTAGTGAACCAGCGTCGTAGGACGGAAAACCCAGCCTTAACGCTTAAATTACCTCGCTAAACCCAAATCCTGCTTCGTAGTACAAGCCCCAGGCGCCTCTGATCTGTATCTTCTGTATTTTCCTATTTTTCAACAGGCATAGTTTAGATGCCATGTTGTCCTGTGAAGGACCCTTCACAATTCCAACATGGCGGCGTCCATACGGGTGTGTTGTGCCCTCCGTATTACAATCGGAGGTGAGTTATTTCTCTTCCTGTCTTTCAATGCAGTCAGAAATATATATTTCGAGCAGTTCGTAATAAGATTTGATTAAAACCGCCGTCATTGTGGCTGTTTATTGCGTACAGTTTGACTGTTGTTGGTTTAGTCTCAAGTCCAGTCTCAAGTCTGGAATTATTAGTACTGGCGATTAACAGTCCTGTTTGTGGTAAACAGAAATTATTCCCAAGTAGATTCAAAATTATGTATTTGCTCCACCAAAATGATTTAATTCTGCATAGTTGGAACATATGTAAAACTACAACACAATTATACCTGTGAACATCTTTATCCGGCTCTGTTTACCTCACCGTCTCCCCCTTATGTAGCGTGTTAATATGTAGACCGTTGTGGGAAATATCAGTGATCCTTTTTGCCGTAATTTGGTGACGTCTGAGGTTTGCAGGTGTGTAATGTTAGCGGTGTCTTTGCATGTTACTCTGTCTTGGTGTTATGCACTTATTGCCGTCTTGATACATCCTCTTCTTCCTTTCGGTGAATGTCTCTGTTTAGGTGCAGCACCACTACGAACCATAGGGGGAGCACTCCAGGTGTCCCAGTGGGCCTCAGCTGCATCTCTCCAAAGAAACCCTGCAGCTCCACTGTTCCCTGCAACAGCATGGCAGCAAACCAGGCACGGAAGCTTCTTCAACAAGTGTACGTATGTGAATAGATTATTGGCCCCGCTTTGGACCAATAACATCATATATTGTCAGTTCCAGTGCAAAGGTACAAAAGCTTTCTTTCCAATGGTTAGAGCCAGGGCTAAACTAGCTTAGCTAAATCTAATTTAGCGTAGTAGAGACAGGAAGCAGGGATAAAGCTGGACCTTCTCTGCAACATTCAAAAACCCGCCAGTCAACACCTCCAATGCTCACTGTTTAAAATGCACCGTATCACTCATTTATTCCATGCTGTGACTTCCTGGGGTCTTGTCATCACCTCTAGTAGAGACCCCCAGTGTTGATCAATATTTTTTGGGGATTGACCCTGCCATTAAAACACAATTTTTGCTGAAATAAAAATACATTTTGTAATATTTCTAAACATTATCGAACTTAGAAGTTAGAATATTTTTATTTTGTATATTTTTATTTATCAATATCATTTATATTGTTTGCATTGTGATATAAATACAAATTTCAATCTGTCACTTACCATTGATTCTGTATCTTGGCTTGAATATTTAAATATTAAATAACCCAGCAGAGTTTTGGTTGCATTTGTTCGCTTTTATTGTCGAGATACACTCGATATTTCACTGTTGTGCAGCATTTTCAGATGGGTGTTAATCTGAGGATGTACTAAATGGAACCTGCTGGACTGCATATCCACTTTAGGTGCCATGTTTATTGGATATTAATGACCCGAGGTGATCCTGTTTGTCACCTGTTGGACGTCTACAGCCTCAGAACAGCTGGCTTCAGTGGGAAGCATGAATTCTGCTGCCCACGAAATGATTACATTCATAGGCTACTTAAAGAAAGAGAGTCATATTGAGTCCATAAAACTCACTTTTTGGAAATGTAACAAACTGTAAAAAACAGTATAAAGGTTGCTGCTCAAGCAGCATTGATCTGATTTGATTGAAGTAATTTAGGGCTGCAACTAACTGTCAATCAGGTGTTTGGTGAAATATTAAAAAAGCCAATAATGGAGATCAAGTTCACGTCTACGGTCTTGTTTTGTCCAACCACCTATCCATCAAACCACAAAACCCTCCAAATTTGAAATTGTATTAAAATCAAAAATCAAAATCAAAGTAGTTGCAGATAAAAAAAAAAAAAAAAGAGGTTAAAACTGGTTTTCACATGAATGCAGTCTGACTTCGACTGGGGTAATTTGTTGTTATTTTTTGTTTGAATTGAGAGCTGAGCACCAGAACTTTTTATCTGGTGACATTTCTGTATTTTATTTTATTGCTGTTGTCCTCTTGGTCAGATGTGATATGTGATTCCTGTTTTTTTTTTTTTCTTATACAGATAAAATCAAGAAAAGATTAAATTTGACAGATCTTTCAAGCTTTTATTTTTTTCATTCTTCTGTGTGTGTTTTGACAGTGACGGCGGAGGAGTTGTGGAAAGGTGTGTTGGCCGAGTCGGGTGCTGGAGCCAGGAAGGGCCGAGGGAAGAGAACCAAACGCAAGCTGAAGAGAGACCTGAACCGAGGACAGAACATCGGAGAAGGTGAGACATCGTCTGTATGTTTGTCTCTGTGTTCCAAAAGGAATAAAAGAAAAAGGAAACCAAGATTTCTGGAGTTTTCCCGCATCATCACGTGAGTTCAGGCACAAGCAAATCTGGCAAGAAAATGCACGCATAATCTGCAATTAACAATATAAGTTATGTATTATTTATTATATAAAGGATGTCATTCTGATCAGTATGCAACCCAGGCTTTTCTCTCCCTTTCTCTCTCTCTCTTCCCCTCTTTCACTTTCACCCTGCTGTTCTCCCGTTTCAATTTATTAAAGTTTCAATTCACCTCCCTCATAATTGAATTTCAAATCCATCCACTACATCCTGATATCACTGCTGTTTTAATATTTCATATTTAGCTGTGTATAAACGGAGACAGACTAGCAGACAGAGATCAGCTCCACACAAAACAGCAGAGGAGCTGAATTGCTTGTTGACTCGTGTGTAGAAATGCACTTCTGGTGTGAACAACCAGTGTGACGACTGCGCTTTCACTTCCAGTGTGAACCCAGCATCAGTTTCCTATCCTTACATAGTGTCTTTTTAAAAAAAAAACATAGGTTTACTTTAGCTTTTACTTTAGCTTGTGCAACAAAAGCTCAAATAATAACGTGGACTTGGTTTCACCCAACCATCCACCCTGACCTCCTCCCTACTCTCATTTGTACTACATCAGCTGCCCTGGGCATCTAATAATGACGTGGATGTGTGGACATTAGTTGAAAGTCTGTGTTAAGGTTTAAGGGTGTGTCAGACGCCACCCGAGTGTTGGTGTTTGCAGGGTTGGGAGTGAGATCGGGTTGTACAATCTTTCTCATTGTGCCAATAAATTTGATTGATTTACTTCACTGCTCTACTAGGGAGAGGAATAAGCCATCATTCACTCTGCCTCTCCTCTTTTTACTGTTCTCACTTTTCTTAAGAGGAATCAGTCTTCATTCAGTTTCACAGAGACTCTCCTCTCCTTTGGTTTCACTGGAACTAAATGTTTACCGCTCTTTTACGATCTGTCTGTCATGGTGGAAACATCTTTTAAAAAAGTGAATGAAGCGTCTTTGTAAGAGCTCCTCAAACCAAATACACAGCTCAGTTTTTTTTTTTATCTGCGTGTCTTTCCCCGACAGGTCGCGGTGGGTTCCTGTGGCCTGGCCTGAACGCTCCGGTGCTGAAGGACGGGACTCTGCAGAGCATGAGTCGACGAGGCGAGAGCGAGCAGCAGGAAGTGCAAGCTGAACTAGGTACACAGCTTCTGGGCATGCACACGTACAAAATGAACATAAAGGAGGAGTCGCATGGTCCATACTTGCTGTTACAGAATCACTGCATTTAACAACTGTGATCACATTATATCCATTTTTACCGATAAGACGAGACGAAGCTGCTGTTTTTTAGTTTCTAGTAATGATAGATGGTTGAAAGACTGACAGGGCAATGGAAAAGTTACTTCCAACAACTTTGTTGAAATTATTTTACAGGAAAGTCTTTTCAAGGCAGTTACAGGGTGAGAAATGAGGTGTCACAGTGATGCGCACAATCAGTGTCGTGTTGTGCATCAATTGCACGCCACGGCACTATTGCATACATAGTCAATGCAATGACGCGAAAAGGGCGCCATTTGCTCTGGGAGGTGAAATTCTCCTAATTCGTGTGACTCTTCTCAAATTCTATCAGTGTAGATTTTGTAGGAAATAAGTTCTGCAAAGCATATCCTCCATCATAATCTAAAATAAAAAGAATACTATAACGTGAGTTACCTCTGCCACTGCATTTCCTGTCCACTGCAGCTGGTTGCTAGGTGATGGGAGTGGCAAAGGGTTGGGGCGGGAACAGCAGGTGAAGCAAACAGGAAATCCCGAGCAGACTAATTACGGTCACAGCTTGGTTCGGCCTTTATCGAACGCGTCCTCCGAAGGATGCGACTGCTGAACTGGGCCACAATGATTGACTTGGAGACGAGGGAACCGCAAGTGCAAAAACGCCGACTAATTTCCTGGTTTTCGGACTTACCCCTGCCCCATTCTCTCAACTATGTTGCAGTCGCCTTCTTCTCTGCCTTTGCTGGCACATTGCAGCACATCTTGGCTGATGATCAATAGAATAGAGTGAAACCATTGGCAGGAATGTTTGCATGCATGAGGCAAATAAAAGCCGACTCATAGAAAGACAAAAGGTCAAAAGCTCCACAGGGAACCTTTAATTTTGAGAAACAGAAGAACCCCCAGCAGCACCACTGGTGAGAGATACAAACTGCCAATTTGTCTCCGCTGTGATCTCACTTGTTAAAAGTAATTAGATAGCTGGTGTGACGATGACTAATAGCACCTGTGATGTTCATCTTGTGCTCCTTGAAGTCAGCGGTAGCCTCGGTGTGCTCTCGGGGCTTAAATCTGTCGGTTCTATCTCTTTGCAGTGCGTCAGAGGGATGAGTGGGAGAGGAAGAGGAAGATGAAGGTGAAGCGGGAGAGAGGATGGACGGGAAACTCCTGGGGGGGCATCAGCCTGGGCTCTCCTGACCCTGGACCCAACGGAGGTAAGCTAACACGGAAACAATGGGAGTTTGTCAGAGAGGACGGGTCCTACAGAGAGACTCCTTCCTAGCATTCAGAGAGACACTGGAACGGTCGGACTACAGAAGAAATGGAGGGTGTTTTAAACTTTATTTAGAATTATTCAGTAATACATCTTTTTCAATGCTCAAAAAAAATAAACATTTTGAAAACATGTAGGCCTATTAGAAATACGTAACAAATACTCTCCTGCCACCACACTCCCTCTTTGTAAAACAGCAGTTTGACCTCGCCGATTGTAAAACACACTTCATTCAAACTGGACAGAAACAAAATAAAACTTGTCAAAGGCATCTTTGCTAGTCTTTCCACTTCCAAGGATCGCTGACTCTGGTTTGGTCCAAATAAACGATGAGTAGAAATAAAAGAAAGTCCAAACACTCCTTGTAGGCCTTTTAGACCAGGCCTGCATTGGCAATTTCTCGCCTCAAATGTATTCAGAAACCGATTTTTGTGGACTGCTGAGGTGAAATAACTATTATATTCCCCTTGATTCCAAATCGTGAGACAAGAAATGCATTGTGTGCAAGTGGTTTTGAGTGTTTTACTAGCACAAAGGATACACTCGTGTGTCCTTGAGAATAGACCAGTACTTTGAGCATCCTTGATATTCATCCTGGGAAGAGAAGAGATGGATGAAGCAGCAGAGGAGTAGTGAGATGATGGGCTGAGGGTGAGAGAGGAGACGGACTGACAGGCCGGTATGGTGGCCCATTAGGACTGATGGAGATGAGAATATGAAAATATGAACAAGTGGGACTATTTCCTAATTTAGAAAGACTTATCTCTCTGCTTTTCTCTGTCACACTTCCTGTCTTTCTCCCTCAAAACTCTTTCTCATGCTTCCTTGTCATTCTGTCTCTTTGTTTCATTCCTCTTCCTCGACTCTCAGCGCTCTCCCTCCTCGTCGTCCCTCGTTTCCTCGTCTTCCTCTCCTCCATCTCCTCCTCCCACACACACTCGTCTATTTGTCTCTGTTCATGGATAATAAACCTAAATGACCATGCTTGCACCGCGCGTTACATTTTTCTTGTCTTTTTTTGATGTGCATAACATTAAATTAAAATATTAAATATTCAGGAATGTAGTGGCACCGCTCGTTAATGTCACACTTGGCCCATCCAGCCAATCAGATCAAGCAGGAGCTTTACTACTTTTTTTCCTGTTTCGATGCCGGAGATTTTACTCATGAGGAACTATGTTTTTTCAGCATGTATATTGTTATAGTCCTTTTTCCCTCCTCCTCATCCAAAAGCAGAGCAAAGTCGGGAGCTCCACGCCTGCTTGAAACCACATTTAATCACACACTGTTGTAGAAAAGTTTCAGGCACCTGTTATATTGGCGTTTTCCATCTTTCCTCAAATTATGAAATTCTAACAGGGAGAAAAAGAGAATAATGGTCAGATGTAACACATTGCACCTTTTTTAAAACTTTTATAATAATGATAATTATGATGATAATAGCTATTTACATAGCACCTTCAAAAACGCAGCTTACAAAATGCTTTGACAAACAAATCAAAGCAAAAGCGAGATACAAGACGATATAACAACAAGACAAAACTAAGATGAAATATCAACAATGATAAAACGGTACAATAGATGAAACAATAAACACAAACTAAAAGAAAATGCTAGAAGATCAAAAGTAAATCAAATAAATCAACGAAAACGGCAGCCGATGATAAATGTTCAGGATCAAGATCAAGTGTACGTGGGTGAACTTTAATAACAATCATTGATTTTTTGTGAGAAACAAAAAGCAGCACCTGTTAGTTAGTGAGAAAGACTTTGACTCATGATAGCAGTCTATATTAATATATTACTGAAAAGGTAACACTGGACACTCAACTGCATCAGAGTGTTGAGTTGAAGTAATGTTGTACGGTAAAGTCTCCAGGCGAAGCAACTCTCCGTTGATTCCATGTGATTCCCTTCCTGTTCCCGGCCTCATTACTAGTTTAAGAGCAGCCCATTTACCTCAAACTGCTGCTGACAGTCGGGGACGGCGCTCTGTAGTCGCAAAGCACCGGTCCCTGCTTCTTGCTCCCTTGTCTTGAATTTCATCTCGTAATTCTTCTTTGTGTCCTCCTCCTCCTATCTGCTTGATGTTTCCTCTCTCACTCTTGCCAGTGTGCTAAAAAGCTCTCACACCTTCATATTCTCTCTCTACATGTAATGCGTGTGCGTGTGTGTGTGCGTGTGCGTGTGCGTGTGTGTGTGCGTGTGTGTGTGCGTGTGTGTGTGCGTGTGCGTGTGTGTGTGTGCGTGTGTGTGTGTGTGTGTGTGTGTGTGTGTGTGTGTGTGTGTGTGTGTGTGTGTGTGTGTGTGCGTGTGTGTTCTCCTTAGAGTCAGCACTCCTTTGTTTGTTGTTAATTGGTTAGGAGTGAACAGGCTGCTGTTGGGAGACTAAAATCCTTCAGAGGTCACTGACAATGAAATATGTCAACTCGTTGCAGCGCTGCAGGGGCTTCTGGGTATTTGTTACGCTAGCAGGGGCCTGGTTTAATCTGTTTATATTGAGAGTGTGTGCGTGTGTGTGTGTGTAGAAGCTTTTGTTATCTAAACTTAGTTTTCCCCCGTCTCTCTCCACAGAAACATACGAGGACTTTGACTCGCGTGTCATTGAGGTGAGTGTCTTTTATAATGATTCAAGTTCTCGGTCCATATGGGAAATTAAATGGCTGTCACTGCTGATAATTTAGATGATTTTTACTTAAACTGCACCACTCTATATTTTGTATATTGACAATCGATAAACGTTGCTTGTAAAGCATTTTAGCAGCTAAAGGAGCCGGTAGAGACCAAACCAGAGCTAAAAGGAGAGTGAAACTGAGTCACGATGTAGCCTGAATACATTTCAGTGCAAGGTACTATATATCCGTACAGAAACTGTCCAGCAGATCACAACGACTTATATCTGAAGAACTGCAAAGACAACTGATAACAATTTGTTGATCCCCAGTTGATTACTGACATTAAGACAATTATGTATTAAGTTTACACCTAAATGTGTATTTTGGATGTTTTAATGACACGTTAAGGAAGATGAATAGACCAAAATCTCTAACTTGACCCGAGCATGAAAAACAATGTTTTGGGCCTGTTTCTCCCTATAAAATACTTTGACTTGATTTTGACAGAAAACAATTTTTAAACCTCAAATAGATAAATTGTCGGCCACTTTGACTGAGCTTTTCTGGCAGCAGAAACAAGAACACAGTATTGACATATCGTGACCGGCAGCTATACAATGAGCTAGATCCCGGGGGGTGAAGGAGATGGATGATCGCTTCTTGTCAGATAACCGTTTGCAGTCATTGCTCTAACTAAATGAGACTGAACAGATTAATGATGCAGACAGCCCCAGAGGAGGAAACTGATTTCAGGAAACTCAAACTGGTGGAAATTCCAGTGTGGTGTGTACTGATGGATGGTTTTGGAGGCATGTTTGCTGAGCAAGCTTATCTGCAGTTGCATCCTGTATACCCTCTAAAATGATCAAAGCAAATAATGGCACTTGTTGAAAACATTGTTGTATAAAAATTGGTTTTAAAGATGCCAAGAGAAAGTAAAGATTAAGTTAAGTAAGCTTGCAGCTTGTGGGGAGATCAGGTGACTGGTGTAATATGGCAGTAAACTGGGCATGCATAAAGCTTTTTCAATAAAAATACACATGTATCTTTGTCCTTAAACCAGGCAGTAACCGCTGCAAAGTGATGCCAAGTCACGATAGGATCTTATTGTTATTTTAAACATTTTGAGTATTGCCATAACATATATTGCAATGTATTACCGATTTTAACTGCAAATGATAGTTCATCAACATCTCTTTTAGCTAATAAGCCAAAGTTTTCAGTCAGCTCCTGTCAATCCACCATTGTTTTTACCAACTTGCTGTCAATCCTGCTTTCATTGGCCACGCAAAATATCGCAATACTATACTGTATTGAGTTTTTTCGCCCAGCCCTATTTTCCGAATGGTTGAACCAGCAACCATCAAACACACTCAGACCCTCACGCTGCTGTCCCTCACCGATACAGATTAAACACTGAGCTGCTGTCTGATAAGATCATATGTATGGACAGGCCCACTTAATTTACATTCTCTCTCTGGCATGCTGTATTTTACCTTAATTCAATTAGCACTAATGGACTGTCTGCACTAAACTAATGGGGGAATGCCACAAGGTCACGCACACATTAACTTGCACAGGAACACTCTCACAAAATGTAGTCAAATGCACATTCTGTACACTCAGTTTCTCACACACACATTTGTAGGAAATAAATTCATAAGAGGTCCACAGAAGAGACCGTGGGCGCCCTGTGTGACGTCTCCCACGTTCCGCAACACCGGGGTGCTATCTAAACACAGCCGTGTGTGTGTGTGTGTGTGTGTGTGTGTGTGTGTGTGTGTGTGTGTGTGTGTGTGTGTGTGTGTGTGTGTGTGTGTGTGTGTGTGTGTGTGTGTGTGTGTGTGTGTGTGTGTGTGTGTGTGTGTGTGTGTGTGTGTGTGTGTGTGTCACATTGATAGTCTTCCCCAGCCCTCCTGCCTGCATAAATAAAATGGGTGCCACAGACATTAGGCTTCCCCCTTGGAACTAACTGAAGCTTTTATGGTGCCATCTCCCTCTATAAATATACGATGTGTGTGTGTGTGTGTGCGCGCGTTCCACTATAAATTCAGGCCTAATGAAATGAAAAAGGCTTACTGGAATAAAAGGATTTTCTCCCAAGGACGATGACGCCGGCATGCCATTAGTGAACACATCCAGCAGGAGGAAGGGGGAGGGAGGCTGGGCGCAAGTAAGAGAGAGGTGGAGTTGCGAGGGTGAGACAGGAAGTGTGGAGCTGAGAGAGGAAAGTGAAAAGAAAGAACTAGAAGCAAGACTGATACAAGGCAGCGTTGTAGTCCACCTGCCAAAGTGTCAAATAATGCAGCTTGGTCAGTGCTCCTTGGCGTCTGACACCGACGCTCATTTACCGTGTGAGTATTTTTATGTGATGCACTCAACTGCTGGAAGGAGGCAACATATAACACCAGTGCTCAGTGGCTAGTGGATCTGAGAGCAGACCACAGCAACCTAACTCACACAGCAACCAGCAACCAATAAACTAACTGCACTCCATGAATGCCTGGCAGCACAAATGAACCAGCTGCTGATGGATGGGATCCACCTAGAAGGATTAGCCCAAGGCCAGACAGTCTTGATCACGAAGGACCCCCACCTGCCTCTGGTTCAATAGCGGAGGGTGATTTAAGTGAACCAGGAAGCAGTCTGAGTGGAGTACTGAGCGATAATAAGCCAAACGGCCTATTGATTATACACCATGTCAATGTTACGTACCCATGCTTGTGCTCATGCATGGGCAACTGTCCCGTGCCCAAGCACACCTCTCCAACTTTGCCAGGGCCAAGAAAGTGTACCAGGCTTGAGCATGGCATGTAGCCCTCACACTAGTCAAACAAACCAGACTGTGGGGCTCAATCATGCTTGGGTACGGTACAGATTGCCAGGGTGAGTGTGCCCTAAATCCCTTCATCAGGAACTCAATGGGCCTGTGGAAGACATCTCTTGAGGCCAACTCAAAGCTAACAGCACAAGTTACCATCAAGTGTGGCATATACCAAGGAGATGCTCTGTCCCCGCTGCTGTTCTGCAGAGGCCTGATCCTCCTCAGCCAGATCATCACTAAGAGTGGCTACATTCCTTTTCAGAAGTGGAGTAACCATCAGCCACCTCCTCTGAATGGTATAAAGCTGTATTCTAGGGAGGTGACATCTACTCACTGATCCGCATCACCAGGATCTATAGCATCAATATACAGTAGGTTAGGTAATTCCGGTCGGATTTTATCCAAGAGAGGCAAGATAATCACCACAGCTACAAATACTTCTGAGTCCTGCAAGCAAATGGAAACCATGAAGAGGCCGCAAGAAAGTCAGCCACAGCCAAATACCTACACAGAGTAAGGCAAGTCCTGAAAAGCTGAATGGAAAGTACATGGTTAGAGCCATCAGCATGTCAATCAGTCCTCTTTACACACAGATACAATTTAAAGCCCCTAACATTTTGCCACAATAAATCCTCCATCTCACGGATCATAGATCAGACAGTATGACACAAACAGACGAGTTGGAGCAACAGTCAATTTTTCAGACCATCAGGGTAAAAGTGAGAAATATTCCCAAATCTATCGTATTGTTATTCATTCCCATGTTGATCAGAGTGATCTCAGTCAGCGTCTCTACCTCTCCTCTTTGACCGTGTACACACATGCAGGAGTGAAAGTGAGTTACTATGGTTACTTGCACACTATCTTTCTCTGTCGCTCAGAAACTTTCTGGAAATAAACCATTCTTGATGCAGACTTGGTTTTCATAGCACCCTCAGGCTAACTGATCAAGGCTACTACAGGTAGATATTTTTTGGCTTGGTGGTGTAGAATAGTAGTTATAGTTGAATAGCCCTGGTGTAGAAACATCTGTGCTGAGTCAGTGCTGGGAGTCCGAAGGTGAAAATGGAAGACCCCTCATGGTTGAGAATGACCAAGCTAAGACCCCATGAGACTTCAGATCCAGACTGATAGACTGGTGATGGCTAACCAACATCGTGGTGGTGGACCAACAACAGAGGACAGCTGTTGTGATAGAGCAATTCCAAGCAACAGCAACATCAGGAACACAAAAATCGTGAAAAATACCAAGGGATGGAAGGAGCTAGAAAAGTTGCGAGTAAAGGCATCAGTGGTACCTGCTGTTATCAGAGCACTCCGGGCTGTAACCCCCAAACTGGGACAGTGGCTCCAGGAGATTCCAGGATCAACAGTCTCGGTGCAGAAGAGTGCAGTCCTAGGAACAGCTAAGATACTGAAGAACCCTCAGGTTCCAGGCGTCTGGTAGAAAACCCTGTAAATCCAGCTTTGCCTTGGTCAGAAATATTTCCATATTTAGCTTTCATCTTTAGGCTTAGAACGAGGAGTGCGAGGACATGCAAGTGCAGAATACAGAGAAACATCAGGTTTAAAACTAACACCATCACATAAAATTTAATCCAACACAATTATGTTACAAAGTACAGCCTGCAACAACGTACATCAAGTTAAATGTGCACGTCCCTGACACCTTCCAGTCGGCAAGAATTACAGTTGGACCTTCGAGAGATGAAAGAGAGAGAGAGAGAGAGAGAGAGGGGTGGCCGAGAGAGAAAAGCATGAGAAGTGATGTTCATGGCCTCTCTCCAGGTACAGCAGCCGCTTGGATGGGACTCAGTGATTTCATTAACGAGATGGAGCATCGTTGCCGTCCCAACAGAGATTTTGTCTTTTTCTTTCCGTCCGTCTCGCTGTGAAGTCAACAACCTTGAAAGTTTTGCCGAAAGCAAACAGACAGCTGACTGGTGAGAGCAACTTTCAATTGGATTAACAGCCAAGCGGAGCTCCCCAAAGGAACGTACAAAGTAATATCTAAAATGAAGTTCACATATTAGTTCAGTGCGATTAATTTGTTAAAAGCAATACCTTTTATACAAGTTGGGAACAGATCACAATCCATATGTCATTTAATCCTGCAGCAGTTCATGAAGACTTTTTGTTGTATTCAGCTTTTTAAGTAAGTTAAACTGTTTAACCCAACGGACCAGTTACTGCGTTCTTCCCTGTCGCTGATTACAAAAAATAATTATGGAAGAAGGTCTATTTATAGGAGATAAGCATGTTATAATGTTTTGAAAACATGGCTTCAATTGTCCTTAATAAGATGCATTTTAACAGGCATACAAGTTTAACATTTTTAAATATACAGGCAAGTGCTCAAAAGATGCTGAATGCATTAAAACACACTGGGGAATGGGGAATCGTATTCAAACTTCATATTTTGCAGTCACACATAAATTACATAACTATATATTTTTTGTCAGTGTTTAGTTACTTGTTTGCAACAGTGATAAACATCCAGAGTCACAGAATCCAACTGTGAGCATTTCCAGTCCAAGCGAGCTGATGTGCTTAGTACTTCAACCACCAGCTGGGACAAACAGCAACATGTTAGTATCATTGTAATCCCCTGAGCCAGAAGACTCTCATGATATGTCTGAATATGTTTCAGCCTTGTGGGCCTTTGCATTCTCCATTTATCTGTCTCAGCATGGAGCTCTTTCATCATATATAAACACTGAGCACTATTCATTGTGATTATGGCTATTTAAATGTAAGTAAGGCAAGTCCTTTACAATCCTAGTTGTAGTAAAGAGTAGTATTCTGTTGCATCATAGATTTTGGTCATGATGGTGACATTGCCCTCGACATTTTGATCTTAATCTTGGCAAGGCTAAGAATCTTGTTTTTGTTTTTGTTTTTTTTGCTTCATTGCATCTCCATTTACTCTGGAATGGTAATAGAAATAAGTTGACGTATAATGGATTCATATTCCTTTGGGTATTTACCTTGAAGAAATATGCATATAAGCATTACGGTTAAGGAGCTATTCCTGATTGATTTTGGGTATATTACTTTTAGGCATTTCTACTGAGGGATAGGGCTTAAGAAGTTCACAGGTTAATGTTGCTTTTTCCTGCCGCAACATCAAAGGTTGCCACTCACCAGAGATTATAATGTATGGCATGGCAGCTCCATCAACATCGGCGTCGATGAGAGGCCAACTTTAAAACGCTGTTTGTCCGTTACTAAGTGCAAACCATTTACAATTACCATTTATAATTTAATACTGTAAATGTTTGATTAAAAGCCAAGTCAGTATTACTCGCAGGGTGTAGGTTCACGTTCTGACAAATAAACACAGCTCTGACAATAACATTGTCAATTGTCAACATTGTCAACATTCAATTTTACAGAAACCAGGAACGCCAAAGTATATTCCCTCCAGATCTTCCAGTTTAGTAAATGTGAGAGATGAATAAAAGGTGAGACCTACCAGAGAAAAAGCTGTGGGAACCCCTCGTGGGAATGCAGTCACTTGATTGGCTGAAAACGAGGGAGGCATCTGATGGCTACAGAGAGTTCCTTGTTGGAAAAAAATGCATTTCGTCTCCAGCCACGTTAGGAGAGTCTCAAAAGTCCACACACAAATGCAAACAAGTTCACAAATGAAAAGTGTCTTGTGAATTCAAGTTTAACAGTTTGTATATAAATGTAACAACATCCAATTACATTTTTAATAAAAAAATTGCTAAAATTGTTTTTAATTAATATATTAATCGATTTATATTACATTTATTTAAAACAAGACACTTTTGTGTGTGGATCACAAATGTGTTTGTGAAATTTTTGTTTATGGATTTATTTTACTTTTTTACACACCGATATACATTTGTGTGTGTGTATTGAAATGTATTTGTGAGAAGAGTAATTTATATATAAATCACAAAATACATTTGTGAATCCTTCTCTGTGCATTCATTATTAATGAGACTGAACTGCACCCATACATATACAACAACACGTCATAGGGTGCCTTAAACCAAATGCACTCAAATGAAATTAAGCAAAATGAACAAAATGTTAGTAAAATACTATATATAGGCGCCCCCTCGATGCTCTTAACTGAGTGTCCCGTGGGGTCCGAAGCATTTACTTTGAAAAAATTAGAGTGTTCAAAGCAGGCCCGGTCGCCAGCAGCTAGGAATAATGGAATAGGACTCCGGTTCTATTTTGTGGGTTTTCTCTCTGAACTGGGGCCATGATTAAGAGGGACGGCCGGGGGCATTCGTATTGTGCCGCTAGAGGTGAAATTCTTGGACCGGCGCAAGACGGACGAAAGCGAAAGCATTTGCCAAGAATGTTTTCATTAATCAAGAACGAAAGTCGGAGGTTCGAAGACGATCAGATACCGTCGTAGTTCCGACCATAAACGATGCCAACTAGCGATCCGGCGGCGTTATTCTTTTTTAAATCAACCTTCCGCGCATCCCCTCAAATTATTTGGTGCCCCCCAGGGGAGGCGCGCCTCACAGTTTGGGAACCTCTGATTTAAGGTATATCATTTGAGGCGTCTTTACTGAGTGATGGGGCGAGGGGTTATGTGGATAAGAAAACACATTTTTCTATAAACCACAAAAATATCAGTGTGGGTCATGACAAAGTAGGCTAAAAGACATCAAGTGCCAATCAAGTGTCAGATATTAATATGCAATAATTCTAGGAGGAGATGTCCTGTGCAACACTAGATCCAAGTGGAAGAAATTATGTGTAGTTGTGCAGCAGCAAGTCAGAGAATTGTTTTGCGTCGGCGGAGGTTAACGCTCTCTCTGAGCCTTCTGGTTCCATGTGGCGGAAACTCCTCCCCTGCACCGCAGCGTATAAGACGGATCTAGACAGGGAGGCGCATGGCGACAGATTGAGAAAATAAGAGATGAAACACAAGTGAGAGCAAGCTAGAAGCGTCCTCCCACCGCCATGCTGTCGCCCGTCCGGTGGAGTAAAAAAAAACTTCGCCCATCTGCTCTGCTGCTGCTGCTGCGCCAGGAACTGCTGCATCTTCACCTAAAATGACAAATTGGAAGCCAAAAGCTCGACATCACTGGAGGCATTTACACACACCTCTGATAGAAACTGGCTGTGAGTAGCTACAAGCTGCATTGAAACATGAGAATTAATCACTTTTGATTGACAAAAACGGCGTTTGAAATCCCATCTGGTCAGTGATCTTTGCTAAAGCAGAGGGTTTGCTCGACAGTACGAGAAGATATGTTGCTCCCTTCATTTACAGGCCTGCAGCACATAATTGAACACAGAAAAGTGTGTGTGTGTGTGCCTGAGTGTGTGTGTGTGTGTGCGTGCCTGCGTGTGTGTGTGCGTGCAAAATAAGTAATTCAACGCCCAGAATTTTGGCCTCTTCCCTTACACTTAAAAAAAAAAGGCCTCTAGAACATGTGCAGGATGTGAGCTAACCAATATCATTACAATCATGGCACAGCACAAACCTGTTCTCTCTGTTCTGTAGACTTGAAATATAACCATCAGCATATTAAGACATCTGGTGAATTAGTGTTAATGACTGAATATCTGGCGATAACAATGTGCTTTCCTTCTCTGTGAGACGAGTGTTTAGATGATGCATTAGGTTGTCAAATGTAACTCTATTTAGCAGCTGGCTAGTTAGTTAGCTATATAGCTTGCCCATTTTTCTTGACAGTTACAGAACATAAAAAACACCACATGAACAGCTAAGCTTCACTTTTTTATCATTTATTCATATCATTACTTTCACATTTATCCAGATTTGGCTGTTTTTAAGTGACTGTTCATAATAGCCATTGGCCTTTCAGTAAGCTTATGCATATCACTGCTAGCAAGCTGACTGTTGTCGGTATGAGTCTGTCCTGGTGACAAAACACTTGGGAATCCAACGAATCATGAAAAGCACCAATTTAAATCTTGAGATGTGCTCCTTTGTTTCATGTAAATAAATTACTCAGGATGAAAAAGCACCAAGAAAGAGAACTAAAGTAAAAGACGTTGATCGACTGACCAAAACAACTTTTTGGGGGGTTTAGTTACTCTTAAAGCTATAATAATACCTAGTCATTACAGTATACATCTTTAGAGTGTG
This sequence comes from Eutrigla gurnardus, assembly GCF_963514095.1. Lineage (NCBI taxonomy): Eukaryota > Metazoa > Chordata > Actinopteri > Perciformes > Triglidae > Eutrigla > Eutrigla gurnardus. The sequence goes on from NC_139925.1 coordinate 22,814,223, forward strand.
AGGACGTAGCACAACACTGTGTTGTGGTGTTTGCTGCTGCCCTGACCCCAATCCTTTGGCTGGGGCCCCTGTAGTCAAATTATAAGTCCTTTACTGAAATATGTGTTACATAACTGGTGAGGCTGACGGCAGATCTTGACTTTGAAGTTCCCTCAGCTGAAATTCAACACTGTTCTGTCACTGGCACTCTCTGGCAGGGATGAAAGTGTGGCGATGATCCATGTTTCATTGCCCAGATTGAGTCCCAGATAGGTCCCGAGGCCACATTTCAACAGACATACACTATATTGCCAAAAGTATTCACTCACCCATCCAAATAATTTACGTCAGGGGTCCAATCACTTCCATGGCCACAGGTGTATAAAAGCAAGCACCTCGGCATGCAGACTGTTTCTACAAACATCTGTGAAAGAATGGGTCGCTCGTGGAGACGTTCTCTGGAGGGACCAATCACGCTTCTCCATCTGGTAATCTGATGGACGAGTCTGGGTTTGGCGGTTGCCAGGACAACGGTACTTGTCTGACTGCATTGTCCCATGTGTAAAGTTTGGTGGAGGGGGATTATGGTTGTTCTTCAGGAGCTGGGCTTGGCCCCTTAGTTCCAGTGAAAGGAACTCTGAATGCTTCAGCATACCAAGAGATGTTGGACAATTCCATGCTCCCAACTTTGTGGAACAGTTTGGGGACGGCCCCTTCCTGTTCCAACATGACTGTACACCAGTGAACAAAGCAAGGTCCATAAAGACATGGAGGAGAGAGTTTGGTGTGGATTAACTTGACTGGCCTGCACAGAGTCCTGACCTCAACCCAATAACACACCTTTGGGATGAATTAGAGTGGAGACGGAGAGCCAGGCCTTCCCTCCAGCATCAGTGTGACCTCACAAAAATTCCCAATTTTTTTAATGACCTCACAAAAATTCCCAATTATATTTTTTATTAAACCCTGTGGATTAAGAATGGGATGTCACATGTAAGCGAATACTTTTGGCAGTGTATCTGGATCCAGTTCGGGGGGGTCCTTCTTATTTACAACATGAGGCATTAGAACATTTATTGTTGTGCTGTTATTGGTCACGTTTGAAGGCTGAGGATGCACATGTTGCGGTAAATATCCTGACTTAGTTTAGACACCCAGAATTGGACGGGTGAATTGTCTTTGGGAGATGTTTTGTGCACAGTGGGGAGAAGATGGAGGTCTCAGTTTTGCATTTGTGATATTTACCTTTCTTGGTTGGTTTTATCATCACTTTGTAATACAGCTGCACGGAATGAATTTTGAACATTTTAAAATTAAATCTGTCAATTTGATGGCCTTTGAGAGATCAATTATGAGGCTGGATCTATAAACAATGTTGTGCTTGAGTAAAGAGTCATTCATAAACTCACTGGTTTTATAGATCTGAAAGCAACGCTTGGTTAATAAGATGGGTCGGGTGGGTTCAGGCCCCTCCCACTCTGGACAGTCTGCCCCGGTTGTCAGTCGCCCTGTTTCTGGGTGAAGTGAGTACTAAGGAAGCGGTGAGATCACAGAGAGGGCTTCTGATGAAGCTCATGGTCAGATCCTCGAGCCACCTTCAACCCGGACCTTTCCGAGCCGTCCTAATATAGCGGGTCATGATGCACCGCTATATTATGCGCTTTCTGGGGAGAGGCTCCTCCCACACAGAGCGACCTGTGTAAATCATGAGTAAATCATGAAACTGTGGACGGGAGAACTAGACTGAAGGGCGTTAATCAGAAATATTAGAGCCTGCGCGCCCGGCACTCTACTGCTTATGGCTACGGGGTGATTTGAGGTGAGTAACTCCATGCAAAAACACACATTTATGTCATCTCGCCACACTATTTGAGCTAAACGAGCACTATCGTGTCTCGTACGGACCGAACCTGTGTTGCATAGGTCTTGCATTATTTTCTGAGGCCCAGAAAAGCAGATAAAACTTGCCCCTATGGGTTAGCATTGGAGCGAGTCTGGAAGGCTGCCAGGCAGGTACAGATCTCAGGCTAGGTCAAGTCAATTTTTGTTGGGTTTTTTGCTTCTAATAAATCGGGATGACCCTGACGACAACGGAAACGGGGTAAAAAATGTCTCCTTTGCTGCACCGATCAATGTTGCTTGTAAAGCATTTTAGCAGCTAAAGGAGCAGGCTGACACCAAACCAGAGCTAAAAGGAGAGTGAAAGTTTCAACATGGCCTTAATGCATTTTAGTGCATTAACAATATAATTCTATAATTTAGGAAAACAGAGCAAATTGTTTTGTTTTTTTGTTTTTTTCATGAAGACTGTATTCCACACGTACAAGGTTATTTTTGTAAAGAGGCTTTTCCTCCTTTTGGTCTCCCATCCACATAAGCACATTTAAAAATAGATAAATCTCCATCCAGATGGAACTGTAAAAACACAATTGAAGGGCTGTCAAGGCTGCCAAAGGTCAGGTTAGGACACACATGCATGCTGGGGCCGTTGGCAGTTGGTGGGCCTGTTGGATAAAGTAGCGGTGACCTCCGTAGCTCATTCTGATGGAAGCGTAACGGTGCATTTATATGTGAGCAAACACATAGTCCCATTGGCAGATCATTTCACCACACTTGCAGCTCATAGTTCTATTCATGCCACTGCTGCGTAGCTGGATGTGTAATCAGGCTAATAGTTCATCATGTTTATTTGTCAGATAAGTTCAATTGTATAGCTTGCTGTGGAGTTTTGGCCGCAATAATTGCAAAGAAAAAGGAGCTTTAAAACAAAAATGATAAAGTAGCTGCTGCAACTAGATAGAACTACTATGAAATAAGTTTGTTTTAGGTTTTCGAGGTTTTTGTTCATAAGACATTACATGAGCAGTAAAATCTCTTTTAATCAGTTTTTTAATGATCTTCATTTGCTCGGTTGAATTAACTCATGCGTGTAACTGGCTGGTTTGATGCATCATCGTGACGATCAGCAGCTACGATCACTCTTCATATTTGAGCAACAGCAACTTTCTACTGTGTGTGTGTGTGTGTGTGTGTGTGTGTGTGTGTGTGTGTGTGTGTGTGCGTGCATGCATGCGTGCGTGCGCTACAGTGTGTGTTACAGTTATTTTGTAAAGTTTGTTGCCGAGTCAGCAGTTTGTTCATCTGTTATGAAGATGCCAAACACTTATATGGTCACACTCCACAGTACAACACACTGTCTATTTCTTCACTATTTTCTCTCTCTCTCTCTCTCTCTCTCTCTCTCTCTCTCTCACACACACTCACACACACACACACTCACGTTTCACTGTCTTCTGCTCTGTCACTCATTTCACATCTAAAGAGGCATTAAATCCTATTTTTCTTTCCTTTCCTGTCCTCCTCTTACCTGCTTTCTTTTTTATTTGATGTAATTTGTATTCATTTAACAGGTGCAATGAGACACTCATTGTTCCCCCTATGGTGTATATTACTACGGCTTCATTTTTCCTGTACATACTTTAACTAGTAAATCATAACGTCCTCCAGGTTTAATGAGGCCTTTGAGCTACAGAGACGCTTTTGGGTGGGTGGGGGGGCAAATTGATGACTTCCACTCCAACAATATTCTTCTACCTGCTAGACCAAACCGCCCTTGTTCCCCTTCTGATTATTTGACGAGCTGCATGTTTAATGCCTCATCGATATATATGTTGGAACGTTTGCAGTTGGTAAAATAGATGCGATGGACAACCTTAAGTAGTATCAATTTGAGCCTGGAACAAGAAGTGCTGTCCTTCACTCTTATGAATAGATCCTCCCAGTTCTAAGTTGTCAACAAGAAGAGGCCTCACCAGCCTTCCTCCAACCTTCCATCTCTTCTTCTGCCCCCTCGTGTCCTCCACTCCTCCCACCTCTATGACCGGCCCCATTCTTCTTCTTGACCTTCTTTGCATCCCCTCCCTCTGCTCTGGTCCTCCTCTCTGTGGCGTACCAATGCTGCCCCCTGCTGTTTTCAAAGCCATGCTGCAGATGTCTGCATGGTTACAGGAGGGCGGACAGATAGATGATCACTGTCTGCTCATTTTAACAATGGGTCGATGAAAGTCACTTAAATCTGGACAGGCTGGAACACACACACACCCACAGACACACAGTGAAATGCCTTAACAGTGTGTTGTAGCACACCAGCAGCAGATGTTTTCTCACACTTCTTTTTACTGGTCCAATAACTTGACTTAGCTGACTGGAGTATAAAACAGAGAGAGACCTCTGTCGTGTTCCCAATGGGACCTTATTTTGGAAAGATAATATGTATAGTAGTCAACTGTAAGTGACATTTTTTTTTTTTTGCCAAACTATGAGATGTTACTTCGCTGAACGGTGATATTACGACAAACCTAAAAATGTTTTTTTTAACCGACCAAAATAATCAGAGTAATTCATGGTACAATTCAAACAGTATCAGAAAATAGTTTGTGTCTAGCCGTTGACCACTGTGTATATTTTTTCTGAAATAACGTCCTGTGTGGGACACCGGAACGGGCGGGACTTAGCGTCTATACAAAATGTACAGGATCAATTCAAATACATATTGATTATTACATGTCATCTGCTTTAGGCAATTTTAGTTTAGTTTTGTCCATGTTGGACAGTCAGGGTTTTTCTCTCAAATAGAGCTCAACAGAGACCGCCCACTATTTGAACAGTTCAGGAAGTTCAGTTCCCATCATTCTTTCACTCCGTTGGCATTTCAGAAAATCCTCATATGGAAGAGTTTAATGCCTCGATCCAAGCTAACCAACCAAAAGATGAGATAATTATTTTAAGAAGAAAAGGCTGTTACATGTGGGTAGTGTAGTACTCCATGACAAATCAAACATGTTTTACTTACTTACTAGGTGTGGCTTCTACAGAAGTGTCGACCATCGTGTGAGACATGACGATCACGTGATGATCGTCAGTGAGACGGCCTGGGATGTTTAGGTCTTCATGGCTAATCATCAAGTGAATGGATGTGAGCTTTATTACAACAGGGATGAACAACACTGATTGACCAGTAGTCACCTTTAACAGGGATATTTCTGCCCACCAACCACTGATTGAGGATATATTCCCACAGGGAAGCTCTCTTAGCTCTTATAGTCTGATGAAACAAATTAAACTCACAAAATGTCACCAAAGGAAATATTCTTACACCTAATACAATGGTACACCTTCTGAATTTAAGGTGTTTGTGTTCATTTAAGGTGTATCATAAATAATAATGGTATGGCAACATTTTTTTATTGATTGATTTAAAGATAGATAGACATAATCTAAAGATAGATGTAAAAATATTCTGCAGGTCTCCACTTCCATTCAGGTCTCCTGAGCAGCATTCTCAGGACGCCGACCATTAATTTAGCAAAATAAAATGACAACAAACTACCAAAGAAAACGGCAATGTACTCAGCCAATCAGCTGATATATTCCTCCAAAGCAGAACTTGATAGTTGTTCTCGTTTCTTCGATGTTTTGTAGGTGAAGAGTGTGTTCAACATGACGGCCAAGGAGGGAAGGAAGAGGTCCATCAGCTGCCTGGTCGCCGTGGGAAACGGCAACGGAGCTGCAGGTTCAACCCTCTTCTGAAAGTTAAACCAAGATCACGTCTGGTGGAAAAAATCTCAAAGCTTGGAACAGCAGCAGAATTAATTTTGACAATTTCAGGGTGTTTGCAAACGTTGAATAATAAGCCTTTCGTGGAGAAGAGTAGGAACGGTTTGTGACAACTCTTCAGAAGCTAAATAAGTTTTAAAGCTGCTTTCAAACTCTCAACAGCACTAATTTAACAACAGTTGAAACAATAAAGTCTGGCTTTAATTGGAAGCTAACAAATCTCCTCCTCCCATCAGGCTTTGCGTTGGGTAAAGCAGCAGACAGAAACACAGCTCTGAGGAAGGTAAGACCACAAAGTATTTTTAGTCCACGTCAAACAATCATCGAGTCTGTTGTAGTTTTAATACCCCCATTTTCTGGAATGTCTTTAAATTTAGGATATTTATTTACAGTTAAATATACTCAATAATAAATAAATGGTTTTCTTCTGATCAACGACATTGAGACAGAAAGATCTCAGATTAAGGTTAATTTAGTAGCTGTGGAAGCTTTTTGAAACCCAAAATACAATAAATAACCGAACAACCACGTGTAATATATTAGGCATTCATACAGTACAATCCAAAACATGTAGAGGAATGAATTAATACCTTATCATTCATACTAATACAATGTGTCTACAGCTGCACCAGCTGAGAGGTTAGTAATGATAATAAAAGTCCAAGTCAGCAAATGACAACGCTGTGTTTGTGTGATCTGCAGGCCAAGAACAGAGCCATCCACTACTTGTACTATATCGAACGATACAACAACCAGACCAGTAAGTGATTTTACCCAATTTCAGTTTTTTATTCTCATCGTTACTTCAAGTTATCGCGAGTTACCTTTAGACTGGTGATGAAACTCAGTTTCATCCTGAAGCCTCTATGTGACCTGCATGAGTAAACGAGACCTTCTATGAAGTTATTCTTAATGCTCGTCATCAGTGCTACGGGGTTGCCACGCTACTGGAGGACCAGGATGCATTGCTGGGAGGGAAGGGAGGCACGGGAGAACCAGGACTAACCGGGGAAGACTGTTAGACCCTGCTGCGTTTTGTCCACAGGGGGACGTAAAAAACAATTCAAAATGAAAGTTCCTTGTAGTGACTTTTACATTGAAAATTGTTGCGTCAGTTTGGCAGTTTCAGCTCTAAATACTACAGTACCCATGAGCCTCAGCTAGCATTGCTTTGGAGAAGAAGACAGTCTGAAGGATGTATCAGAGCAGCAGCAAGCGGATGATGATGATGGATGATGATGTTATTTAAATATTCTGAAATCACACTTTGTTAGGTCTGTCTGCAAGACGACAAGCTAACTTCTTTTTAAAATGCTAGTTTTCTGAATGGAGTCTGGTTAGATAGGTGCTAAGCTATGCTAACATTGTAGCTACTTCATCAAAACTCCAAATAAAGTCATTTAGACATAAATAAACGAGTGCAACCTTATTGTTTGTATCATGGACAGTCTCTGGTTCTCCACATAGTCTGGTGTCTGGACTATAGGCGGGTCCACACCGGACCGAAAATCGGCGTCTTTGAGAGAGTCGGCGTCCGTGACATGAGTCTACTTGGTGTGGTCGCTCGAATCGGCCCACGTCGGCGTTCATTTCAGCCGATTCAAATGTGTAATCCGCCATTCGAGTCGGCCATATTAAGTAGCCCGACTTCATTTACCGACGCGAGTCGGGCAGTCGGTGCGGTGTGGACCCGCCTTAATGTGAGCTACTATCATAGACCTCTGGGGGACCACAGACAGTCTCTGGTTTCTCCACTTAGTCTGGTCTGGCCTCTGGACTAATATGAGCTACTATCTAGACCTCTGGGGGACCACAGACACCGGACAGCAACGTCAGGAATGACAGGAGGAGAATCTCAGTGCTCATAGGCTCACATTTGGTGCAAACTCACCATAACAGTCCACCTCTGACTCTTGTCTCCAAGTTTCTTCATCCTCATCCTCCCTTTCTCCTCCAATCACCTGCTTGCATTCATACTTGCGACATAATGTAAAAAATGTTCTAATTGAAGACATTTGGCTCCTGTGCTGCTGCTGGAGAGCAAAGTCTGAGAGATTGATGTGAGTGAGTCAACAGCCTCCACCTGCGCGCCCGACAGGGGAAAGTTGGCTTCCTGCTTTGGCCCGAGACCACACGAGAAGCCTGTGTTTCTGTATTTCCACCCAGTTTGAGCTCTGTTGGACCATCTGCGAACTTTCTGGACCATCGCGTGATTGGTTGTTTGTTTATGTCTTCATTCCATTTCCACTTTTTCTCTCTTTATAATCAAATTAAATTCAGTAACGTACCAGACAACTTAATTTTGTCACTTTTGCTTGCTCACTGACAGCAAAGTTGTATTTCATTTCCAACCTGTGTGTTTGACCCTCAGTAAGTCTAAATCCAGACCGCCTGGGGTTTTGGTGGCCGTCCAGATGTTGGATTCCGTCAACCGGATGATTAACCGTTTCTCTTCTTGATTGTTAAGCTGTATTGTCCAACATCTGCACATCCCTGATTTGGATTCTAGGCATGTTATTATTGGTGGAAAAACAAACCGCTGACCTTCCAGTTGTTGTTGTTGGCACCAGTCCTCCCAGTTCTCCCAGGACCAGGCTTGTTGGTGAATTACCATGTGGCTTCAGTAGAAATGAATGATTGCTAGAAAGCCAAAGGAAATTTGAATACATTTGAATGTTCGCTGTCTTTTGGGCGGTTTCCATCTGTTCTTGGAGGAAATTCAAAGTTTTTGTACAATCGACCAAACAATGTTCAGTTCATTTAGTGTTTTTATGAAGTCAGAGATTGAAAAACAGTGAAAACACTTGCTGTAATATAATTAAGAGTTTGTGTGTCAGGCAGGATTATTCCTGTTTTTTTCTTTCTATCCGCTTTGACTTTGTCGCTGTTCATTAGTCACCCAGAAAACATTGTTCTAAATTAACCTGGACCTCCTGCAGCCTCAGCAAATGTTCAGCTCCCTGTGTGTGTGTGTGTGTGTGTGTGTGTGTGTGTGTGTGTGTGTGTGTGTGTGTGTGTGTGTGTGTGTGTGTGTGTGTGTGTGTGTGTGTGTGTGTGTGTGTGTGTGTGTGTGTGTGTGTGTGTGTGTGTGTGTGTGTGTGTGTGTGTGTGTGTGTGTGTGTGTGTGTGTGTGTGTGTGTGTGTGTGTGTGTGTGTGTGTGATTAACCAGTCATATATCAGACACACATTCACATTGTGGGGACTTATGTTTTTTTAAAACCAAATGTGGACAATTGCATGACATAAATCCTTACATTTTAGTGTAAGGGTCAGGAATAGGCTGGTGTTGGTTCTTGTTGGGGTTAGTCTCCAGGAAATTAATGTAAGTCAATGTAATGTCCCCATAAGTCATGAAAACACGACTGTGTGTGTGCGTGTGTTATTTAGTTTTGCATTTGCGATGTCTTCCCCAGCCGAGGAGTCCTCTGAGCCCCACATTTTCTACCTCTTTTCCCGCTCCTCATCCTCTGTTGTGTTGTAGGATCCGAGTACCAAACCTAATTCATTAAGTGTATTAAATTCCAGCTGGACCTATTTGTAGTAGTCATTTATTTTGGTCCTTATTAAGAATGTTCCTGAAGGAATGCCCGTAATAAAGAATACATACCAATAAGGCTTTTATTTAACTGGAAGATGAAACATCAAACAAACACATGTTTATTCTAGCTACCCTTTTTAATAGTAATAATATTTAACTCAATTCGCACAAAAAACAGTGAGAAAGTGAGAAAGGAAAAATGAATCAAATAAATCAAGTCATAAAAATATAAATAAAGCTAGTAGTAAAACAAGGTAATGCTGATAATAAATCATAAAACAATAATGGAAATTTTCATTAACAGTAAAAAAGTGACCATAACAGTTAAAAAACCTAAGTAGAAATTAAGCAATTAAATTAAGTATTAAGCAACTAATTCTTGTGAGGTTTATGGAGGAGGAAGGGTCGGCAGGATAAACGCGAGGTAACATTTAGGATATAAACGATGTATGGGTTTTATATTTGATAAATATGATTTCACAGCTTGAGTAGTTTAAAGAAGGGGTGGAACTAGAAAAGTGAAAAGTTCTCCTACGTAATATTGATTTATTCAGTGGTTTATTTGTTATTTATGATCATTTTATATTTATTGAGATTGTTATTGTGTACTGTTCATTGTATTTGTTAGTTTGTTTTTTATTTGAAACGCTCAAAATTAACTAAACTAATAATCATCTCTGTTTGACAGATAAACGTCTATTCTTTCTATTTGTTCTCACCCTGGGTTTTTTAAAGATTTGATTGAAGATTTGAACCTCAAACTAAACCTGTTGAGTCTGACTGTCTGGATTAATGATGACTCACATTTATGTTGTCTGTGTGTGGGTTTCTCTTGAGTACAAGCTGCTCATAGCTATTTGTCCCTTGGTGTGATTCATAAAGTTGTTTTGAATTTGAATAATCCAGCTGTTGTTTTTCTCTCCAACAGTTTACCACGACATTGAGTCCAAGTTCAAGAGGACGACGCTCCGCATGAAGAAGCAAAACGAAGGTACCGTCCTTGTTTAGTTGGGAGGATGAAGGTTAAACGTAGTGATGATGACGATGTCTGATGATTAATACTGTGAGACGATGAACATTTAGCTAACGCTCTCATTTACACGTCTGTTCCAAATGCTTTCTAAGACAAATATCTAAACCAGTTCAAATTATAAAGAAAATAGGAATGTGGCTGAAAGAAAAACTCCATTTAAACCAAAATAAATCTAAAAAATATGTAGATATAATAATAATAATAATAATAATAATAATAATAATAATAATAATAATGATGATTGTAATAACTATAAATAATAATAATACATTTTATTCATAGGTGCCTTTCTGAACACTCAAGGACCCAGAACATGATCATAATGATGATGGCAATAACAATAATTGTTATTCTAATGTTTTTTTTTTAATAAATGAGAAATATTGACGATATTTGTCATAAATTATGTGTTTTCTGCAAAGATAAAAGTCAAATTTCCACATGTAACTTGCTGAGCATTGACTTATAAGGGGACCACGACTGGGGGTCACGGAGGCTTACGGGGCCTTTTTGATTTTCAGATATCTCAGCAAGTTCCTCAAATACCAGAACAACTCATCTGTGGTGAAATATTCAATCAAACTCACTCTTCTGCAGTTGTCGTGTTCACAGTTGGCGTTAATTCTTCAGTTTGTACTGTTATTGTTCTGCATTGAATACAACATGGATATTTTATTAGTTAAGGGTGAAACATTGTCTCCCATTTGTTATTGTTGTTGTTTGTGCAACATTTCCAGGTAATGTACTATATCACACAATAATAGATCAACATAATAAAGATTCATATGTCACGACAGAAGCCTTTATATGCTCCATCATCTTGTGTCCGTGCAGGTTATGGTCTGCACTGCCACCGAGCCGTCATCACTCTGTGCAAGCTGATCGGCATCAACGACATGTACTGCAAAGTGGAAGGATCTGTCAACCTCCTCAACATCACCAGGGCCCTCTTCACCGGACTGGCCAATCAGGTGAAGTCATGAAGTCAGAGCCTCGTGTCTCATCTCTCTTCTTCCCAACCTTTGTATCCCTTCACTAACATCCACCTCTTCTTCACCTGCAGGAAATCCACCAGACGCTGGCTGACAAGAAGCAGCTCCACGTCGTGGAGTTTCAGGCGCAGCGAGGCCCGCTGCCCCTGGTGGTGGCGAGTCCGAAAGACGGGGCCCGACCCAAGCCGGAGCCTGAAGATGAGATCCCCAACACCCGGCTGCACTGGGACGACGTACGGGCCGCGCAGGGAGGCAAACGCTCCATCTGGGCGGGTGTCAAACGCACCATCTGGTAGTGTGATGACTCAGTCGGAGCACGAGGCAGATGATTGGACGCCTGAGGTCTGAATGTCGGCTTTGACGAGAAAAGCTGCGAGGAATAAGAACATTTTTTGTTGAAAAGTCTAGTGAATTGTGATGGTTTTGTTAAGTGGGGACTCACGTTACACGTTTGTCCAACTGAAGACATCTCGATTGAAAACGGAATCCTGACCCCAAAGATGGTTTTCTTTGTAACTTCCTTGTGTATGTGGAACTGTTGCAAAATGTATTAATGTAATAAAGGACAGATCTGTAAACATGTATGTGTGATTTGACCCTTTGTGTCTCTGGATGGTAGACTGTATAAAATGAGTGGACGTAGCCATGGTGACGTCACCCTGTGGTTTGTGGATTACACTCATCTTAGTAGCTAACTGCATTAGTAGCGACCTGTCAATCACAAGGTAGCCCCGCCTTGAAGCATACCCTGCTTAATGGTCCATTTGACACTTAATGGACAATAATGTGCTCAATGGACATCATGCTGTATTGAAGCAGACTTGAAAAATAACACAGATAGTTCTCCCCGACTGGACGTCCTTCACATGAGCTACTGATTCTCTGAACTTAATGACTGAAGTATTCTCTCTCTCTGTGAAGCTCACCTGAAGAAATGCTGGCAACCAAGAACAAAACTTTCCCTACTAGTTGAAATATTCCCACCTCTGTCAAGGAAATGTTGTATAAAAATAGCAGAATTTTACAGTATGTTTAAAGGAATTCCTCCAAGCACTGGATGTAAAAATAAAACTTTTATTTAATAAAGCAGGGAGACCTTGTTGTTTTTCACACAAATGTGTGTTTTCTATTATGCACTAAATGTAAAGAGATTCTCAGTCATGATGGTAATCTTTGAAAGCTTAATACTGTGCATTAACAACCCTACAAGAGTTTAAATAGCTGTGCTCCCCACTCATCTCTGAAGAAGCCTCTTGGATGAGAGGAGAAACATCTACAAAAACCTAAAGCGATTCCAGTTACCTATTATTAGATTTTTTAGTATTGATTATTGGGATAATATTGTGAATAATATCGTTATTTTGCCCAAGATAAACATGACATGAACGTTTAATATCTTATATTTAATAAGTGTCTGCCTGTAATGGACACAACAACACGTACAGCCAACAGCTCCGTGCGTTATATGAACACTGTTAGCGGGGCCTTCTTGTCCTCCTACAGACCCCCGATTCTGACCCGGTGAGCCCGTACTGGAGGGGTCTCCTGGTCCTGGGGATGAAGGAGCGTATCAGAGAATCAGATGGAGCGTTTGGTGCTACATTGCCCAGCTGTTGTGGTGCTGCTGGAGCTGGAGTGTAGGCCGGAGGATATGCAGCGAGATCAGGACTCACCTCGGACAGCGGAGGATAGAGAGAGAAGCTGGAACCTGGTCTCTGCTGTCTTTGCCCCCATTGTACAAAAGTGAGTAATCTTTTTTGTAAACACCGCCGTCAACATGAGCCTTGGATTTGTTTATGGTACAATCAGAGTTAAAACCGTTGTCTAACAGTTCAAAGGACTGGACACTGATGTGGGGAACATGGAACTTTCACAGTCAAATAGTAAGATTTTGCTTGAGGTCGAGGCGGGAATCCTCCCGGACAGACAGTCACCGTCCTCCTCCGGTCTCTCACACAATCCTCTTCGCCAAATTTGTCGTGGAAGAAATATATTCTCTTTGTATCACCGGAGAGAAGCTGAAAATTAATAGAACTGAGAAAAGAACTGTCTTTGAGGTTTTTTATTCTCCAGAGAAGGTCAATCGAGTGCGAGCAGTCTGAGGGAGGATGAACAAATACAGAAAGGTATACATCTTTATAGTGCAACAAACACAGATGAAGGAGTTGAAGGTCATACATGGGTCAGCCGCTGTCAAAACCTTTTCTAATTAGCTTGTGGTTACTTTTTCCACTTGGGTTGACCATTATCTGTGCTCTTGGAGGCCATCATGTTCCTCCCAGTGCAATGGTTATCTGTGATAATGCTCGTAGGAGCCAGGAACCAGACAGAACAAAGCTTGTGGGAAACGGAAACCAAACAGAGAACAATCACCCAGTAGTGTTAGTTATGGCAGTTCTAGAAATACATTTTCCCATTACAACAACAAACACAGTCCAGTCTGATTCCAAGCGACCCCGTGTTTACATTTTGCTCATTTCACTCTGGTTGTTCCTGGAGGGAAACGTCTGATCACAAATGTGATAATGTGTCCTCAATGTCTTGTTTTGTTTGATTCGTGTGGGGAGTTCACTCACATTTACATGTCCCTGGTCCTTTCTCACTCTAAATTGCCCGTAGGTGTGAATGTGAGCGTGAATGGTTGTCTGTCTCTACATGTCGGCCCTGCGATAGACCGGCGTCCTGTCTAGGGTGTACCCTGCCTTCGCCCAATGACAGCTGGGATGGTCCTTTCACTTCACTTCACTTCCTGCCTTTTCGAGCGTCTGCCCCACTCTGATTGGTTCCACCTGTCCTCAGTTAACACTGCAGTCACCTGACCTGCTCACCTGCTCTCACTTCCCCATAAGTCACTCACTATTTACACCACACCACTTCCTTTGTTCTTTGTGTTGGTGCATGGAGGTGTTTTTTTGTGTGGTGTTTGAAAAGTGAAGCCAAGGCTGAAGTGCCTTACACCTGCATTGTTTCTAATCGCCGTCAGGGGTTGGTTGCATAGAAGTCTATAAGACAATTCTCATTTGATTTATCATCTCAGTAAACATTGTAAACATGAGTTTATGGTCTCAATCTCTAGTTTCAAGTCTTCTTCAATCCAGCATGATGTTCATTTAGAGTAATATAGATGACAAATACGGATGCTGGAACTATAATTTTGAATGCAGGATGACTACTTGCACATTGATGTATTGCTACTCTTAGTAAAAAATAATAGTTAAATACATTTTAAAAAATCAAAAAAGTGTGGGTCAGTGAGGTATGAATCTGTTGAGATGTTTTTGGGGAAGTGGATCAAATAAAACAAAGACTCAGTCGAGTCTATACTTTTAATTTTGAGAATACAAAAACATGGCATCAGTGAGAAGCTTTATAGAAATTGCTGTGAAACTCAAACAGTGAAGAGAGAGATGGCTCTGATGGCAGCAACTGTTAGGATTTAAAAACATACCATAATAAAGGTTGTAAAAAAATGTATTTAAGACTGGAAGCAGAGACCAACACCTCAATGGAAATCTGACAGTTTCTGTAAAAAAGGCTAATAAATACGACATCTTATCTCTTATGTAATTAATGATGAGTGGCTCAAATTACATGGAAAAGAATATATATTTCTTATACTGAGCTGCTGCATGACAGCGCTTTTACCAGTTTCATCATACAGCCTTTAAATGACTAATTAATTAATTTTGTTTTCAATAAACATTTCAACTCTTCATTTGCTGTGTTTTTCTGCATGTTTCAATTTTCATGCTGCTTTACTAAATATGATTTAACGTCTCCAAAATGGAGCTTAAAACCACACACACACACACACACACACACACACTGGATGCTTTCTGGACACTCAGGTCTCTGATCGGCTCTTCAGAAGTTCTTCCATCGGATGGAGGAGAGGATGACGTGGAGGAAGTAGAGCAGCGTGGTGACGAAGGCAAACACCTGAGACGCACACAAGGAGACGGACACAAGGAGACACAAACTTCAATGTACATTTCTTGAGGAGCTATTACTTTATTTTTCTGACATCAGTCTCCTGATAGACTGTTGTATCGATCTTCTCCTCTAACTCTCTGCAAGAAAGCAAATTAGCGTATTTCCCAAAATGTTGAACTATTCATTTAAACGTTTGCTTGTGCTATTTTTGACATGTTCACAATTTGATGTGAACATTTTTAGAAAGATATTACATAGCTGTTATTTAAAGGTCATTATTATTATTTTCGTTTTTGTATCATTTCATAGCTTCTCAGTTGTGTTTTTTCTGTATTCAAATCCCAAAGTTAGACGTTTGATTGAAGCATGTATATTTTAGGGTCAATTTGTATTTCGACGACAGGAGGAGAATGTCAACGCTGATAGGCTTTCACGTCACAGAGTTTGGATGCAATAACATTGCATGTGCTTCTCGTTTGATGTGAACGTACCTTTTACTGTTTTTGTCAATGGAGTCTGGTGGTTTTGAATAGAGTATAGAAAATGGCTTCAATTTCAAAAGGGCTGCCAGACAGCAAGTTGAAAATATTCTAAACGTAGCGTACACTTAAAGCCAAGGCAGAGTAGGTAATTTGGAAAAACCATAGAGACTCCAGTCAGTAGGGTGCGCGCAATCAGGAAGTAAGCATCAAAAGACAGTGAGGCCAACCAATTACTTTCTTAGGCCTGACTTTTTTGATTGGATGGAGTTTTACAGTCCTTCCACGGCCACAGATGACATTTAATAATGTTTTATGTCAGAGCATTTAATGCATTCATTGGTGTGAGGAAGTAATATAACAGAAATGTTTGTGAATAGAATCACCTACTCAACCTTTAACCCTCTTCTCTGTTCTGGTCCTCAGTGGTGGAACGAACTCCCGACCAATGTCAGGACAGCAGAGTCATTTGCCATTTTCCGAAAAAGGCTCAAGACTCACCTGTTCAGACTTCACCTCGACTCTACATAGCATGACCCACTACTTTTTGAGTTATTACAAAAAATATTTAAAATCCTGTTTTTCCTCTTAACGCCCTTTAAGGTCACTGGACCATATCTAAAAATATAAAACAGATATTGATTGTTTTAGGGGTCTATTTTGTGCTGTTTGTTGCCATCAGACAGCTCTTTCTGACGGGAAACTCCTTGTATCGCTCTCTTCCACAAGTCTCCATTCACAAAAACAGTAATTTTACGTTGCAGAACACAGGAGTATACAGAGACTTTCACTCTTCCTAACATGTCGTGTAGCATTTCTATTTGAAAAGAACGCAGATGGAGTAAACCTTCAAGTAAATACTGTAGAAATGAACCGTTCTGATCCTCAGTTCTCACCACAGCAGCGATGTCAATGTGGTAGATTCTTGAGTCGCCTGGCTTTTTCTGGAAGGTGATGTAAGCCAAAATCACACCTGCGCTGAGGTAGAAGAAGGCTGCAAGGCCGTGGTAGGCAAAGTCCTGGAAACACACAGAAGAAATGATCATTTCACAACATCGCTCTCTCTCTCTCTCCATTCGTTCTGTCATTCTGATCTGATCAGGTCTTACAGCTGCAGCCCAGCCAGAGCTGTTTTTATGACCTCCGGCAACAAAGATGACCATCCAGAGGAAGGTCAAGACGAAGCAGAAGACAGAGACAAACATCACCCAGCCCAGAGGGTTCGGTGGGTCCACATGGGTCGACGCCACCAGGATCCACACCAGACCACCAAACACCTGCAGAGACGGAGGGAACAGTTATGTCTGTGTAGATTTATACACTGACTGAATGTCTGCTCCACATTACATTGCAATGCATTTAGTAGTTTTCAAGACATTTCACTCAAAATGTCAACCACTAGAGGGAAAGGTTACCAAAGTCGTTGTTTTATTATTATTATTATTATTATTATTATTATTATTATTATTATTATTATTATTATTATTATTATTATTATTATTATTATTATAGGTGCAAAATAACCTTTACAAAAAGACATAGGACAATCGGATGGTGTAGAACAGAAACATCTTATACGAAAAAAAGGAAATTATTTAAACAATTATAATAAAGAGAATGCTTAAAATAATAGTAGTATTAGTAGTAACAATAATTATTAAAAAGTATAAGTTGTGTTAATAAAAAGCAATTATACCAAAGTTATAGGATTTAACCCCTGAATGTCACTGAATGCATAAAAGCTCAATATTTATTGTAAAAGATATTATTATTATAGATGATCAGAGATACATTTCAGACTCAAATATTTGAGTGTACCAAATGTATTAAAACCAAATTGAAGCTATTTTCCTGTTAATGCTCTTTGTTTTCTTCATTCGCTCCCCTTTTTACTGTAATTGTACTTGACTTGACTTGTGAAGATAGATTTTTTTTTGCAGCGGACTGATTCCCTGAAGGCATGAAATCCTAACAGCAGAAATGATACTTTTGGTTTCTGCTCTTTAGGTGCCAGGTTATTTCCCCCAAAATGACCTGGCATGTTTTCTTCCAGTCTAGGTGCATCAGAACGCTGCAGGTTGGAAGCAGTTGAAGGGAAAGATGCAACATAAAGTCATGGATCAAGGAGAAACCTGACTGTTTTTCTCTCATGATGATGATCATGATCCTTCATGATGCCATTATTTTGCCTCGGACAGTGTTTTCTATGCCACCTGTGTTATTGATGAAACATCAGCTGGATGCAGGGAGATCATTGATCACATACTACTGGAAAACAATTTCTTTTTCAATTTGTCGAAGCTGACGATTTTGTCTTGCTATTAAAGTCAATAGCTCTTTTTCCAGTGATTCAGACTGTGAATATAAATAATAAGCCACATCTCTCTAAATGTTGACGAAACAAACCCTTCTCTTTACTTTCTATACGCCTGATTGCAGCTGGCTGTTTGGTTTGGTTACTTTAGATAGAAAGCTGACCACATCCGTATAGTCGAAACTCTGGAATTCAAAGGTAAGAGTGAGTCAAACACAACCTGGCTGATGCTACGAGCCTCTGAAAGTCTATGCATGTAAAAGGTCAACTGTTGTAAGCAACAATAAATTCTGGTTCATATCTTATATTCAAGCCCTGTGATAGACTGGCGTCCTGTCCAGGGTGTATCCTGCCTTCAACCAATAACAGCTGGGATCGGCTCCAGCCCCCCCGCGACCCTGAATACAGGTTAAGCAGAAGACGATGAATGGATGGATGGATGCTGAACGCTACCAAATCACCAGAATACATCTGCAGATGGTGATCAAACAGCTACTTTCAAGGTTCAGTCTCTCTTCAGAGCTTTGGTTGAAAATATGAGGTTAACTGTTTCAACTGCTTTTCAGCTACTATATTTCTGTTTACTGTGAGCACCTGCTGTGTTTTGATCTGCAAGCAGAATATTAGTCTCAAACACTCAACAAAGGCTCATAGAGGAGAGGGAAATGAGAGGCTGAAATAAAAAGGCCACAAGTGATTTTGATCAAAAACTTCATAAAAAATTAATAAATCATGAACAAGGAAAAACTGTAAGCATATGCAGCATCAAAGCAGTGCAGTTTTACATTGCTAAAGAAACATTGATTCATATCTTAAATTTCCTGAAAGAAAATGTAAAAATAATGTATATTAAAGCGTCAGATTGCCAAATACAGTTCAACATTGTTGTTTCTGTGAGAGGCAGCATGGCCTGAAGCTGGGCGTTAGTCACATCTCATCACAACCCTTCCCTTGATAAATAAAACGCCAGTCAAATCAACTGAAACACCGTCCTCGCTGCAGTTTCTTCCAGCCGTCACATGAGCAGTTTCTATCTTTTGTCATGCTTCAGGGAGAAGAAAGACGACTCGGCCGCATTCTTTCTCCGATTAGTAGCACAAATACAATATGAGGGAAACGTGAGACGTGAAAAGACGAAGGTGCTCCTCCCATGTGAGGAATACGTTTCATCATCTCCCATATCAGTCAAAATGCATGTTTTTGCATTTTTATTACAGTTCAAAATCAATAGCGCTTATGTGGAGATTCAACAGCAAACTAATTTCTGCTATTTTTTTCGAGGTTATCAGACACCATTACATTGTGATGAGGTTTGGGCAGAACAACTCGTATTATTATGTGCACTCATTCAAAAACTGCATCATGTGCAGCTCAGGCTCCAAACAGTAACAGTGTTAAAACCTAATAAATGTTAATAATTCCCCTTTGTCTTAACAGGACTTTCCATTGTATGTATCATATGCATCACATGCAATTATCTTGTATCTAATTGCATACTTTGTTATTCTCTATGTATTATGCTTTTTGCCCTTCTATGGTCGCTTCTACACCTTGATCTATTTCATTTGACTAAACCTCGTTAAGCACTTTGTGACTGTATAAATACAGTGGCTGACTTGTCTGATGAATAAACTATGAAAAAAATAGGTTAATTGCTGCATTTCAAATACAGGGTCGGCCATGAAGTTGGAATAATTTGCAAATGTCTTGTCTTTTATAGCACCAAGCACATGTTACGCATGAATTAATTTCACCTGCATAATTGGGACACATAATGTAATTATTGCACCTAGTCAAAAGTGATGACTGATGCATTTAAATAGGAATAAACAGAGGATTGTGTCTGAAAACAAAATATTCCAACTTTCTGGGCAACAGTGTACTTTGAATTCAAATGAGGGAATCCGGATGGAAATTATCTGAGCTGCCCCGTCCTCCGTCTCTGTCCACTCACCAGTTCGGGCAGGTAAAATATATCCGGGGCTGTGATGCAGATCTCCAGTCCGCTGGGCAGGCTCCCCATAGGCTGAGCAGTGGTTGCAGCCATCTCTGCCTGTCCCTTCTCTGGCCCTCTGCTCTGAACTAACGGAGCAGCAGCAGGTGTTGCTGACCCTTATAGCAGGAGCTGACAAACCCGTTCTGCTCCCGTCCCACAACACCAGACACACCCTCCATCTTCCTGCAGCATCACCAGGCTGTTTCATGGGCTGTTTCAACTGGTGGCCTGTGAAGATGTTTGAAACAACCACAAGAGGAATTGTGTGTCCCGGGGGGGGGCGTCTGAGATATCTTCATTGTTGCTGCTGAGCAAAGAAACGGCTCACTGAGTTTTACTAGCTTCATGACCCTTACATTGTGTTAGCCGAGTGCCTGCAGCATGTGTTTGCGTTGCACACAGGAGCGAGAAGGGGAGTGTCTTTTCAGGAAATGCACTTGTCTTTACAGGTGAAGTCATTTCATCCGCTTCAACCTCCCTGAATTATTTTAAATTGAAATCTTCATGTTGTGGTGAAGGCCATGTTTTCTGCCCAGAGAATTGCTTTTGCTGCTGTTGCTTACAAATTAAAAATACTACACTACATTTTCTTGTGTAGCATTAATGGGCTATAACTTCATTTTGATGTGCATGATGACAATACATGTATTGGATTTCAAATGTATCATGTGGTCACAAATAAACTTTACTGTTTTTTCTCCACTTCCTTTATCACAAAATAATGTGCTGCTTTTAATTCCTCCCAGATTTTCCAAACATGAGCAGATTTGTAGAACTCCAAAAAAGAAAATCCAAACATGAAATACAGTATAGATTATAATATGCAGAGGTAATAAAAGTACTAGTTGTAACTGTGAAGCCACAGTTGTTTGTGAAATCAGGCATCCTTCTCCAAGAGAACTTGTGTCCCGAGGCTACAGTTACTAACACCATACCTGACAGGTTTGTTATACCTTTATTGTCCTCATACTTAGGCTACTCTACTAGGATGTTTTACACATTATTCACATGAAAGACAATTGGACAGATTTAACAGCCGAAACATTTTTAATCACAGTAAGCAAACAGAAAAAGCTTTGATGGAAAGTCTAAAACTAAAGCCTTGAAATGAAAGTTGAGACTTAAAATATGAATGTGGTCCAAATGTGTAGGAGGACATGATTATAACACATTTTCAAATTCAGAATTAGTTTGACCTCATTTATACTGTAACATAAATGAACATAATATCATATGACATGGAGAGACAACCTTTTTACAGGCTGAAACCTACTGTAATCACTAGATGTATTTATATACATTCATAAATTACAAACCGATTAAAATATTGCCTATTCCCTCATAAAGGAAAAGCCATAACGTTCGACTGACCAATTAATCTATCTCACATCAAAGATTCCAAAAATACCTGTCAAGTGAAATATTCTGAATATTTACATCCTCAAAGTTTTGGAAGTTCTCATACAAATGCAAACAATAATAGATCACGTGGAAACAATCTTCGATATGTGCATCAAAACAGAGCCTTTTTTAGAGAGAGGGAGCGTTGTCTTTTGTTCATCGTAAACATGGAGGATACATGACGGAAAGCCAGTCCTTAAAACATTCAAGTTTCAGGTCTTGAATGGTGCTGCGCTACGCTAACGCTAAGTTCTGCTACTGAATGTCTATGAAACGCTTTAATGTTACTTTGATTCTGAAATGGCCTTGTGCTCATTGGTTATTTCACTTATAGAGCCACTAATGACACTTGAATTGACAGCTCACTTAGTCCCGCCCCCGACTGGCTAATAAAAGTGTAGCATCAGCCATTTTCAGGCTGGTTTTGTGGATGTCGAGCTAGCCGTGGTTAAACTGTATAGTAGTAGCAATAGTAGTTATTTCAGCCTTGTGTCTATGATGGTAAGCTCCTCCCACTCTTTGGTGCAGTTACGCAGATTAACACAAATGATCCCACGGTCAAATTCGCGTGTAAATCCAGCTTAATATTTACTTCGTGGCTGATCTGAACTCTGAACACACCACTAGAAAATAACCCAGATAATGTCACAAGGGTTTATTATTGTATTATTGTAAGTTATAAAAGAAAGACTGGGTTATTAACCATGTACAAAGTGGGGGCGGAGTCTGCCAGGTATCAAGCTGCATTATGGGACGTGTAGGACCCAGTTTCACTTTTGTAGTTGGACTCTGCAGGGACTAAAATTCTGGATATTTCAGAGTCTGCTATCCAATTTGGACAATAAAAAAAAATCTGTCTGCTACAAATCTCCCAACTAAGTCAGTGAAGAGCCCCTGACCAGATGGAGCCAATATAATTAACAAGACAGACTGAGCTAATTGATTTAAGTAAAAGGTCGACTCCACCTAATCACTAAAAATAGAAATCGTCACACTAGTATCTGTCTTTGAGAAATATCTCTCTTTTTAAAAAAGCCTCCGCATAAATACAAGAGAATTGGAATGAAAGGAAATTGTATTGAAATGTTCATCTTAATGAAAAATGTGTTGTATAGGGAAGTAAAAATGGTATTGTTTTTATCTTGTTTGGTGAACAAAATACAGTGCACATAAAAAATTTAAATACATTTTCATTAATCCATTTTAAAATATTGTGATCTACTACCTGCTCCTATTGAATGGGTTATATACAGTCATATATCATATATTCCTTCTACATTTATTTCTGACAAACTGCTGCCTTTGTGATTTAAAAAAGAGTAATTTGTGGACTATGTTTTCGCTAACTAGACCAATAAACAAGTAACATGTATCAACAATCTGCTAATTTTCTACCCCTTCAAGTTACTGACATGAAAATAAAAAGAGCAAAAACACAGATGGTCATTCTGTGTTTGGTCCAATGACAGGTCAGCTGGTTATTTGGTTTCTTATCCTTTTGGTCTTCCTGTTCCCGGGCCGTGTTTGGTCTCATTAGGACCTCTTCCATCGAATGGCAGAGAAAATGGCGTGAAGGAAGTAGAGAAGAGTGGCCAAGTAGGACATCACCTGAACACACAAACAGAAACACAGATAGATATTAGTGTTACAAAGCAGGGGTCAACACACTCCTCCTTCATTAATTCTATGAATTATATAAAATGTATTTCCAAATGTAGTGGAGAGCGTACATTTTCCATGACAAGATAAAATGTTACATGTTTTCTATGGAGGAATAAATCTGGATTAAACATGTAAGAAATTAAATTAATCAAAATTATTCAATTAATGTGTGTGTGTGTGTGTGTGTGTGTGTGTGTGTGTGTGTGTGTGTGTGTGTGTGTCTGTGTGTGTGTGTGTGACATACCACTGCAGCAATGTCAAGTCGGTACATTTTGAGATATTCAAAGTGGTTTATCCCTATACTCAATAACGAGCCCTTCAGAAGGGTGATGTAAGCCAGATCTACCGCCGCACTGAGGTAGAAAACCACCGCCACAAAGTGATACGCTGCGTCCTAAAAAGAGGGAAAACGAATGGAGGAAGACAGTGGCAGATGAATAAAGGTTATTCACAACACTATGCGGCCAAAGGTATGTGGCGGTCCGGCATACTGAAGTATTCCTAATGGTTTTGTTGCCTAAACCTACTTTTCCCTTTTGGGCATGATATCGTCCCAACTGACTGCCGAGCAACACAGGAATGGACAATTTGTCGCTCAACACAAAACCAGTAGATTAAGTTTCATGGCTCTGTGGACTATTGTCATGAGACGAAGTTGGACTACTGAGCTTCCAACGTTGTGGTCACAGTTTCCATGCAATGCAACTGCTTTAAGCGTTACGTTTGCTCTTGGCGTCTCACAAATAACTTTCAGTTGTTCACATACCTCGTCCCTCTATCTACCCTAAATAAACAGTGATGGGCGCGTCTCACCAGGGAGGGCCAGACGCTGCTCTGATTGGCCCCGCAGAGGAAGATGAAGAACCAGAGTGTCGTAAATACGAAGCAGAAGACGGACACGAACATCACCCAGCCCAGAGGGTTTTCAGGCACGATGCGAGTCGACGCCACCAGGATCCACACCAAACCTCCGAACACCTGCAGGGTGACACGGGTGAGGGAGAGAGGAAGAGACAGAGGGATGGATATGAAATCTTCTAGCTAGTGTACAGCGTTGTGATGACTTTGAATAACTGGTCCGCAATGATGAGCAATGATTACATTACTGGAGGTCATCTGTGTGTTGGGTACCAGGAGGTAACGTTACTATAACAGGTCTCTCTGTGTGTTGGGTACCAGGATGTAACATTACTATAACAACAGGTCTCTCTGTGTGTTGGGTACCAGGATGTAACGTTACTATAACAGGTCTCTCTGTGTGTTGGGTACCAGGATGTAACGTTACTCACACTAACAACAGGTCTCTCTGTGTGTTGGGTACCAGGATGTAACGTTACTCACACTAAAAACAGGTCTCTCTGTGTGTTCGGTACCAGTGATGTAATGTAGCTAGGTTAGCCAGCTAGCTAGCAAAACAAGCTAACGTCCGTGTTGGTGACGAGGATGTGTGAGACGAGAGATGTAGTTCACTGAGTGTTTTCACACAAAAATAAATGATACAATGACAAACTGAGACTTTACAAAATTATCTTTTAAATTGACAAACATCATATGTGTATTTCATCAATTAAAACAGGAACCAAAAGTATTTGTCTCTCTCCTTTGACATCGGCATAATTTTTTTCACAAATAAGATCGGTGGACACCGTAAGGTGCAGGACTTAGCTTGTCCATAACCCATGTCCACCCCTCGCCAACTGGTCTGCGATGGTGCTTAATATGGCGGACCCTCAACGCTGTAACACACTGGAACGTACTTGAACTCGGCCAAAAGTAATGTTGTCACTCATACTGGGTGTATTCTCCCAGTCTTTCTCTCCACCTTTGACAAACAATCTGCTTGAAAGAGTGTTTGGCATCTGAACCTTCATTTGTCCCACGATAAGAGCCACTGAACTGCTTTACTGTGTTATTTGTATCTGGTAATAAGACGTTCTCCTTGTGTTGTGATGGTTCAATAGATGGTAGGCTACATGTCGACGAGCAGAAATCTCTGCTGTGAAAAAAGGCAGATTGTGTCCTCACTTTGATTTTCCTGTTCGGGGCTCCACACACAGGTGGCCCTACAGCTCAATCAGCCACTAATCAGGTGTACAGCAGCAGCACATTCAGATCCAAACAAGCAGCTTTTCTCTCAGAGAGGAAAGCGAAATCAACTGCAGCGATAAATCAGCTGTCGACCTCTCAGTGAGGGGAAAATCTAATCTGCCTTCGGCTTTCTGTGAGAAAAAAATCCTTCATTTATTCTGGCAAACAAACAAAAGACAACCTGCTACACGGTGAATACTTGGTGCAAATGTATCAATCATTAACAGGTCCTTATGGAAGATATTTTGTGGTTATTTTGATATATTGTTTTGGATACAGGTATCTATGTGGAAAACATGCGATGAACGAAAAACCATTCAGCTATTCAACAGCCGGCAGGACAGTCTGGCTGTTAAACAAACAGGCTCTTACTTGTATTCATTCGGTGTCTTTGTCAACACATTATTTCAGTGTACTTTACTGAAGTGAAATGTTGCCACTTCAATGAGGCTGATATCCAGCCTTCGTTTCAGAAATTCAACTGTAGCCTACTCTTAAAATCCAGTGAAATGTGGCCTTTATTTTATTTTGGGTTACTTTCGGTAAATGTCTTCACAAATGGAGTTTCACTCAGCTGTGTCAACACACAGAGTTCAGTCAGGACAGTCTATTCACAATCCTTTTTTTCTCTTTCTTCTTTATTTAGCTCAGCAACCAAAACTCAATCTGACTACACCAGAAGAATGTGCCACGCCCTGAATTGAACAATACACCTGCAGGTAGTTCAAATATTTCTATACCATGATATGTTCATTTAACCCCAAATACTCAGATTTTCATCTTGAATGTCCCCAAAGAAAACTGTGGTTACAATAGAGAAAGCACCGGAATGAAACCAGAACCAAGATACACCTTCTGGAGCCGATTAACAGCCCGTTCTCAGTGAAGTTTATGAGAAATGATCTTGACTTTTGCTGTTTGTTGTTTTGTTTTCATATTTATTTAATGTTCAACCATGGTATTTTTACTAAACCTAACTAAGTGATTTAGTTTGATTTCACAACATTAACCCGAACTCATTTTCAACTGTATTGTGCATTAAGTTTTTAGGGCAACATATTTTCTCGGAAATTGCTGTTGCATCTCACAAAATGAGTCAGTTGAATTTCACTTAGGCTGGGTGGTGGACGGGCCAAAAAACATAGGACTTTAAACCAGGAGACTGGTGTACCGTTAGAACCAACGGCCCAACATGAAGGGTTGCTTGTGCCATTTAGGATTTTCTTTTACACTTTTAGAATGTTTCCATCCAATTATGCCAATGAGATTGTCTTCAGTCTGTAGTTGAGCTTGTTAGAGACTGACTTGTGAGTCTGCTTCAAATCCAACTTCCAGTGCATGAATCTCACTTTAAATTGAACCCTTCGATGGGAGAAAGCCACACAGGTCAAACACCTGGCAGAGCTCAAGCACGGTCACATAGTTGGATACTGAGGAGAGCAAACACAGTTCTTTACAGTGAAAACACAACGGTACTTCAGACAAGCATTATCAGCGGAGGTATCAGCAAAGCCTTATCTCTACTACTCTATAGTTTTATCTCTCTCCATACCACAGGAGCATTATCCATTCATTTACATTCCAGGTAAAAGGGAATTGGCCTGCAGCCCATTAAATGGAAATCAATGTTTGTATTGAATAGTCTCCGCCTGGTGGCTCTGACATGTCACAATGTACCTGAATCAGTATTTGGACCATACATGAGTGATGATCAATGGTCAATTCAGAGATTTTGTTCTATTTATCATATCTTATGTCTTCTTTCAGACTAGTGGACCGAAAACATCCAAAATACACATTTAAGTGTTTATTTTACTACTTTGTCTATTCACGTCCATAGTTTTTTTTAGAAATTCACCAAAAGTTACCATCAGATAATGTCTAATTTGCATATTAAAACATGACATTTCAGAATACATGTAATACAAAAAATAATTGTTCAAATGTCATTGATAAAATGGGGACGTTTCGTGGTGATAACTATTCAGGAATTTGTCTTTTCAAATAAACAATAGTATAACTATCTTTAAAGACCGTTTTTTCTAAATACGTTTTTTCTCAGACTCTTGAGACAGATCTCTCCAGTTCAGCAGCTCTTATATCCACCAAGCTTTACACTTTCATTCCTCTTTATATTCTGAAGGTCTTTACAGAGGACTTTGTTCATAGCCTGATTTATACAACATTGTATTACTAAAAACATGGAGAAAATGTATTTTTAATGGCTGTTATGACCTTTGACTTGATGTCAACGACATGACACAAACATTATGAACCTGGATTTAGCCATGGTTCAGATATTTGATCTAGAAATATATGAACATTAGCACATATTTAATCAGATGATGGCTCATTTGCATATGTAAACATAACATGTCAGTTTCAGTTTGTAATGTTTGTTTGAAATGAACAATATGTTTTGTTGTATTATTATATATAGATAATTCAGACTATACTTCATACAGATGGAAAATGTGTTAAAATGTGTTTTTGTTATATCTTATATCAATCAATCAATTAAGCAAACAGACTTTGTATGGCACTTGTCATAAATAATATGTAACACACAAATGAAAAATATTTGTTTTTATATCCATGATGGTTTAGATTCAGACCAGAGTAGTACATTTCCACATCTGAGCAGCAGATTATTTCATGAAAAAGTGAACTGGCTTGCAGCCAGAAAAAAAATCCTGAGCCATCAAGTAAGCCACGTGTTGAGTTGATGGATGGTTTATATTACACCTTTCACTGCAGCTGAAGCTGTTTTTTTCCACCTATGTCACACAGATTTAATCTCCTATTCGCCGTTTCGCCGTACAGAAACTGAAATACTAGTTTCTGAATGATTCAGGATCTAAAATACGTGTTAGACTACTCAGAGAACCAAGGCGTCAACACTTTAGTCTGAGTTTAACTTTTTTCCCCTGAAGAAGAAAGTCTGTGCCCTAAAATCACACATCAGAAAAATGAGATAAAACAACATGACCAAGTCTGATTGAAGAACCAGATGTGGAACTAGATCCACCGACCTCTTTCCTCTCAGTCCCTGTCTCCTTTAACTGTCCAATCACCAATCAAGACATAAACATCCACAAAGTGCAGGTTTGGTATTAACTTTAGAAATGACAAACTGAACTTCTGTTCATAAGGGAATTAAGTTCCAGAGGGTTAATGACCGCAAGGGAAACCTTTTATCTCCAGGATTAAGTTTGTTTTTGATGTATCACAAACAAGATTAGTTATATGAGGAGGTTGGGTCAATCAAAGTCAGGACTTTCACACAGGAGACCGCTGTTCATGTCCTGTGTAAAAACCTCAACGTGCACTTATTTTTATCTACGCCCATTACCAGCTATCCCTAGGCGAGCGTCCCCCTGGTGCAGTTTAGGTGTTTTAAATAATCAAAATAGTAATATGCGAATTAAATAAAAAGTAGAAATTCACGTCTCAAGAACTATAAACATTCCACTCCCTATTGGTTGGCACATATGAAATGAAAACTAACATGTTCTGACGGTGATTAACTTTTTTTTTCTTCTTAAAACGAAACAAAAAACACAACTTTGTTTACTGAATGTAATATAGCGACCCCCACTGGACGGCACCCTAGTCAATCGCCTACGTCACCTACAGGAGGCGTCGCCCCTTAACATAAATAACGTAACAAGTATAGTCAATTTAAGACCATCATGATGTTTTTACTGTTACATTTTTTTTTGTTTTTGTTTGTTTGTTTGTTTCAATTAAAAGTTTAACACGTTAAAAACTGTGATTTGGGAGAAAGTATTTCCCGGAAACGCAATTGTGAATGCAGCTTATTTATATGGGAATGTCATTTTATAGGCGACAGGATTGCAAAATAATGCACATAATCACTTTTTAGAATTTCTTTGGATAAAGGGAATATGTACATATTCTGTTATAATTGCTCTGATG
The DNA here is from genome assembly GCF_963514095.1 of Eutrigla gurnardus. Taxonomy (NCBI): domain Eukaryota; kingdom Metazoa; phylum Chordata; class Actinopteri; order Perciformes; family Triglidae; genus Eutrigla; species Eutrigla gurnardus. Next base: position 22,843,194 of record NC_139925.1, read on the forward strand.
ATACAATTGTATGTTCATGCTAAAGCCAATCAACTTTATAAAAGTGTATCGTTATTGTTAAATTACAGTAATGCTTTAGCATCACAGGTCTCTTATAGTCTAACAAAAACATGTTTGTATTAGACTATAAGAGTCTGAATGTTTCCAAATTACTTTTTGCTTTATTTCTAAAAACCTGTTATGGTTGCTGTTTTCCTGTTGCTACGGCAACCTGTGTTTTACACAGTGGAAACCAATTTCCCTATGTGAACAACAGTCAGTATCCCCACTGGTTGCCAAGTTTTCTGAGCAACGCGACTTGTAATTCTGCACCAGGAGTCATGAATAAAAATACTTGTTTTAAACTGGCTCATTAATCACCGATCAACTCCTCCACTGATCAAACACCTGCTGACCAACAGAACTAGAAGAGACAGATTCATATCTGAGACAGAGACTCGCCTCAGAGGAGCAGCGATGAGGAGGCGAGGAGGACCTCCATCTAAATAGAGCTGACCCCAGCAAATTAGAAATGACGAGGAGTGAGATCTCACAGGGTTAAAAATGGATGTGTTTAAAGAGCAAATAAGGAAGGTCATTTATATGACAATGAACAGGTGAGAAACTCACAAACTCAGGGATGAAGAAGACGTCAGGGATGGAGGTAAAGATCCGGCCGCCTGTTGGCAGGACATCACCCGAGACGGTGGAGGCCATAGTCCCAAACACAGTGTATGTGTGTGTTAATGTGTGTGTGATTTCCTCTAGAATGACATGTGAAACCAGTTTTAATCTGCTTTTTAAAGGCCGTCTTTCTCTCCTCCCTCTGCGTCTCCTCCTCTTCACCTACCCATCCATTGCTCCGGACTACCAGTTTGACAGGTGCTTTTCGGCTTTGTTTGTGCAGCGGGAGGATGACTCTGTTTCTCTGTGTGTGTGTGTGTGTGTGTGTGTGTGTGTGTGTGTGTGTGTGTGTGTGTGTGTGTGTGTGTGTGTGTGTGTGTGTGTGTGTGTGTGAATGCAGTTTTCATGCGCCTGCCCTCGTGTTTATATGTAAATTGTAACCAGTTGTTTACATGCACACAAAAAAAGTGATTGTGAGGCAACTAGCGCAGCATTCGTGTGGGATATAACTGAAGCTGCAGGGAAAAGTCATGCGCTATAACCATGGTTAACAAATAAAAGCAGAAGTACTGGAATTGAGTTTCAGTTTTATTTGAATATACTTAAGGTGATTTTAAAGTAATGTTTGTGTTCAGTCATTTCTTGGCACAAGTTTGGGACTTGGGTTGTTTTTGTGAAAAGTGGAGTCAGAGCCGAAGTGCTTTAAACTTGCAATCTCTCTACTGGCCATCAGGGGGCAACACGATGAGAAAATGGTCCTACTTCTCTCTTGATGTATTATCTCAGTAAACATTGTAAACATGACTTTATGGTCTCAATCTCTAGTTTCAAGAATTCTTCAATCCAGCATGATGTTCATTTAGTACATTATGTTCCATTTAGAGTCAAACAAATCAGAAAGCAGGGGATGCTTTATGGTTGACAGGTCACTACCATGGCGTTGCTACCGCGGTCTCACTATGCTAACAACTTAAACTAACACTTAGCTGTGAAGTTGACCTGAATTATGAAGCTAACGTTGTTAAGAGCTTCACACCAGAATCCCGATGGGTCCAGATCCAGTAAGGAACTCTGTTGCATGTGTTCATCAGATACACTTGTCGCTCCTCCACATTCCAAATAGTCACTTTCTTAACTGGTTGCAAAAATCCCAAGATGGCGACAGCCAAACTGCCAATTTGCAGATTTTTGTAAGGTATTCTTCTTTGTATTATTATGTTTTAAGGTTGAATCTTTAGCCCTTTTCTGACATGAGTACATAACACTGCTAGTTTCATTGTGGTGATAAACTGATGACTCATTCAGACACACTGTAGGTGTATTTTCAACCCAGTCTCACGGCAGCTCATAAAATACTCACAAAATGCAATCTATTGGTTTTGTGTACAGGAACAAGAATTGTCCATTTTCTTCTGTGTCTCTCAGCACTAAGACAATCTCAATGGAAAGTTAATTGGGATCCTTTTTGGATTGTGGGGAGACAAATTAAACACTTCACTGTGTTACTCCAGATGCTAGTGACGTAGTATTAGATATTGATAAAGACTTCTCATGGTGGTGAGGTGGGTCCAACAACACAGGACTTCCAACAACGAGGACCGTGCTGGACACTGACTGTGCCAAAGTGTGATGGTTTTCCAGAACCTATAACTAACTGGTTTCAGCTTAAATCTAACATTGTTTTGTGTGTGTGTGTGTGTGTGTGTGTGTGTGTGTGTGTGTGTGTGTGTGTGTGTGTGTGTGTGTGTGTGTGTGTGTGTGTGTGTGGAGGGTTATAGCTGTAACCAGACCCACAGTGGAGGAGGTAGTCCAAGGCGTGTCTCTTTAGCAGTGGCCGAACACGACCCTGTTTCTCTGAGTGTTTGTCTGGTGGTTAAGACAAGATAAGATAGTTGTTCTTTCCGTTCTACGAGGAGATAAACGAAACCATTAACATCTTATGGATGAATTTACAAGGCTTTTAAAGTAAATGGTTCCTGTGGACTGTGGCTCCACACACACATCGTTAAAAGTTTCTGATTGATTGACAGACAGATGGATGTCAGGATATCATTGGCTGAAATTGGTTATTCATAGGGAACGGCATATTTTGTTTGGAGGAAGAAATTGTGTTTTTGCAATTTATTTGTATGTATTGTTAATACATGTGCACAAGTGAAACACATGAACGATCATGTTGCTACATAACTTCATGTTTATATAGAAGATTCTAGCATTGTGGTTTCTGTTTGTTGTCCGAGTTGTATTGACCATTCATGTTGGAGCAGGCTTATTGAAATTAGCTTGCAAACTGGCTATTTGTGAAATAAACTGGTTGTAGACGTCGTCTCTCAACTCTCTCACACCTCTCTCACATTGGCAATCAGACTGTAGAAATATTGACCCTTTGCCAAGTCCCGCCCCTCAAACATAGACTAGCTAATCATAGGATGGAATCGACTCGCTCCAGTAGGGTCCGACAACCATAAAACCCATGCAGCTACTTTTAGCAGATTGCGTATAATAATAATAATAATAATAATAATAATAATAATAATAATAATAATAATACATTTTATTTATGGGTGCCTTTCAGGACAACAGTAAAAAGTTAGCACATCATTAATTTGCACTTCTATGCTACACTAGCTACTCAAGGTATACCAAGCACCTTTTTAATGGCTACCTTTACAGGAACAGTGTTGCTCCTTGATCGCCAGGTGATGTGGAGGTTCACTTTTACACTTGAGCTTCTATCTTGATCTTTTTAACCTGTCTGACATCCTGGATATATCCTTCAAAAGCATAGTGGAGACCCTTTTGTCTGCTGTTCCAGGAAGGAAGGATCCACCCTTGACAGGTCGCCGGTCTATCACAGGGCTCGTACAATGACATCCTGTCTAATTGTTTTCTTTAGAACTCGTTATACAAGTATCATTTATGAAGTTTACCCCATCAACATACTGCGTGATAAAATCAAACCACATTAAAAAGTCCCTTGAGGTTATATGGGAGGGTGTGGTCATTGATTTGGTTATCCGTTTGCGGCTGCATCCAAACACAGGAGTGACATCAGATCCTGCTTCCTCATATTGCTCCTAAGTGTTATGGAGTTATTATGAAAATCTCTCAGCAGTTGGTTCAGGTTGACTGGATCAAACCAGGAGAGTAAATATTTCCTCGAATAGGCAAACCCATCTCCAATGTGTGTGTTTTAATTGTTTAAATAGTCAGTAGCAATAACACAAGGATGTATTCATTCTAATGAATGAATTAACTATTCAATTAAAGGAATATTTTCTTATAATGATTGCTGGGTAATGTGTTTCCTTTCAAATATTTGTATGTGCATTTTGAAGTACCACATTAGAAAGCTGTTTTTAAACATCAGCATTGGCTAAAATTCTGTCGACTGAGCAAAACAGTTTTGAGGCTCCCTTGTCTTTGTCAAAAAAGAGTCTACGTAGGGAGGAGGTGTGGGTTGGCGAGCAAAAACACAGGACCTCCAGCAGGAGACTGATGAGAACCAAGGAACCAAGTCGTTTTATTGGATTAACCTACTGGGGTTTTTTTTTGTCATCCATGTGATTCATACGGTTTCAAACTGAGACCGTTTTGTCTGGAAAAAAGAAATTTCCCCAGAAACGTAATTGAGAGTGTAGTTCAGTTGTATGGGAACATAATTATGTCGTAGAGATAACAGAGGAGGGTCTCCAAACATGCTTGGCTGACCTTAGCAGAGGCTAACAGGGGGACAGGTTGACTCAAGGTGTGTCAGCATCTGCACAACAAAGAAACATCCCCCGTTTTGGTCGACAGGAAAGCTGACTCACCGCACAAAAAGTGGGTTTTAAGAAGCCAGTTAGCTGAGTGCGTCATGAACACAGATCACCAGATGCCTTTCAACCAGCCGTCATCTGGGGGCCATTGTGTTGTCTTCTCTGGTAAAGTTGTGAATTGAAACACACACACACACACACATGCAGAGGTTGAGTGTGATATGGAAGTGAATGAGACCATTAAGTGTCAGATTAGTGTAATTTCAAATTATAGCTGAATTTCATTTATATCGCCCCAAATCACAACTTTGCCTCAGAGGGCTTTTTTCAGGTTCCGGCTTATTGTCAGTATAAAATCTGTTCAACACAAAGTTAAATCTGATATAATATGTTGAAAGTGATTTAATGGGTTTTCCTGACGAACATTATGTACATGTTTTTATTTGATCTACAGTTCACAATGAGTTTTGCGTATTATGATGCATTTTAATCCCTCAGCCTGGAGACCATCACGCTGTGTTTGACAGTTTGATGCTCAGAGACGAAAACACAGTCCTACTCATGACTCATGAAACTAAATTCATTTGACATTTTGGGGAATCACATTTATTTGCTTTTGTACTGAGATTCAAATGAGATGATGGACTGTAACTTCCTGTATGTTGGGTTACTTCTTCTCTGGCTGTCAGCTGGAAAACTACAGGTGATGAATTAAATCCCAGCCACTCCCAGCTTCTCTTTTTACTCTTTGCTTGGTCTGTTATTTCACTCCAAACCACTTAAATCTATGTGTGTGTCCCTGTTTGTCCTCCTACAAACAAACCGAGCTGCCCTCCCCCCCTCCACAAATTCATCTCAGCCTTGAAGTTAACTCAGTAGGAATGCAGTTCAGCAGGTTTCCATACAAACACATGCAGACTCAAAACTGAACAAAATCGCCAGCCCCCATTTAGCTAATGGTGTTGAACGCTTTAAAAGACTTCAAATTGAGTGTAAATAAATACAGATGATATTTTTTTGTCAATGTTTTAATTAATGTGCAGAGCTTATATTAAAAAAAGGTAATCAGATTTGGATGAAACTATTTGGGGCTGTTGGATGGTAATATCCTGCAAACCACACAACTAACACAAGAGTCAGAGGAAAAACATTATTCACCTTATTACAGTGTAATCAACACAGTCTCATAGCAGTTCCTGAAATAGTCATATTGAAATCTAGTGATTTGTGTAGGGATATGGGTGCTAGAGCCAGAATCAACCTTATTTCTGGAGATAATTTCCCTTCTTCCTGTGCTCCCTGTCTTTATGCTGTATAGATTAGGTGTACAGTTATATAAATATCTATTTTTCTTTTATAAAGAAGCATTTTATGGAAGTAATTTATTCCCTCATTCTGGGGAAGATGAACCGGTGCGGGCGGAGTTGTGTTTTAGACTTTTTTTTTTTTTTTTTTCTATTTGGGCATTTTTCTATTTGGGCATTTTTTCTATTTGGGCATTTGTTTTCATGTCACTCAAGCAAAGTTATTTCAATTGAAAGCTTAGTTTGTACCTGCACTTTTCTTCTTCTGTGAGCTGGGACATTACACACACACACACACACACACACACACACACACACACACACACACACACACACACACACACACACAGACACACACTTGGGGACTTTGCGTTGGCTTACATTGATTTCCTAGAGACTTACCCAAACCATAACCACTAACAGCCTAAATCTAAACCTAAACATGATTTATTATTTTCTTGTTTTGGTGTGATCACTTTCTATACATGATATAGCAGTTTTTGCATGTTTTTAATTAATATTATTCATGGCATGTTTGTATACTAACACTTGGCACTTTAAACCTCACAGATAATTACAAACCAAACCAGATACACCAGGTTTTTATTGGGGTCATTCCCTCATTGATGTTTTTCATGATTATTTCTCAGTTTTAAATTGTAATATTATTATTATAACATGAGCATGTTTTATTATTACCTTATTTATTTATTCAATCGTCTTTACGAAATATACAATTTTGTATTTCTTATGATATACCTCTATCTTAAATACAGTATTCATTATTTTCACTCAAGCATCAACATACCCACAGTCCACCTCCGTAGTGCAACAGAACCCCACCAGGACCCTGAACCCGAACCCTATACCAAATTTAAACCGAACCTTACCCTAATCTTAGTCTAAACCATAACTTACTCTCACCTTAAACCAAGTCTTCACCCTAAAATGTAATGATTGATGTGCTGAGGACAGGCATTTTGTCCCCAAAAGGAAGGTGAGTCCCCACATGAATGGTTAAACACAGACACACACACACACACACACATTCACACACACTTCCATGGGAACCCCTGCCAGCTCTGGCGAAACACAATGGCTGTTTGTCAGCGTCAGGTGTACCTACACACTATAACACACAGGAACAAACAGTGATAAAGAATGCATTGTGTTTGTGAAACCGCACATTTGTTATCCAGGAAAAAAGACAAATGTAGACTCTGATCTCAGGAGCTCATTCCTCTGACCTCCAGGTCTCATGGTCAAACAAACTTCAACTTGAGCTGGAAATTATTTTAGTTTGTCTGAATTCCTTGCCAGCTCCAGGGGATCTGCTGTGCAGCTGAACCTGACCTCTGACCTCTGTTGTGGAAAAATGAATCTGCCCAATAAAGATCAACAACCAGGATCTGCTTTTTCTCCGAGGTTTATTTCACTAAGTATTCTAATCTGCAGAGAAGGATCACCCCTGCCTTCTGATACAAAGTTTCAGACTCAGCAGGAACGACCATGAGTCCAACAACAGTCTCCCTTTTAAGGAGGAGGAACCAAAGGACGGATCATGTCCTATCTTACAAAGACAAGATGTACAGGCAAGGTCAAGATTTACAGAACACAGGCGTCATAGTCCTGAAATTATCTTATGTCAATGTGGCACTCATGTTCATATCATCTACAAACAGACATTCATTTTCGTCATAGCATAACAGTCAGATGAGGCGATGCGGATGGCGTCAGCCTGACAAATATTCTGATTATAAAGTACAAACATCCAAAATTCCCATTACACCTCCCAGCAGGAGGAATAACAGATGCTTTACCAATGTTTAAAACAATCCTCGCTACTGTTCACCTGATGTTGTAGATGAGAACGGGAGAGCACATACTTGAGGAGAAATTCAGAAGGGAAGAGATCCACTAGGTTGATGCAGCCGAGGCGAGAGGAGGGACTCATTTATTCAGTAAAAAGGTTTTTAAAAGACATATTTTTACACATTCAAATGGCAGCTGTGAATACAAATTACTAAAATTTGCTTTAATAAAACCAACAAAGCTGTGTTATGTAGCCTATAGACTACAAGCAACGGGGCTAATGGTCAATCTGTAGTTGGAGTTTCATTATAGTGTTTTGAAAAGATAAAGGTAAAAGAAACATCCAGTCATCAAGACTTCCATGCTTTTAACCGAACATAAGGGCCTTTCTCATTTCCCAGGTTGTGTCTCCTCATTTCCTTTCTCTGTCTCCTCTCCTTGCATCTTTGTCCCGTCTACGGCGATGCATGTAGAGGCGGCGAGGAACTAGGAGTCGAGGCCATTTTAAAGAGATATCAGAACATCATGTGTGGCACGGAGTGTAAACCCGTCCATCGCCTCTTTTACGGGTGGTGAATAGGCTTCCGCGAAGGACACTCCGCTGCGTCCTTAGACTAAATAATAAACGGTAGTATTTCTTCATTACGTAGAACATGTGCACGGTGTCATGTGTTCCAGGATTCTTTTAGCAGTTTTTTTTTTATTGCAAACTGATGTTTTTAAAGTGTATGTCTTTCAGTGATGCAAATCCCTTTATGAGAAAGAGCACCTGATTGATTATCACAGTCAAGTGCATCAACGATATTCGATTATTCAAGTAATTTACAAACAAACAAAAACCAGCATCATTTTGTAAACGTAATGATTGAAAAACAGATGAATGAATGATGGAAGTGACTGTTGCAGTGGAAAAGAATCTTGTGTGACTGATGCTAATGATAATGATTTTGCTATGAGAAGAAAACTGCTCTTAAAACCCATCTTATTAAACGTATTATTATTAAACTTATTTAACTTTACTCACTTCCACTGCAGCAGCTGCATCTAATTTAGCACCAGCTTTAGCTCATTGCTGTGCTCTGTTGCTGTTTCATTACTGGTGCTCATTTTATGTTTTCTTGCTGATCTTGTGTGTTTCAAGGTCACCTGAGTGACATTAAAGGCACCTATACATATATGTACAAATATATAATGATTGTTATTACTATTACTATAATTTGTCAGAATTTGATTGTTTTTTATTTTATTTTTCATTCCATCTACATCCATCGATACTTTATCCAACAGACAACAATGTGTTCCATGTTTCTGTGTCAACGTGATGTTTCTATATGATTAAAGAATACAACGTCTGTCCCTCCTCAGTTGGTCAAAGAGTTTTTCCCTCTTTGTTTAACGCTGCCTTTAGATATTCCATCACTATTACCTTGATTGATGGTAACAGTTCCCCCCCACCAACACAGAAGAACGCTCTCACTGTGAGGCAACAGTGCTGGAATGTGGAAATACAGGTATGCAGGATATTATTCACCAGCAAACAAGAGAGGCTCATGGGTTGTATTTGTCTCTGTGGGGTTAGGAGGACACTTTAGGCCGTTTCATGGTTGGAGGTGAAGTTTAAATGATCCAAGATTAACATCCGATTTCCACTCCCTGTTACCTTGAATATTTGAAGAAAAGAAAACGTGTTTTGCTCTAATGGCTCCATGGTGAACGAATAAACAAAAAATGCAGAAAAGTCTTGATCAATTGAAGTAAATGGGTTTAATAGCAAATCTATATCAAATCATCCATTACAAACTCTCACAACTGGTATATAATCCAAGACTTTATGTCATTGTGATGTATGGATGTTTGCTTATTCACAAGCAGAGAGTTATATGAGAAGATTGATACCAATCACATCTATCCCATCAATTGTATCCTAGTGCCAGCAGCTGATTAGCTTATTTTAGCATAAAGACTGGAAACAGCTACATCTGAAAATTTCAGACTACCAGCACCTCTTCTTACTAATTAACACAGTAAATCTCTTTTATTTTAAGGTAAAAGTCAAGCAACAAGCTGGAAAAGGAAGCCAACAAGGACCTGCCAAAAACTGAAGTTCCTCAATTGGCCACTTGAGGTTCCAAAACTGAGTCATTCCCATAAACCTACATGTAAAAATGCACAACTTTACAGCAGAAATATCATGTCATCAGAACGACCCGTTTTCTCTGGTCTCTACACCTATAAACTGGTCCTCCCGGAGCCTGTCAACTCCCAGAATGAGGAAAACAAGCCACTCCTGCATGGTCTCTGCAGCCCCCCCACTGGTAAAACGGCACTCCTACAGGCTGTTCAGATTCAGCCCCCGTCGTTACGTAACAAAGGGAGTCATTTGCATAGGCCGAACTCCTCTGATGATAGGAGATATCTGGGGGCTTTCATCACCGAGGTGAAGTTCAGTGTGTCCTGCAGTGAGACAGCAGTGAGATAGTGTAATAAAGTTTAACGCCTAGTGACGCAGTTACTCTACCCGCGGTGACCCGCGAATATTGCTGCCACCACCTTTAATTAACCCGGTCAGGTCCGGTCAAAGCACCATAGAACACAGGCAATCTGAAGGAAATAATAATGCTCTTTATTCATTTGACAAGTCATAAAATGTATTCACATTGGCCAACCAGCAACACAAAACCTATTGTGATTAACAAAAATAATCACAATAGGTCTGAATAGTTAAGTAAAAGCACACGTGAATAGGTAATAGGTCACAGCAGGCTATAATTCATCAAGTCATCAATTCATTGATTCAACACAGCAATAATAAATGCCACACTTCTCCAGTAATAAACTCCAATACAATTTACTTGGAAAACAGGTCACACTTTTCATATACAAACGTGATAAAAGTCAGACACTCAAATGAATACAAAAAGCTGTGGCGGCCGTAGCCGAACGGTAGTCCAACAAAACACACACGCACACAGGCACGCAACACACACATTTTAAAACCATCAGTTCATTAGGCTCAGTTCATTAGCTGCGTTATGGGTGCTGTCAGTCACTTCCCCAATTTTCCACAATAACGTATTTCACAATGTCCTCACTCACAGCTAGACATGCAGATTGCTCTGTTGATGGTTGTACAAGTCAACATTAGTGCTTATATTCTGTCCCAGCTACAGAAGAACAGGAGAGACAGTGGTTGCGTTTAATTTTTATTTACAATGTGCCGGCTACGGTCCGTGTTAGCTTGTATGTGTGTGCTTACCACTTCACATCGGACTGCTTCAGTAACAAGGGTCAGTACAAAGCTGGCTTTGCCTCGACACTGACCCTCGTAAAAGGATCTGTCCCCACCATACAGGACCCTAGAACTTCACCTGAGACACATAGGCGAGCCATAGCGATACATCCACGTCAACATTGGCGCATGCTGTTGCTAGTGTAAGCGGCATCGTCTCCGTCTCTCTCCGAGTAGGCGATGACAGACGGAGCTCATTAGCATTTAAAGGTGCAGGCACAGAAACAGCCTGTTCTCAGCAGAGCTCACATGAGCAACTTTTAGACAGCTGAAATTCAGGACCATGGATGGGTTTGGGGCAATGCATATCGAATACAGGTTTGTTGGACCTCTCACAGCTGTGTGGAATTGATGAAAATCAGTATAATATGGGGCCTTTAAAGTTGGGCATAATTTCAGTGACAGGTGGGTGTCTTCCATAGAAATAGAATAGCAGAGGAACTGGAGCTACTAACTAGCTAGCTAGCTAGCTAGCTACTACCTAGATACCGGGAATCAAACCCACGCTTGCTTTTAGGCAACAACCACACCACTGTGCAGCTTTTAAAGATTTGCACTGTTTGATTTCCATTCACAGAATGGAAACAGCCATGATGTTGTTCTATCACAGTGGTGATTCATCCTAATGTGAAACCACTAACTGATCATGATCCTCTGAGTCTGTGCTCAGACTGATCCAACCTCTCACTGCTCTTGTTCTTTTATAGCGGGCTATAAAAAAGACGACGGCACACTAATTATTAACTCATACACTCTGCAACTCTACACCACACACACAGCAAATGTTGAACTAATGGGTGGAGATGGATAAAATAAACAGCCTGTTCCATGGAATCAAGTTCATAAGAAAGCGACAACTATACAAACATACATATATATATATATACATACATACACACACACACACACACACACACACACACATATATATATATATACTGTATATATTTATAGGTTTATTACAAAATAGAACATTTGGCAACAAATAGCAGTATCCAAACATGCTAATAATGTCACTGTTTGGTTCTTTTATTACAGATATCTAGTTGATTTTCATGGGAGCGGGAGTGATTTGATTCAAGAGGGATCTGGTGTTAGCATTGTGCTGACATTACTCCAAACTCAGAGCACTTCATTTCCTGTTTACAATGCAAAGTGGAGGCAACAAATCCAAACAAATTGTCTGTGTGCCCAAGCATGATATCATTTATAGTTGTCAAAAGACTATAAAAACACATCAATGAGCCACGTTGTTACACATGTTTGTTCAGTGCACATTACAGTGATCTAGTGTGCCAAATGTGTATTAAATCCACAGCTGATATTCCCCAAATACACTATTTACTCTCATTTGGAAACTATTGAGAAATGCATTTTTTGCCCTTCATTGAAACAAAGTAACACAAATGTAAAATCATTTACATATTTTTTCCACTTTTTAAAAATGTAAAAAAAAAAAATGTATTGATGGCACATTTAAGGCTTTTATTAGTTTCTGTTTCACAATACATTCACATCTAAGATCCATCGATGCTACCGTGCCACACGGAGGAGGTCAAAGGTCAACTCTGTAACATCGAAGGCGAGATGCTGGTGCGTGGCGTCCACAAAGACCTCTGAGCCTCCAGACTGGCCGCTGGTGTGCTGGCTGTGTTTGAGAGCTTCTAGGGTGGCGTAGATGACTCTGGCCCGCTGCTCCTCAGAGGGCGGGTCCGCCCAGCGATGACACGGCAGCGACGGCGAGTGGAGGAGGAAATAGATGGACGACATGTAGACTTTAACAAACTCCTGTTTCAAAAAGTTCAAGTCTCTCTGCAAACACACAGGGAGGAAGGATCGGTTTATTTGCATAGCTGGTCTGATGTGACAATATGAACTGGATGCACAAACACATTACTCATAGTGGCAACGCCATCTACAGGTATGTACTGGTATCACACACACACTGACCCTCTGTGCTCTGCTCATGTTGGTCTCAGCCTCCAGCCAGGCACTCTGACAGAACAAAAACAATTATTGAGTGATGTGGTTTTGTAAAATCCAATCATTTCAAAGCAGAGATGTATTCAGGAAACAACAAAATTACGTTCCCATACAACTAAACTCAACTCTCAATTACATTTCCAGGGAAACCTGTTTTTCTTTTGAAACAGTTTGAAACATGTGGTTAAACAGAATTAACTAAATGAGAGGTTACAAACCTGCTTGGTTCTAACGGGACACTAAAATCAGTCTCCTAGTGAAAGCTCTGTGTTTTTGGTCCCATCCACCACCCAGACCACCTCCCTATGTGGACTTCCACAGACTTGTTTGAAATAAATTTGAAATGCAGGGCAGCTAACAGATTTTTTATAACCACTTATAAATAAAATATGTATAAGGGTAAGTAAAAATGACCATTATTATAGATGACAGCATTCTAATGGGGGTGTTGGGGGTCAGGTACCGACCCTGAGAGCATCCAGCAGGTCCAGCTGGTCCAACAGTACAGGAAAGGTAGACAGTACAGGACTGCATATCAGATCTGAAACAGAGAAAAATCTGACTTCTTTCCAAGAACTATGGCCACTGTTCATTTTGATGAGAGGCATTGAAAAGGCGTGTGTAACCTGCGTTCTGCATGGTGGGTCTGTCCATCAGCAGTGTGTCGGCCAGCAGCTGCCTGTGCAGAGCCAGCAGGTGGACGCCGCTCAGACAGTGGAGCAGAGTGTCTGGAAGCAGACTAACACATGCAGGTCAGTACATATGAAGGCACGTACACATGGCTGAGGTGAGCCGCCAATACATGATGACATCACATCATGGACGGCATGGACTCCAACCTGAGCTGCGTCCTGGTCCGACTGTTGACTGACTTCAACTTCACCATCAGTTTGGGCTGACGTCTGGCCTGAAGTATCTGCTGGAAAACACCAGCTGGAGCTGAGAGGGGAGGAGACAGGAGGCAGGAGAGGAGAGGAGACAGGAGAGGAAATGGGGAGGAGAGGAGAGGAAACAGGAGAGGAGATAGAGGAGGGGAGGAGAAAGAGGAGAGGGGAGGAGACGGAGAGGAGAGGAGACAGGAGAGGAGGAGAAAGAGGAGAGGGGAGGAGATGGAGAGAAGACGAGGATAGGGGAGAGGGAGAGGAGACAGGAGAGGAGGAAAGGACAGGAAAGGAAGTGGAGGGGAGGAGATGGGGAGGAGAGGAGAGGAAACAGGGGAGGAGATAGAGGAGGGGAGGAGAAAGAGGAGAGGGGAGGAGACGGAGAGAAGATGAGGATAGGAGAGAGGGAGAGGAGACAGGAGAGGAGGAGAAAGAGGAGAGGGGAGGAGACGGAGAGAAGACGAGGATAGGAGAGAGGGAGAGGAGACAGGAGAGGAGGAAAGGACAGGAGAGGAGAGGAGAGGGGAGGGGAGGAGATGGGGAGGAGAGGAGAGGAAACAGGGGAGGAGACAGAAGAGGGGAGGAGAAATATGAGAGGAGATGGAAGGAAACGGAGAGGAGGAGAGGAAACAGGGAGGAGAGGAGGAGACATCTGGGTGTTAAACAGGTCTGTGAAGAAACTTTCTGACTGCAATGATGAGCTCTGCTGTGTCGACTTACATCCTCTGGTGACTGAAGCCTCCACCACGACATCCTTCTCATAGGGAGTGCCGCCGTTCACCGGCAGCTCGTAGGTCCTACACACAGGTTAGATTAGATGACAAACATCACACATGCAGTCGGTAGGAGGTGGCTTTCATTGTCTCACCTATATACATTCATGCTTTCAAACTGAAAGTGTATTTAAAAAATGTGAGTGTTTGTGTCTATTTACAGTATAAGACTGTGTTTGCATGTTTGAATACAGATTGTGAGTATGTATGGCTGCATAAATGAAGTTGTTCTGGGGCCGCTCCAACTTCTTCTCATCTGATGGTATTCACCCAAACCGCCTTGGTACCTCTATGCTAAAAACTAACTTCAGTATCAGTGTCCAGTACTCGTCATGTGCCTGACTGTCATCATCACACACCCACGCTGCACTCTCTTCCTCGCCAGCGCCGCCTGCAGCAGCAACCCCGAGTACCGTGTCTACCTCTAGCTCCCCCATGCGGTCTGGAGTGCAATCTACCTCTTTCCTTGTCAGTAACAGACCCTCTTCTGTTGTGCTCCCGATTCAAACTATTAGCTCTGAAAGGATTTCTCATCAGTATGACAGTTCTAAAGCTGTGAATTATTACAATCTCATTCAAATTACTGCTTCACTTCAGCATAAAAATCATATCACTAAGAAAATTCCCCCTGCTGTTGTTAATTCTCCTATCTCACCCACAGTCTCACAGATTACTACTGTGATCACTGCCAGGAAATGTATTTCATATTTGTCTCGCTCATCCACTGTTAATCCTTTTAACCTATTACCAGTGTCCACACAACCTACTATATCTCAGTCACCAAACATAGACCATACTCCAATCCTACTTAATAATCCACAATATTTCAAGCAAAGAAAAGGCCTAGGACTAATTCACCTGAATATAAGAAGCCTTCTACATCGTGATAAACTAGAACATTAACATTAAAATTCTCCTGTCACAGTCTGATCCTGAGATTTTAGTTGTGTCTGAATCTTGGCTGAAAGAATCTGTCAGTGACTCCTCAGTAGCTCTGGATCACTTCAACATCTTCAGATGCGACAGGGTTGGCAAAGGAGGTGGTGTGGCAATATATGTCAAATCAAACCTTGAGGTTTCACTCCTAAAATCTGTCTCCATCCTAAAATGTTTTGAGCTTCTCATTTTGAAGGTTGCTCTGGGGAAGAATAGTTATTTTTGTGTTGTTGGTGTATATAGGCCTCCTTCAGCTGACTCAAGCTCTGATGATTGTCTAGCCTAAATACTTTCCTTATACTTGGACTTTGAAATGATTGTGATGGGTGACTTTAATCTTGATTGGTTGAGTGGTGCCTCAAATTACCTAAAAGAGGTTAGTGGGAATCTTGGCTTATGTCAGCTTGTTAGTAAGCCTACCAGACCAAATCCTAACAATTATTCACGGTCTACCCTTATTGATTTGATTTTCTCGAACAATAGTAATAGAATCTCTGCTTGTGGTGTATTTGACCAAGGTATAAGTGATCATTGCCCCACAGCATGTGTCAGGAGCATACAGTTGCCAAAAACAAAATCACACACTGTTAAAAGGAGGAATTTCAATAACTTTGACAGCCAAGCTTTCCTCAATGACCTTGCGTCGTGTAATATTGAATCAAACATCCAAGCCACTGACCTCCAAACTGCTACAGACAGCTTTGTGATGACACTTAACTCGTTAGTAGACAAACATGCTCCCCTTAGGAAAATTAGAATTAAGAACCGAGTAACACCCTGGTTCTCACAGGAACTGTCTAGCTTGTTCAAGGACAGAAATTTAGCTTGGTCTCGTGCTAGACATTCTGGTAACTCTCATGACTGGCTCACTTTTCGTCAGATTCGTAACCGCTGTACTACAGCTGTGAGGAAAGCTAAAACCAAGTATTTTGATTATCTAATCTCTAACTCTTCTTCCAACCCTGCTAAATTTTGGAGTGCAGTAAAACTACTTAAACCTAAACTTTCCAGTGCTCTGCCAACACACCTGCGTGTAAATGATTGTGATGTCTCAGGCGAAACCAACATCTGTCAAGCATTTAATAGACATTTTGCTGATGCTGGCCTTCTGTTCGATCAGAATTTCAGCTCCACTGTTGCTCCACAAATTATCAGCTCTGATTGTTTGTTTAACCCTTGTTTCTCTCTTAACCCTGTCTCTCAGCAAGAGGTACTACACCAGCTACTATTGATTAATCCTAGAAGCTCTACTGGTGAGGATAATTTAGAACCATTTTTCATCAGACTGGCAGCCCCATTTATTGCAGAGCCACTCAAATACATATTTAATCTTTCCATCTCCGCTGGCAAATTTCCCCCTGTTTGGAAATCCGCCCATGTCATTCCCCTGCACAAAGGAGGAGACAGGGATAACCCAGACAATTATCGTCATATCTCTAAGTTACCTTACCTTGCAAAAGTGCTCGAGACATTGATAAACAATCAACTGAAGGGCTTTCTTTCTCGATACTCAGTCCCCAACAATCAGGATTTAGAGCCAATCACAGTACAACTTCAGCCATCACTCTGGTAACCAATGACATAATCACAGCATTAGACAAGAAAAAACACTGTGCTGCTTTATTTGTTGACTTGTCGAAAGCATTCGATACAGTCGATCATCAAATACTGTTGAATAGTCTACTGTTGAATAGGCGCCAATGTGTAAAGTCTGGTCATTTTTGTTCTGAATTCCTGCCTGTAACCAAAGGTGTGCCACAAGGCTCTGTCCTGGGTCCTGTCCTTTTTACCATTTATATCAATGATATTCTCTCTTCGCTGAATGACTGTCATGCCCATTTGTATGCAGATGACACTATTCTATATTGCATTGCTGACTCTGTACAGTTACAGGGTATCTGCAGGTTTCAGCAAGTCAAATTTAAGACTTTTTAAGACCTTTTTAATACCACCTTGAATTAAATTTAAGACCTAAAACCCGCGATGGTGGGGGGGATCCCGCTGTATTACAACCCAAGCATAGCATGTGTGTCACTCAATGAGACTCCAGCCAACCTCGGAAATGGACGTCTTCCAGCCAACTGACGTTGAATTTGCACTTACCCATTGTCGCAGACTAGCTAGCAAGCGCGCAGACATCCGTTTATATACGCAGCTAGCAAGAAAGTAGCCTCTCTACATCTCCTTCCCGAAAAGTCCCGCGAGAAAAATAAAATAGTCCTGCCCCGACAAATTTAAGACCTCTGAGTTATTTATTTAAGACAAACATGTGACATTTTGGACGAATTTAAGACTTTTTAAGGCCTTAAATTTAGAAAAATGAATTTAAGACTTTTTAAGACTTTTTAAGACTTTTTAAGACTCCGCGGACACCCTGAGTTAGCCACTGAGAAATTGCAACTCTCATTTAAATTTCTGCAGGAGGCTCTTATTAATTTGAAATTGGTCTTAAATGCAAAAAAGACCAAGTTTATGCTTTTCACTCGTTCCCGAAACCTGGTTTCCAATTCACTTAGATGGCTCATCCATAGAACGAGTCACTGAATATAAATACCTTGGTTTCTGGCCTGATGAAAAGCTAACTTTTAAATTGCATATAAATGTCCTTGCCTCCACTCTGCGACAGAAGGTTGGCTTTCTGTACCGAAACAGAGCTTATTTCCCATCACTCAGCAGGAAAAGAATTGTAGAATCAGTCTTTTTATCAGTTTTGGACTACGATGATATCATTTACAGACATGCAGCAGCTACAACCCTCAAACCTCTGGATTCCATTCATCACTCTGCTCTCAGATTTATAACCGGGGATAGATATGACACTCATCATTGCTTACTCTATGAAAAAGTTGGTTGGTCCTCCCTTTCTGACAGACGCATGAAGCACTGGTATGTTTATCTTTAAGGCCCTTACTGGTAAACAGCCCCCATACATCTCATCTTTATTAGAATGGCGCTCTGGATCTTATTCTACTCGCTCTAGTGGTTTATTATTTCTTAAAGTCCCAACTCATGGAATACTCTCCAACTTACTTTGGGGCTGGAGATTATTCCTACTCTTGCTGATTTTAAACATATGGTGTCTGACCTTTGTAAATCATCCTGCAACTGTTATTAAATGTAATTGTTATGTTCTGCTGCTGCTTGTAAACTCGTCGTCCCTGTAAATGAGGGAAACCTCAGTGACCAACGAGTTAAAATAAAGGTTTAAATAAAAAAAATGAAAAATAATTATGTACAACATTTTTGTGTATGTAGGAGCCAAATTTCTCATTTCAGAATATGGTGAATTGTATTTTTGTTAATTAGAAATTCAGTTTATCAACTTTCTTTGTCAGTGGATGTATTAATATGTCATGTAATAGGTATATGTCATTATGGAAATCCAACAAAGGGCCTTGCTTGGGGCTACTCCCCTTTACCCCCATGTTTCCCCTTTTTATTTACCAATTCTATATCAGGGGGCGGAGCCAGAAATCCAGTGGCCCAGATAGACTTGTATCACTTAAGAGCTCAGCTTATTCACTGAACCTCTTTTTGTTGTTTATTTATAAGTATAACAAGCGGTTGGAGCTCTTTTACAAAATATACTTTGCTTTCAAACATCACATCTCTGTAATTTTTGTTTGGACTGCAATCTGAAGCATGTCTAACTGCATGTTGGTTCATAGGATTGCCTGCATACTGTTTGACTTTATTGTGAGCTGGGTGACGTGGAAAGACAAGCGGCTGCTTGTATTACTGCACGCACCGACATATACAGTATGTATGTGTGTACCTGTTGGGGAGAGGATTTCCAGCGTCATCGGTCAATTTGAGGAAAGTCCAGCCGCAGCTCAGGTCTCCTCTCTCGCCTGTCGACTAAAACACACACAAGATGGGAGCTGCTTCTGGGCAGTAGTTTTGTATGTGTGTGTGTGTGTGTGTGTTTGTGTTTGTGTTTGTGTGTGTGTGTGTGTGTGTGTGTGTGTGTGTGTGTGTGTGTGTGTGTGTGTGTGTGTTTATCCTCACATTGCGTATGAAGGTGACTCCCAGTTCAAAGAGGATACCGAGGTCTGGGGATGCAGAGTTGCAGCGGAGGAAGCAGTCTCCGTCCAGGAGGGCAGGGAGGATACCCGTCAGCTGGAGCAAACACAAACACTCGGATTCAAGCTCAGTCTCAAACTCTAGATTCATTTTAAGTAAGGTGAAAAAATATCATTAAGTCTATGCAAGAACACATCAACATCCATACTTATCTGTAACTGCTTATTTTCACTCTACTTAAAGCACACAGTGGACACGTAAAGTAACCTATAACATCTTTATAATGCATTATAATAATGAGTACAATGCATTATAAAAATATTACAATGCATTACAACTATGGGAATTATAATCCACTAAATTGTTATGAAATATTATGATACTTGATCTTATGTCATAATAATAATGCTTTATGATTTGTTATGACAATTGATATGAAGCATAATTCAAATGTATGCTGCTATGCTATGTACTGCTTATAACTATAATAATACAGTATTATAAGCAGATTATATGCATTGTAGGCAGAGGGTCATCAGGGGAAAATGTGTTTCTGATTAAGTTCATGTTTTGTTTTGTTTTTTATGGTTTTCAGGTTGTGTAAGATTGCGTAATATTCCCATCCTCCGACCAGACATCAGAGACAAACAGCAACATACCCTTGGAGAGAAGCTCCAGGTCTTGGGGCTCTTGGCGTTGTAGGTTGCTCTCACTGTGTGGATGTTACTCAACACCTGAAACCCAAGTACGACTCCTTTTAAAGACCAAGTCTAGACTGACTCTCACAATGTAATTGAGCTGTGTCGTGAACAAACCAGAGTTGTCTGAGATATGGCATGTTCAAGCTGAATAACCTAATAAAACAAATCACAGACTGTAACACAGCAACTGAGAGAAATGTAGGCTAATAATCAATACATCAACTGTTTTATTAAATGTACACCCTGGGTAAGGAAGTACAACATGAAAGAAAAGCTGTATGTATAGACCAGAAATACTCCACCTGAGTTCCATCAAAGGCACAGAGGCGGATGTGTCGGCTGAGGACCTGAACTCCGACCCCGGGACTAGGAATCATCCTGCAGCTCCACAAACTGAAACTGATACAAGTCCTGACCTGCCGACCACGAACCTACCACACAGAAATATATATATACAGTATATATATATATATATATATATATATATATATATATATATATATATATATATATATATATATAGTTAAGATTTCTTCAGTGACATGGTGGTTTTACTATTGCACTAGGTGGGGCTACAGCCATATAGGGAGTAATATGTATTTTGGCTGTTTTTGTAGTCTTTTGTATCTCATGTCCAAGCAACAACAGAGTGATTCCTATGTTTTGAATGTTATTATCATGGTGTCAGTGATGCGTTTGTTTTTGTTGGGGGTTTCTGCACAGATCAGACCTTTTATTTTTGGGTTCATAACATGTTACTAAACTCACGATAATGCAGGATTACTGCTGCTGCTTCCTAATGGTTAAAAACACATTGGGTCTTCGTAAAACGCACATCATGCATGTTTTTATTTGCACATAGAGCATATAGACCATGTGAAAAGGACCTAAGAGCCAGTCTCACCCTGCCAGTGTCTGGATCCAGGAAGAGGTCACTGAAGGACAGCTGTGATTGGCTGAGCTCGGGCTGAACATAGTGACTCCCTCTGTATGTTATACCTAGAAGAAGACACGAGAGGTTACTGCTTTGCTTTTAAATCACAATAGTGACCAGTTAAAGAAATACTGGTCAATAATTGGTTGTGAAGATGTTACTTAAAGGGATAGTTCGGAATTTTGGACATAAGACCTATTTTCCAACTGAGCCGGTTTGTTCGAGACGTCTGGAGACGTTTTCAAGAAATTTCATTCAGTTCTTCTAGTTGCCGAGTTCGCTTATGCTATGGCTAGCACAAGTCAATGGTTCTTAGCTAGACAGGCATTAAAAACAGTCTTGCCGACTCCACAGTGCACCCGGGGCAAATCAATTAAAACACTAGACTGTCGATGTACATATCTGTGTTGATAGAATAATATTTGAAACAAAACTAACCTCGCATCGCATGAATCATCCATTTTTTGAGGAACTAGTTTCTCAGCAGCAGCGGAACTTTACTTTGCTCCGTCGGACTCAAAACTCTAAGATGCGCCGCCCGAAATACTGCCCGTAAATAGGCAATCGAACCGGCCCAAACTGTCGGCACTTATACCCCCAAGGCTGTCTGAAAAGCCCTCGTAGCTCACTCAAACACCGGGCAGCCCACGGCCACGCGAAGCCACAATTACGCACTGCGAACCCGGACCACTGCTCCGTCCGGAGAACCGTAAACCCTCGGAAGCGTTGCGGGGATTCCCTCCGGTAAATAGACACATGAACACCGACGAATAGTCGGGCCTCGTGCCCTCAGAGCTGGGTGAAAAGCCGTTGGACCGTAGACCAACACCGGGCAGCGGGCGGCTCCGTCAATCCACACATGCGGACTCTCCGTCGGACTCAAAACTCTAAGACGCGCTGCCTGAAATACTGCCCGTAAATAGGCAATCGAACCGGGACGAATTGTCAGGACTCATGCCCTCAGACCTGGGTGAAAAGCGCTTGGACCACATGCAAACACCGGGCAGCCCACGGCCACGCGAACCCACAATTACGCACCGCGAAACCAGACCTCTGCTCCGTCCGTAGACCCGTAAACCCTCGGACACGTTGCGGGGGATTCCCTCCTGGCACCACCAGTCTCTGTATGTTCGGTCCCGGTTCTCAGCTCCAGCGGGGGCTATCTCGGTCTCCACAGACGCTCGTTCACGTTCTGCCCTTTGAGCATCCCTCTCGTGCAATTCTTCCTCTGTATATTCAGGCTCGTACAGGTACGGTTGGGTTTGGGTGGAAAAAAACTCCTCATCAGAGTCTTCAAAAGTTTCAGTATATTCTCCAAAAGTGTCCATTTCTGTGAGATTGAAGAAACTAGCACTGCAGGCTACTCTGCGTCTGTAGCAATGACAGCAGGTAAACAAACTATTATAGAACCGGTAACTTATAAGTGCTAGGTGATATCAGTCCGCCGCTGCCATAGCCTACTAGGAAGTATGACACGCTGCTGCTGCTGCTGAGACATAAATCCTTAAACATGCAAGGTTGGTTTTATTTCAAACATTCTATCAACACATATGTACATCGATAGTCTGCCGTTACAATGGATTTGCCTCGGGTGCACTGTGGAGTCGGCAAGACTGTTTTAATGCCCGTCTAGCTAAGAACCGTTGACTTGCGCTAGCCATAACATAAGCGAACTCGGCAACTAGAAGAACTGAATGAAATTTCTTGAAAACGTCTCCAGACATCTCGAACACACCGGCTCATGGTTTGGAGTAAAATGCACCCGAGGTAATTTCCACCATGACATCCAGCCAAATATCCCTCGGAAGCATTTTTAGCGATGGTCAGCATATCAGCTGAATGGCTTAGTACTAGCTCGATGGTACATCTTGATTATCTCGTAAATTACCCCACTAATAATGCATGGAATGTGACCAAACTTCTGCAGTAGTACACATAGGGTCTGTACTCACAAAACGAGGCATTTGAAAGTTTGTAAGTACATCAGGAGTTTATTTAAAAGAACACTTGCCTGATAGCTTCTATCCTCGGCTACTAACGCTAACTAACGCTACCACAGCATAGACGCTTCTTCCGTGTTAACACTTGTTAACCTGATAATAGAAGCATTTATAAAAATGTGTTGACCTGATAATACAAGCATTTATAAAAATTCAGCTAAACTTTTTAATACTCTCGTGTGAAACTCGCGTCATGGCATCGGCTGGGTAAACACGGAAGTGGCGTCTACGCTGCGGTAGCGTTAGTTAGTGTTAGTAGTCGAGGATAGAAGCTATCAGGCAAGTGTTCTTTTAAATAAACTCCTGGTGTACTTACAAGTTTGGTAACATTCCATGCATTATTAGTGAGGAAATTTACGAGATATACCCACTGTACCATCGCGCTAGTACTGTACCATTCGGCTGATAGCCCTATCTTGACCAATGCTGACCATCGCTAACAATGCTTCCGAGGGGGTATTTGGCTGGATGTCATGGTGGAAATTACCTAGGGTGCATTTCACTCCGAACCATCACTTTAAACTCTGGGAAATTGTGTGTGTGTGTGTGTGTGTGTGTAATGACCTTCCTCCACCAGCAGTTTATTGAGAGATGATGGTCTGAATCCTGACGGTATAGCCCCCATGGCAGAGAGCACATCTGTTGCATCGATCTGTCGCACACACACACACACACACACACACACACACACACACACACACACACACACACACACACACACACACACACACACACACACACACACACACATACACACACACACACACACACACACAGTGTATTTCATATTCTATGACAGGAGAATCAACAGCAGCACTAGTTGTAGATGTTTACCTCGGTCAGAGCCTTTCTGACGGTGCTCCAGTTGGAGTGTGGAGAACTGCTGTGGAAGAACAGAGGAAGTGAAATTACACTAATTGATAATTGACTAATGTGTCTCTCATTCTTAAAGGGCCAGTGTGGAGCAATTAGGGGATCTATTAGTAGAAATAGAATTTAATATTCATACCTAAGTTTTTTATTAGTGTAAAATCATCTGGGGTGAGTGGAGGGGTATTCAATCTGCAACCACACCAGTAAATCACCTCGACTCTACATAGCATGACCCACTAACACCCCCCCCCCCCCCCCCAAAAAAAAAATACCTTACCTATAGCACTCTGATCGTAGCACTGTTGCTCTTGAAGTACTAGTTTACTCAGATGACCACCTAACACTTGTTCTATTTTTGGCTCTTACTTTATCGGCAATGATACGTTGTGGTTTCTTTGTTTCCTTCTTTTGACAAATGTACTTATTGTAAGTCGCTTTGGACAAAAGCGTCTGCTAAATGACCTAAATGTAAATGTAAATGTAAATCCTTCACACTACTCCTTTACTCTCACTATCTACAAAAAGAAAAAAGCAGAACCTCTGTTTGTCTCGCTCATCAGTCGGTCCTTCGCCATCTTGCTCTTCCTCCTCCTCACTGTCATCATCATCACCATCTTCATCATCTTCGTCATCATCATCAGCTTCTTCTTCTTCATCATCAACACCAGAGGCAATCTGCAAAATGAGTTTTATCTAAGAGTGTGGTAGGCCTATTGGCCGATATAGAGGCTTCATCCCGCCCCTTCCAATGTGCCACACTGGACCTTATTTCAGAAAGAGTATGTAGGTAGTCAACGGTGAGGGACAAATATTTTTTTAATCCTGTTTGATTTGTACCACGAATTACACATATGATTTTTGTCAATTTAAAAGATCATTTTACAAATCAAGAAAGTCTGTCGTGTGTCGTTGCATCATTTAGTTCGGTGTGAAACCGCTCAAAGAACTACATCTCTGGTCTCACACAATGTACCTCATTTTATAGTAAGTCTGAAACCTTGGTATGAGAACAATAGTACGTGAGTTGCATACTATTACCATTGAGATATTACAGCAAACAATGGACACTACGACAATCCCACAATGCAATGTGGGATATGTACAGTATATATGCAATGTATAACATTGGCATTTATAACAGACAATGGCTTACAGCTCTACAATGTAAATATAGCTCTTCAATGTTAGTATAAGATTCTACTTAGTTCTGACTGACTATGATTCTCACAAATCCTCCTTTGGCCACATGAGGCTGACACGGGTTACCATGGTTACATGTCTCCAATCGGCAAGGAGGCTTTCAGGAAGTGACCCACTTCAATGCGTCTAAAAAAATACAAACTACTGTTTATTCACACAAATATATGTTGAATGGAAGGAAAATCATTTAAATGTACTGCTTGCTGCTTGTTAGTCAAGTGTGAAATAATCTAAACAGCTGACATGTTTGTTGCTAGCTGCCTCAGCTATACAGTCTACTAGCACGCGTCACCGCTGCCCGATCCAGTTATTGGAGATGGTATCAGTTCTAGTGTTAACATCCCGAGTTTCACCACATGCATTTAACATGAACAACACAAGGAGGTTTAATGTGACGGGTGTACCTTCAGGTAGGTTTTTGGAACCACTCCTCTGTTGCCTCCTGAGTCCTGAGCCAGCCACCATCCGTCCGCTGTCTTCCTCATAATCCTCAGCACATCCCCCCTCTGAGAAAAGCAAGGAAGACAGTCACGTCACAGAACATCCTTCATGCAACACCGACAAACAGACCTGCTCTGGTTCAAATGCAAGAAGTGCGTCGTTGACGAGCTTGTCAGGAATATGTGATTTCACACCGTTTCCCTTTCTGTCACACAGAACTCTAGCTACGTCGACAGACCCCTGCATGCCGCCCACCTGTGCTTCACCTCTGTCTGAAACAGGAAGTACTTCACCTGGACAGACAGATCTCCTTCCTGCTCTCCTTTGAAATCACTGAGGGCTGTGTAGATGTGAGGTTCTGACTGGGAAGCCTGTTTCACAACTTCATCGTCATCTGCGTCGTCATCGCCACGGTCTTCTTCTTCGTCATCATCGTCATCGTCGTCGTCGTCATCATCATCATCATCATCATCCTCATTATTATCTTCCTTTGAAACATTGCTGTAGATCAAAACATGGTAACATGACAAACTGAAGTGTCAAACTATCGTTTTTCTTTTTCTCTTTTTATACTCAGCTTCCAGATTCAAATGCATTGGATGGGACTCACTTAAAGGGCGGGGCCATTCTTTTGTTTTAGGTTTAATATCATTCTGCAGCTCCCCAGTGGTCTTTGTGTATTCAAATACCCAGATTTAAATTTCAGTTGCAGTTTTGTATTTGCCACAAACTCCATTGATGAAAACAGTCAGTTTACATTGCAGAACACAAGAGCATACTTAAATAAATCCCAAACTAATCCTTTCAGTTATTTCCAAAATTAGCTCAGCTAACGGTGTTAGCGTTCACAATATTCATACCCTTATTGATTAGCGTACTTTAGGCTACTGCTCATTGGGAAAAAAAGATGGGAAAAGTATGCAGATGGATGCTGTGAAATTGATTTTTCTCCGCAACTCATTCACAAAAGATGAATGGAGATTAAACGTGTTGTGGTGTAATTGAGCCACTGCAGCAAGAGATATGATATGTACATGTTAATGTCATGTCTCTTTTTTCTTTGTGACTGACCCTGCAGTGCTGGGTCCTGGTGGTGAAAGCTCCAGAGAAAGTGTATTCAAATGCTCCAAGACGTCCTGCAGCCGTCTCTCCCCTTCCTGCTTCCTCTGATCGTAGTTCCCCACTGGAGCCAACTCATCCGCCTAGAAATCAAGCAGATTCATTTAGCTCCAATCTACTTTAACAGAACAGACAAATATGAGCAGTTTGATGTTGTTGTTCTTTGGAAATTGTATTTTGTCTATTATTTAATCAATAATGTACAGAAATGTAGATTTACTTTAACTTGATTTGGGATTAATGTTAATTTGCAGGATCAAAACAACCGAGTTCGTCTAGCAGTTGAACTGAATAATTGTATTAAACACATATATTCCAAAGAATAGATTTAATAATTGCATCATGATTATCAGACAGCACAGCACTAACCTTGGTCAGTTTTTTCAGTGTCCTCTGTGTCTTCTCTCCCGACATCTGCAGTTCTTGACACCTGATTGAATTAGAGATTTAGACAAAAAAGACAATTAAAGTCAACTGAATCATTAATGGGATAGGAAAAGGGAGTAGGACTGAACACCCTTCAACAGTTTCAGTGCTGGACTGGATGAGGGTCCTAGTCTTGTCAGCAAGTAAAGCTAATTTCGGAAACAGTGATGAGGCTCCATCACAGCAGTTTACCTGCGAAACGCCTCTTCAGTGGATCCATCCCGACTCTGCAGATCCTGCACCAGACCGTCAACCTGTGTGAACAACGACATGAACTGGCTGTGGATCAGGGCTGTTGAATTGTATGCATCGTGAACTGTTTCTTGGGCCGTCGCATGTCCCACTTGAGTGATTAGCTTTGCTAAAAGATACAACTAATCTGCTTCTCTCTTCAGAAAATTCACACTTCTATTATTTTTTAATGAGAACCTATACCAGACTTGTATACTTACTGCTTTACATTACTTTTTTAAGCCTTCCTCAAGGATTCGATCATATTCCACAAGACACTGATGTCATGAGCTTGGGTTTTTGTTCGGCAATTATCCTGTTATATTTTGGAGTTTCCTGTATCGTGTCTCATATTTGTTGGACTTCCTGTCTTTGTGGCTTTCTCCTTTTTTCTGTGTATCACCAGAGTGGTTTTGGTCTCATCAGCCCTGCTCGGTTCCCTTTGCTTCCACCAATCAGCTTTCAGCCTGCTCTCGCGTCTGAACACCTGTATCTTGTTGTCTGACTAGTTAGTTGCATATTAAGTCTGTGTCTTTCCCTGGAAAGTGTCGGTCAACTGCGTCAGTCTTGTGTCCATGTTCCTTGTTGTTTGTCCTTTACACTTTGTATTTTCTCAGTTGAACCTGCCTGACTCCCTATCTACATTTAGGTCCTTTTTTTCAATTCCCTTAATCAATATTCATTGAAATACAGAGGACTGTCTCTTTGGAACAACCTTCTTTCACCATCGACATTGTCATTATTAAAAAAAAAACATCTGAAAAGGACTTTATAGAGGATTTATAAGACTCCCTGTGATGCATATCAACTTGTAAATAAACTTCTGTGTAAGTTGTACATTTCTATTTTGCTATTACTGCTAATACTTTAATCTTTTCTTTAGGGCGTATGGTATCTGTAGGGAAGGTGCCTTCATAAGACATGCTTTGCTTTTAACCTCTCCTGTACACTGTTCACCTTTTTTATTATGTGCAAATACATCTACTTCATCCATACATTTTACAGTGTGTATGCTTGATGTTTAATAAAACCATTCTGTTCTATATTCTGAATGTTTTTGTTGGCCACAAAACTACAGGCCAGCCAAGGAGCCTACAAGTCATTTGAATGGGTTTTGTCTTTGTGTTGTGTTCAAGTTCACCGAATCTCCTATACTCCTGGCCAATCTTCATTTTAAAATAAAGCATTTTAATGTGTCCCTACGTCCTCAGGATGTAGGGACACACGTGTTATCTGATTGTATTCTTGAAAATTCGGCATCCACGCCATTAACCGAATGAAAACGATTCACGTCTACTTTTCCTTTATATTGTTGACTGACCGACCAACCGTGATTCATCTCCAGTCAGTCATCTCCAGTCAGCTATGCTAGCACAAGGCACATCTGTGTAGGGCGTCTAATGGGCTTTCAGTTTATAATACAGTTGTTTATTATACAGTTGCCCGAGACGTAACTTCCACACACGCAGCTGCTCTAGTCCAAGATCGGCTGGTTAGTGTTCACTACTGTCTGTTCAGTACATTGATTTACTGCTAGTCTAAAGTTCAAACTGCTGTGGAGTAAAACATCGCGACGGAGAAACACAAAGAAGAAGCCATTCTGTAACAAACCTGCTTTTTGAGTTCGTCCACTTCCCTCTGGACAAGCTGCAAAGGTCCCTTTCTTTTTGGTGGCATTTTAACGCTGTTTTATGGGGCATATTAGCCCATGTGTTAGTAGAGCACCTAGCTAGCTGCTAGCTGACGCTACACGTCCACTGGTCGCTAGGCAACCGGGTTCTTCTTCAGGTTTGGGCTTGACTGGATCTTTTTATATTACATATAATGTATTTATCGTCTGTAGAATAATATCACAGCACGTGTGTTTTAATTCTGTTTGTATATAAATGCATAATTTAGTTAATTTCACATTAATATTGACATAATCTAACACGCTTTCTTCCCGGATGTATTCTCGATTGACAATACGTTACTGCCACCTACTGGACTGGAGGAGGAGTCGCCGCAGGGAAAAAATCTTTGGTTTTTGAAAGCGGCTGGCATCCAATGTATTGCATTACTATGTACAATACTTGTAACTTAAAGCTTCTCTGATTTGCTGCTGCACAACTTCTTCTGAAACTTCCACAAGAGAAATCTTGAATTCCCCTCTAACCGATCATTCCAGTTAATTACCATGTCCATCACATTAGATCCCCCACATAATAATAATGATAATGATAATGATAATGATAATGATAATAATAATGATAATAAATAAACAAGTATTAGTGCAAACTACTATTTTCAATGATTTCTCAACAAAGAGGATTTTTATTGTTTCTGCATAATCATGTAGTATTCTGTTAGTGGGTGTAATTTATTTTATTTATTTGTATTGTTAGACACTTTTCATCTTTACAGTTTGAATCATTGGAGTGACTTCCAACAAATCAATATTTTCTTTAAAGAAAAGAGTGAAATTCATTCACATGAAAATGTTTATTTTATAACATACCAGTTTTTAAGGTATACAAGAGGGAATGGAAATTAGCAGTTTGCTTCAATACATATATTTTTATTTTGTCTGTAGTCATTTACTGTGCTATTGTTGAAAAGGGATTCCGTTGGATGAAATCTGTAACCTCACCATTAGATGCCACTAAAGACCTTACTTTGTATGTTGTCAAACATGCTGCCTTCAGGTTCTCCACGTCAGCTTCCAGTTTTGAAGTTGTCATAATTCATCATAATTATGATTTCTAAAAAGATTTCCAGCGCTGCTGTAGACGAAGACGTACAAAATGAGCTTCCAAGACCTCTCAAAATCATATTTTTCAGAAAGTACTAAATTACGACGTTTCGGGTGGAAGTGAAGGCAGCAAACACTACTCCTCTCCATCCGCCTCCGGTGCTCCGGCGTTATGTCACTTACCTGTCATGGCCGCCCCCGTAGCGCTCATTCAAGGGGCCAGCAGAGGACTGGGGTTTGTATTCTGCAAACACATCTTACAAAATAAAACCACCGCTGCCGTTATAGCGACATGTCGAAATCCGGAGGGAGCGGCCGAACTGCGGGGGCTGTCCGGCCAGCACCCGGGAAGACTGACGGTCCTCAGGCTGGACGTGAACCGGGAGGAGGACATCCGCGAAGCTGCAGCTCGGGTTAAAGAGAGCTTCGGGCGTCTGGATCTAATCGTCAACTCCTCGGCCATGCTGCACCCCTCCGGGAAAGGAGAGACCAGCCTGAGAGAGGTCTCTGCTCAGGTACGGTGCTGTGGCAGTTTAAGATGCGCTCCCACCATGACACGTCGAATAAAACGGTTCTGTCTGATGAGATGTGCTCTACTTACTACTACTACTATTACAACAACTACTACTACTACTACTACTACTACTACTACTACTACTTAAACATATGATGTAATGCACATTTAGTTAGTTGGTGCTATTAAAGGAGTCAGTTTTAACTTTCATGCAACGTCCTTGGGCTCGCGATAGGACATTGTACTCTCACGGGACCCTAAATACTGATCCACGTTCCAAACCTCGTGAACAAATTTGCTATTTTTAAATTAGATCATTGTTTATAAGTAAATATATCACAACATGGTAAAGCACCAATGTATTGGACAAATAATTAGGATCTGACTTTAAAATCGGCATTAATAAAACCTACTCAGCCATATTAATTTAAACTTTTCTTTTAGTTTTCAACCTGTTACGCTTCACTCAAAATACACCATAGACGACAGCAGGAGGCAGTGTTTGTAATGTTATTAAGTGCTGCTCAGTCCATCATCCACATACTGTGAGAGGCTCTTAATTGACCACACATTCACATATCTGTGTGCTCGGGTTTTACTGGAAGTCTACATTAAATTGTTAGATTTTTGTACTGAGTTTGGTGCCGTTGCTCTGCAGTGAAGTAGGAGGGAGAATATTTCCTATGCTGGTTCTTTGAGCTCCTCAGTGTGCTCTTACTATCCTTCGTCTATCCAGCGGTCCAGGAAACCACCCCACATCCATCCAGCTTCACCAAATACCCACCCTATCTTTTAATTCGTCAAAGCATTGTTCTGCATTGATTTACGTGTTTTCCCTCTCAGGGCCTCATTTCCACCTTGACGACCAACACCGTGGGCCCCCTGGTCGTGGCCAAGCATTTTGCCCCCCTCCTGCAGAAGGGCGGAGGTGGTTTCGGTCAACAGCCTGCAGAGAAAGCCAAGCAACACAGTGCCATCATCGCCAACATCAGCGCCAAAGTGGGATCCATTGGCGACAACGGTTGGTATCGCGTTGCTGGTGGTTACTCCATGCTAATGTATGCGTACTAATGTATGCATGCTAATGTAGTATGGTCCGCACCGCCCTCATCTCAGGTCTCGGTGGTTGGTACAGCTACAGAATGTCTAAAGCAGCTCTCAACATGGCTACCAGGAATCTGTCTATAGAGCTGAGCCGCAGTCGACCCAAGGTACACCTTACAGTTGCATTAACGTTTTCATGCTTCTAAACCCACGGCCCTTTATTTCACTGAGCGTTCATGAGCTTGTGTCTGGTTTTCCCAGGTGGTGTGTGTGTCCTTGCATCCAGGAACCGTCGACACAGACCTGTCCCGGCCATATCACAGGAATGTACCAAAGGACAAGCTGTTCAGTGCCGAACTCTCTGTGAAGCATCTGATGAGCATCATAGACATGCTGAATATTGAGAAGACTGGCAAGGTGTTCAGCTGGGATGGGAGTGAACTTCCTTGGTAGAGGCAGTGGATGGACAATCTCTGCGCCGCTTGTCTTGACGTTAAATCTCTCAGACCGTGCAATAAGATGCACCTTACACTGAAAAGAAGGTTCCTGGTGAAGTCTGAACTGTCAGAGATGGACCTCTTCCACTACCTCACAACCAAACTATATTTCTCCTTCTTTCCATATTTTCCTTATTGTTGAATAAAATCTGTTTTTTTTTTCAGCTAAATCATGCATCAAATCATCATGATGTGGTTTCACTGAGAGATTTTTCTTTTGGTATAAAATGGTAAATGTTTACAAGCCAGGGCTTGACAGGATGGGTTGCTGTTTGTTTGCCATCGGTAGCAACCACTTTCTAATATATAAACAATAGGGACAGCTCTTTAGCTGTAGTTTTATCTATCAAGAGAAGGGATGATTTTTCCTTTTAACGGGTTCTTTGAGGAGCAGTCGTACGCTGCAGGTCTTATTTACAGGAGAAGAGGAGTGAATTTAATACCATATGGCTGGATAATGACTGAACTCAATGCTGTTAAGGGATTTTTAAAACATTGACCTTATTCTTGCCATGTTGAGGCTACATGAAAAATATATTAGACCATTATTACAACCATAAAGTGCAAAGTGTTTCAAAAATCCTTCCAGCCAACGTATTAAATAGTTGGACTTATTTCAGTTGCTCAGTGAGCGGAAATGGCAGCACAGTTCATTACTTTAAACCTGAAGATGGCAGCATTTCAAGACTCCATTAGTGCACATTCCCCCTTAAGTGAATTAGTGACACAATGGACTGATTGCATTTGTTTATCTGTTATCTGCAGTATGATGGTCTCCAGGATGCTACCAGTAATTGATGGTGTTTGTTGCAATGGAAACCGGGATATCATGATTCTTATAGGTTGAGATGTCTTCATTGCTCCACTTGTAACTTCTCATTTTATGTTAATCATCATCTCTATGTTGCATATTAATATAATAACACAACATATTTGCACATATATAATAATAATATAATATCCTATAAATATAGGCAAGGCAAGCCAACTTTATTTGTATAGCACATTTCATACACAAGGCAGACTCAAAGTGCTTCACATCATCACATGTCATACAACAAAGTGGAAAAAAATAGAAGAATTAAAAGAAAATAAAGGCAAAATCAAAATGCATTACAGAAAGACAAGGAGAATAAAAACATATTTGCAATAATTAAAAACAGTGCAGACATTAAAATATTTAGCAGAAAGCTATGGTGAACATAACAGTTTTCAGTCTAGTTTTAAAAGTGGTCAGAGTTGGGGCAAGTCTTACATCTTCAGGAAGTTTATTCCAGCTATTTGTTGCATAGTGACTAAATGATGCTCTCCCGTGATTGTTGTTTACTCTGGGAATCACTAACAGATTGGTCTCAGAAGATCTTAGTGGTCTAGAAGGCTTATAGTGGGAGCATATCAGTGATATACTTCGGTCCTAGACCATGTAGTGATTTATATGTGAGCAGGAGGATTTTGAAATCAATCCTCTGACATACAGGGAGCCAATGTAAGGATTTAAGAATTGGTGTAATGTGCTCACATTTTTTGGTCTTTGTAAGAACTCTAGCAGCAGCGTTCTGAACAAGCTGTAGCTGCCCGACAGGTTTTTTTTGGAAGACCTGCAAGGAGACCATTACAGTAGTCTAGCCTACTAGTAATAAAGGCATGTACAAGTTTTTCTAAGTCTTGAGCTGACATGAGCCCTCTAAGTCTTGCTACATTTTTTAGGTGATAGTAGGCTGATTTTGTTACTGATTTAACGTGACTGTCGAAATGTAAATCAGAATCCATAATAACCCCAAGATTTCTGCTTTGTTTTGAGGTTTTCAGGGACAGAGAGTGAAGGTGTTGAATTACTTTAAACCTTTCTTTTTTAGCACCAAAAACAATTATCTCAGTTTTGTCCTCATTTAGTTGTAGGAAGTTTTGGCACATCCAGTCTTTGACTTGCTCAGTGAACTGGCACAGAAGATCTATGGGGCGATAGTCGTTTGGTGATAGTGCTACATAGATTTGGGTGTCATCGGCATAGCAATGGTGGTCAATGTTATTATTTTGCATGATTTGTCCTAGTGGGAGCATGTAGATGTTGAATAAAGTTGGCCCAAGATTGAACCTTGGGGGACTCCACACGTTACATTGGTAGGTTCTCTACATATATAGCCTACATATAGTTGTATATATGTAAATGTATACTTTATCTAACTTAACCTGAATCATCTGTAGTTTTAGACACATATTTGAAAACTGAGATGTATATAGCAAGACAGAAAGACGTGTCTTCTGTATGGTCCCAGTGATTGTTTTTCCTTATCAAGCTGATTGACCTTTGCATCTTGACTGAATGCGCTTGCTACCCAATCCTCTGTTTGATATCAAGTATTTAGAAAACAAACAATAAACATGTATTTGCTACGATAATCAACAAAATCTAATGACCTGCGACGGTCTAAAGCCCACAGTGCGCGCAAATCAGATTCAGCGATTAAAACG